>NC_091469.1:448272000-448606500 GCF_036971445.1 Narcine bancroftii | reverse complement strand
ACTTTATTTCTTTAAGCGGTCAGAATTTTTTTAAAATAAGGAACAAATTAATGGAGCAATACTCATGTAAAGAGAAATCATGCAATGGTATTTTAGAGCTTCTATTTCTGGTAATTTACGTAAAGTTGGAAGTCACAGGTTCTGTTTCCCTTAATGGAGCAATTATTATTTCTAATCCCACAAGAATATTATTTAGCTAAAGTCGTGAAATGTTGAAGAACAAATGGCAAAACATAAAATATATAGTTACAAGGTTTCTTAAATGCAAAGTAAGTCAATGAATAAACCATTAAGGCCCTTCTTCAAACACATTTAGCAATTCGGGCCTCTGAAAAAAAGTGAGTCCCCCCCACCCCCCCACAACCAATATACAAATGCTGTGGTTCTTGAAAGTCAGTCATTCATCAACTAAAGTAAGATGATTTGTGAAATGAAGGTATTGTAGTTAAAGTCAGCATTGCTACTAAATATTTTCTATTATCATCAAATGTCCAGGTTTCCATAATTTTCAGCAGAAGCCATATGACATAACGAAACATGAGTTAGGAATGAGGCACACAGAAGTCTTGTTGGAGAGTAGATGATTACAGTTTTCTCTGAGAAAAGGACAGTGTTCTGTTCATGCAAGGATTCCACCACAGCATTGCAATTGGGCTATTCTGTTGATGTAAATCAGTGATATTTCCTCCTATGTGATATAATTACATATGCATTAAAAAGGTAAACAGTCTAATTTTCAAGGGGAAAAATCACAGGAGACTTGGCAGTTTAAGACAGATGTCTGTGCAGAATTCAGACAACTTAATGTTAGATTCTGATTTATTCAGTGAAGAATTAAAAATTGCTGATGAGAAATCTTCAAATAGTAATTAGTTTCACATAAAATTGATGTAAAATTGCATTTCATTAAGAAATATTGCAAGAATAACACTCAGAGCAGATTCACATTCCTAGAAAGAGAAAATGTTTCTGGAGTAAATAACATTTGCTGTGGAAAAAAAAGTAAAGGGATGGATTGTGCTAATGTCTGGCAGACTTGGAAAAATGCTGGCTGGCAGCAGTGTGCGCGCGAGCACGGTCTGAACCTCCAGCCTATGCAGTTCAGTGCCAAAGCACAGAATGCACTAACTAGAGTAGACACCAGCACCTCTGACCTCCCACTCCATCACTGGATATCCTGCTGAATCCAGGGACACTTCTAATTTTGCTAGGCCCAAGGTCATCTATCTCTTCAGCTTAACAACTGCTACAGCTGACACAACCAATGTGTCCCCAATCATTTGAATGACCTTGCCAATCTCCACTGATAAAGGTAGGTGAAGGTATTTTTTTCCCAAAGATTTCCTTCAAATAGCATTTATTTCAATTTATGCACTGATGAAAAGACAAGGCAGAGGTAACAAGAAGGAAATGAGGTATTTGGGGAATAGAAATAAAGCAAGTAAAAACTTAAGAGGGAAATCAGGAGGGCTAAAAGAGGGTGCTTTGGCAGACAAGGTGAATAAAAATTCTCAGGCTTCTACAGGTATATTAAGAGCAATATGAAGTTAAAGGACAAAATGTCCTCTTGAAGATCAGTGTGGTCGGTCATGTATGGAGCCAGAAAAAAAATGGGGCAGATCTTAAATAGTATTTTTGCTTCTATATTTACTCTGGAAATTGGCACAGAATCTAGGCGAAGAAGTAGTAAGGTCATGGAGCCTAAACAGATTAAAGAAGAGGAAGTGTTTGCTGTCTTAAAGTGAATAAAAGTGGATAAACACCCAGTGCCTTGAGGGAGGATCGTGCAGAAATTGCAGGGAGCCTGGCATATATATTTAAAATGTCCTTAGTCACAGGTGAGGTGCCGGAGGATTGGGGGGGTGGGGGGGGGGGGGTCGTTCATATTGTTCTGTTGGTTAAAAAAGGCTTCAAACGTAACCCAGGAAATTACAGGCCAGTGAGCCTGACATCAGTAGTAGGTATGTTATTGCAAGGAGTTCTAATAGATTGGATATACAAATATTTAGATAGTCAGGGACTGATTAAGGATAGTCATTATGGCTTTGTGCCTGGTAGATTGAGTTTAACAAACCTTATAGAGTTTTTTGAGAGGTTACCAGGAAAGTCGATGAAGGAAAGGTTGTGAATTTGGTCTACTTGGACTTTAATAACTATATAATCATATAACAATTATAGTACGGAAACAGGCCATCTTGGCCCCTCTAGTCTGCACTGATTTAAGTGATCTCCTCTAGTCCCACCTACTTGCTCCTGTCCATAACCCTCCAATTCCTCACATCCATGCACTAATCCAACCTTTTCTTAAATGACAAAATTGACCCTGCTGCAGCCACCTCTTCTGGAAGGTCATTCCACTCAGCCACCACTCTCTGAGTGAAGAAGCTCCCTCTCATGTCACTTCTTAACCTTTTCCCCCAACCCTTAACTTATGACCCCTCGCTCCAATCTTACCTACCCTCAAGGGGAATAGCCTATTCACATCGACTCTATCTATCCCCCTCAAAATTTTAAATGCCTCTATCAAATCCCCCCTCAACCTTCTATGCTCCAGTCTACTCAATCTTTATTTGTATTCTAGATACTGCAATCCAGGCAACATTTTAGTAAATCTTCTCTGCACCCTCTCTACCTTATTGATATCCTTCCTATAATTTGGGGACCAGAACTGCACACAGTATTTCAAATTCGGTCTCACCAATGCTTTGAATAGTCTCCCAGCTCCTATATTCTATGCTTTGATTTATAAAGGCCAGCATACCAAAAGCCTTCTTTACCACTCTATCCACATGAGATTGACAAGGTCCCACATGGATAGTTCGGAAGGTTCCATGACTCGGTATTCATGGTAAAGTAGTAAATTGGATTCAACATTGGCTTAATGAGAGTGTTGGTGGATAATTTCTTCTCTGATTGAAGGCCTGTGACTAGTGGTGGGCATCAAGGATCATACTGCATCTATTGTTGTTTGTCATCTATATCAATGATCTGGGTGATAATGTGGTAAATTGGATCAGCAAGTTTGTGATGAGACAAAGGTTTAAAATGTAGTGAACAATGAGACGTACTTTCAAAGCTTGTAGAGGGATCTGGACCATATGGAAAATTGGGCTGCAAAATGGCAGATGGAATTTAATGCAGACAAGCGTAAGATGTTGTATTTTGAAGGACAAACCAAGTTAGTACATATAAGGTAAACAGAAAAACACTGAGGGACATGGGAATATACATGCACAATTCCCTGAAAGCAGCATTTAGTAGATAGAGTTGTAAAGAGAGCTTTTGGCACGTTAGCCTTAATAAATCAAAGTACTGAGTATAAGAGTTAGACATTTACTGCTATTTTTGGAATTATATTCCAGAGATGGATTGAGTTACCACTTCTGCACATTGGGCTGTAGCCTTTACTACACTGTTGACTGGAACAGCCATTTTATTGAAATGGAAAGATCCTAATTCACCTATTTTAATGCAATGACTCTCTCAAGTTATGTCATGTTTAAGTTTAGAAAAATTAGAAGTTGCACTTTTGATACCTCTGTTAAGTTTGAAGAGACTTGGCATCCTTTTATAAACTATTTTTGTATGAGTTCATTTGTATTTTGACTTCACCTTCCAGACTGTTTTGGATTTCTGTTGTTTTTTTATTGGCAAGGATCAGATAAATAGTTTGTACTGATCTGTTGTAGTGAACTCTCAGTTTAGGCTGCCCAGCCTTTTTTTTATTTTAGTACGTTAGAAAAAAATAAAAAGAAATTAAAATAAATAAAATAAAAGAGTGGGGATGTTATGGTAAAGTTATATAAGACATTGGTGAGTCCAAATTTGGAGTATTGTTTGCAGTTGGAAAGATATTAATAAAATTGACTAGAATGTTGCCAGGACTTGAGGAACTAAGTTGCAGAGAAAGGTTAAACAGGTTAGGACTTTATTCCCTGGAGCTTAGAAGAATGAAGGAAGATTTTACAGAGATACACAAAATTATTATGGGTATAGATAGAGGCTTTTAGGTGAGATACAAACCAGAGGACATATGTTAAGGGTGAAAGTAGAGAGGTTTAGGAGAACATTATGGGGAATTCTTCACAATGAGAATAGTGGGAATAAGGAATGCTCGATTTTAACATTTAAAAAAAAATTGGACTTGGGGAAAATAGATGAGAGAGCTATGGAGACCTATAGACTAGAAAGCCAGAGGGCTTGTTTTCTGTGCTGTAATGTTCAATGGTTCTATGATTCTTTGGAATACTGAAAACAAAGTTAACATTTTAAGTTCTATTTAAAAGTACAATATTATCTATGCTCCTCTTTTTGTAAACCTCCATAAGGTCACCCCTTAGCCTCCTACATTTCATTGAGAGTAAACCTTGCCTATCCAACATCTCCTTTTAGCTGTAGTCCTCCATACCAGACAACATCCAGACCACTGATTTTCTGGGTTGGTTATGGAGGAAATCAACTCCTGTCTCAGGAAGAACCTGGACCTGCTTCAATTCGCTGATGGTCACAATGGTTGATGCCAATTTGGTGGCCCTCCACTCTGCTACAGATCATCTGGACCACAAGAGCGTCTGCTTTCATGGAAAAGTACAGCATAGTGTAGGCGCTTCAGCTCACAATGTGTGGTGCCAACCCATGCAAACCTTCTCCATGATCAATCTAACTTTTCCTTCCCTCACAGACATGCTGATGCATCAGAAAATCTTCCTTCCAAGATTTTGGTACCCCTCTAGTTCAAGTACAATACACCTTTCAGATGTCACTCAAGGCTCAAAAAAGATCCATAGAACCATAGAACACTACAGCACAGAAATAGGCTATTTGGCCCTTCTAGCCTGTGCCAAACTATTTTTCTGCCTAGTTCCACTAACCTGCATCCAGTAGATAGACCTCCATATCTCTCCCATCCATGTACCTGTCCAAATTCTTTTGAAATGCATTCACCATTTTAGCTGGCAGCTTATTCCACACTCTCACCACTCTGTGTGTGAAGTTACCCCTAATGTTCCCCTAAACTTTTCCCCTTTCTTTTTTTTAAATATTTTATTTAGAGAATTTTCAATCAACATGCAGTCAAAACGAAGAACAATCAAAAAGAAAATCAACAAGATCAATAATATTAACGAAATAATACAAATATCGGGCCACAAGTTGATATTAGAGAACGTGAGGAGAAAGTCAACGTCATTCAATTACTATAAAGGAATAAAAATTACAATAATACTACAAAGTTGCAAATTCAATGTCCATGTTGAACCAAAGGGAGAAAAAGATAATAGAGAGAAAGAAGAACAAAATAAGAAGAACCCTCCCACCCCCCCCCCCAAGAAACAAGAAGAAAAAGAAAGAGAAAGAATAAGAAAAAGAAAATATTTGCTTCATCTAGGATAAACCCCCACTCCCATCAAGGGACAAATAACCTGACTTATCTAAGGTCCTCTGTGCTGCAAGCACTGAGGTAGGGGTTGGGGGGGGAGGGGGGAAAGAGATAGGAGAGGGGAATTGTTAAAGATTTACCCGATGTACCTTGGGTATGAATTCCATATTCTTAAAAATACATCATACCTGTTTCTGAGGTTAAATGTGTTTTTCTCCAGGGGAACACAATTATGCATTTTTATCTTCCAGTGGGCTCAACCTAGTTGGGAATCAGATTTCCAAGTAACTGCTATGCATTTCCTGGCCACTGCTAAAGTGATATCAACAATTTTTAATTGATATTTCAACAGCCTCATTTTAGGTCTTACATCTTCTAAATTCCCCATTAAAAATAATTCAGGTGTCTGAAGGTATTGAATTCCCGTAACTTTTTTTCCAGGAGATTAGCCAAATCTTCCCAGAAAGGACTCACTTTAGGGCATGATCAGGTTGAATACAAGAAAGTACCTATTTCTTGACCACATCGAAAACATTGGTTTGATCATTCCGATTTGAATTTATGTAACTTTCCTGGAGTAAGGTATAGCAGATGTAAGAAGTTATATTGCACTAGCCAATACCTTACATTAATCATGTTGTCCTAACATAAGTCAGAACTTTTCCCCTTTGAATTCTTCAGCTTAGAGCTGCCTGCCTTTTCCCCTAACCTAATCATTTCTGCTCATCCAGACCTTATCTGTTCCTGCTGAACGTTGGCTGTTGATGCTTTCCTCAAAGCCATCCCCCAACAATATCCAAAATGGTAGAACTATTAGAGAGGGGATCAACCAGAGGAGACTCCTGCGGAGCCTACCCACCTGCCTTTTTGACAGTCATTCATCTCTGCTGGGGCTAAACCTGCAGTGGGGTACCACCTACCAGAACCTCCTAGCTAGATGATATATCTAGACCCCTAAAGGCTCCTCAGGAAGTCCAACCTCTTGACCCAATCCATGCCATCTGAGTCATGAAGCAGCTGGACACAGATGTAAATATGGTTGTAAGGGACATTTAACTCCTTCCTGATCTCCCACACATCACAGGAAGAATATACCACTCCAGTGACTGTGATTATTTATCATCTAGTAACTACTGGGTTAAAAGAGGAGGAAAAACTTAAGCTTGCCTTGCCATATACAGACAGAAATATACATAAATATCACAGCTAGTGGAAACATCATCTCTGCATCTACTCTATTAAGGACAGTAAGAACTTACCATGTTTGAATTATACTATCCCTCATTCTTTTACATTCAAGAGAGTAAAGGCCAATCTCTCTCCATACCCCAATCTCACATTCCAGGAATCAATTTGGTGATCTGATGAACTCCTCAGGTTCGGAAACCAGATGTGGCCAGACCTGCTAAGTGTTCCCAGTATTTTGGTTTATTTCAGATTTTAAGCATCTGCAGCTTTTTGATTTTCATTTATATTTCAGTACGATGTAAATTTTTGGAAATTTGCAGACCATAATTTGCAATTTGGATGAATCTTTCCCATCCTATTCCCTGAAACAGATATGCTGGATGACATCTGCGTTAAATGTCATGTGTTGCAAATTTGTCTTTATTTTCCAGGATCTTTTGGCATGACATCTGTTGCCTTGGTAGTTAAAACAAGTCAGATTGTTACCCTCTGCATTTATTTCAACTATCTTTATGTTCTGTGAGAATTTCACTTTCTTCTATTATCCAAGTTACCCTGAAGCATTGGAAAATTGACACATAAGTCAGTAGAAGATACAGATTTACTTCTGGAAATTATGTTGCAATACAAGTCAGTCAAACATCTCTTTGCAGTTAAGAGAATAATGGGAGCTGTGCCTCTAGATGTGAAACTGGTCACTCATCCAACAGCAAACATGATAAATACAGCATTGAAAGCCAAAAGTATTTCACTGATGTAGTACAAGCCACTCAAGATATAGTGAGTGTAGATACCCTGGAATACCCTAGATTTGCTAGGAGATCCACACAGCTACACTTGATCACCAAAGACAATTGCAGGAACAATGTTAGCAAATGTCACATAAACCCATATTTACCTGAAGAAACACAAAAGAAAACTTCATTCAACCAAATCAGCTTTAGTTAAAAAATATTTCACTGGATATATAAACTTCAAAACATACCATGAATGGTTTGGCAGGGCCTTTGTCATCTTTGCTTGAAATTATTTTCGCATTCTTCCTGGTTTCTCTGAGACGTTCAAGGGATGGTGGCTTGATGAATATCACATATGGTTTGAATTCCAATGTCCTTAGATGTTTTATTGTCTGAAACATTTAAGTAGTGTAATGTTGTTTTACTTCTCAGCATATCTGGTTGCGAAAGCATATTGAAAAGTTAAATTTATCTCAAATAAGCTAGTAATAAATCCATTTTACAATGAATACAATTTAATCTTGTAACACCACTTCAGAAAACTAGTGTTTTCAGACACATTTTTTGATAATTGCTTTATGTGTGTGATGTTGGCAAAGCTTCTTTCATCAGTTGAACCTTGTTTCCCCAGGAAGATGATCGGCCCAAAAGCATTATGAGAGTCAACGACATATTATTGGAATAAAGTCAGACCAGGTAGGAGTGGGAATTTCCCTTTGCTGAAGAATATTTGTGAGTTATTTGACATTTATGATTATCTGGCAGCAATTATGGATATTTCATGATAATAAACACACAAGGAACCCTTTTTCTGTCAGCACTAACCCAACCTCTGAACTTATTCCTTCACCTTAAGCAGGTGTTGTCCAAAATTTCCTGAACAATTATTTAATAAACAAATGAATAAATCATTTATTATTTAGAATGCATCACAGCCAATAAACTGGACATAAGCATCTAGTTGCCATTGATAGCCATGAAAAAAAGAGCCTCACTGCACAGAATTGCAATGTACAGTTTACACCTGAGGGTTGCAGTGCTGGCAATTCATCTTACAGATGAATGTTTACGGAAGCTATTCGATGAAGCAGGCACTGGTTAATGACAATGTGCCTTAGGTTAAGTATTGCTCAGGGGGATGAGACCGAAGTTGTTGAGAGCTTAGCACCAGTCAACCACCACTCTGAACTTTTTTGTGAAGTCTCCGTCTCCCACACTTTGGAGATATGCCCTAATTCCTACTAAAAACATCTGGCGTCAAGGAAAGAGAATACAGTGTCAGACTTCACACATAAATTTATCAACTTCCTCCAAGAGCAGCTAAACCACATTCCAGAAGGCAGGCCTGAGACACATCTGGCTAAGGCTGCGACAATGGTAATGCTTATCTGGTCAACCTGCTCAGTCAAAGCAACATTCCAGATCTGGGCAACTGCCAGATGATGCGAAATGGTGCTTCTACCTTGCCACATTCTTCTACCTCGCAGACAAAGGCATTAAACTGCTGCAGTTAGTGCAATGTGTTGGAGGTTTGAATACATGTTTGTTCATTCGTGTTACAGATGGAAATCAAGGGAAATTTAATCTCAAACAATTGCTATTTATCCTCACCATCTGAGGAGTTAGGAGTAGATTCAGATATTTCAGATAACTGGGTGCCTGTCAGAAAAGGGAAAGTAGAAAAACGCAGATAGGTAATTTTGGGTATCCCTGTGGCCATTCACCCCAATAATAGGTTTTCTGCTTTGAATACTGTTGGAGAGAACAACCTACAAGGGCCAAGCTGCAGTGATCGGATCTTTGGCACTAAGCCTGGCCCCACGGCACAGAAAGGAATGAGGGAGAAAAGGAGAGTGGTAGTGATAAGGGGGGAGGGGATCACTAGTTAGAGGAGCAGGCAGGAGATTCTATGGACATGAGAGTCACCCAGATGGTTTGTTGCCTCTCAGGGGCCCGGGTTAGGGAAATCTCTGGTCTGGTCCACGTCATCCTGAAAAGGATGAGCAGCCAGAATTCACAGTAGATATTGGTATCAATGACATAGGTAAAAAAAGGTGAGATGCTGAAAGACCTCACAGTCAGGATTGCTGACTGTGCCACATGCCAGTGAGGGTAAGAATAGGATGATATGGCAGATGAATGCATAGCTGTGTAATTGGTGCAAGGGGTAGGGTTTCAGGTTTCTGAATCATTGGGATCTCTTCTGGTTAAAGTACAAACTGTATAAAAAGGATGGGCTACACCTGAATTGGACAGGGATAAATATCCTGGTGGAGAGGTCTGCTTGAGCTGTTGGGAAGGGCTTAAACAAGTTTGGCAGAGGGATGGGAACCAGGGTAGAAAATAAAGCAGGTGGTCGAAAGGTTGATGCATGGTATAGTGAGTTGGTGAGGAAGGACAGGCAGTGGAGAGAGCATAAATGTTAGTAGGAAAAAGAGAGGTGAACTTAGAGCATGGATTACTATGTGGAATTACAAAATTGTGGCCATAACAGAGACTTGGCTGACTCCAGGACAGGATTCGCTGATGCAGGTACCAGGGTTTAGATGGTTCAAAGTATTTGGGGGGGGCGGGGAGTAAAAGAGGGGAAGAGGGAGTACTAATCAGGAATAGTATCACAGGTGCAGAGAGGGAGGATGTTGTGGAAAATTTGTTTACTGAGTAGGTAAACTGGGGGTAGTCTTTAGGCCCCAAAATGCTCTAGAAGCACTGAGGAACAGATAAGTAGGCAGATTTTGGAATGCTGCAAAAATAATAGGATTGTTATTATGGGAGACTTCAACTTACTGGAAGAGATAGATGGGGAAAATGTATCAGGTGTGTCCAAGAAGGATTTCTGACACAGTATGTGGGCAAGCCGACCAGAGGAGAGGCCATACTGGATCTAGTACTGGATGATGAATCTGGTCAGATGACAGGCTTCTCAGTGAGGGAGCATTTCAGTGACAGTGACCAGAACTCACTGACCTTTAGAGTAGCTATGGACAAAGATGGTAGACAAAATGGTAAAATATTTAATTGAGAAAGGGCTAATTATGATAGAATTAGACAGGAACTAGGGAGAATAAATTGGGAACAAATATTCTCAGGGAAAAGTACAGAAGTAAGGTGGAAGATGTTCAGGGACCACTTGCTGTTTGTCCAACTGAGGCAAGGAAAAGATGATGGCTGAGACAACTAGTTGAGAGGAAGAAGGAAGTATACATAGGTTTATGAAGCAAAAGTCAGGAAAGGTTTGTGAGAATTATATGGTATTATGAAGGAACTTAAGAAAGGAGTTAGTTAGAAAGGGGCACAAGAAGGCCTTGCTTGGCAAGTAGGATTAAGGAATCCCCCAAGATGGTCTATGATAAGAGTGAAGATAGGGCCGCTTAAGGATAATGGAGGGAACATGTGCCTGTAGGCAGAGGGGGAGGGGGAGGTCCGCAATGAATATTTTGCTTCAGAGTTGACCACAGGAACCTTAGTCAATGTGAGGACAGTATCGAGCAGGCCTATTTGCTGGAGGTTAAGAAGCCTATCGAGCAGGCCTATTTGCTGGAGGTTAAGAAGCCTATCGAGCAGGCCTATTTGCTGGAGGTTGAGAAGCCTATCGAGCAGGCCTATTTGCTGGAGGTTAAGAAGCCTATCGAGCAGGCCTATTTGCTGGAGGTTGAGAAGCCTATCGAGCAGGCCTATTTGCTGGAGGTTAAGAAGCCTATCGAGCAGGCCTATTTGCTGGAGGTTGAGAAGCCTATCGAGCAGGCCTATTTGCTGGAGGTTAAGAAGGAAGTAGTGCTGGATCTTCTTAAAAATATTGCTATTGAAATATCCCTGGGACAGGCTGAGAAGAACCCCAGGTTAATATAGGAAGTGAGGAAAGATTGCTCGAGTGTTGGCAATGATCTTTGGCCACAGGGAGGGGCTGGAGGATTGGGGAATAGCAAATGTATTGCCTTGTTTAAAAAAGATAATAGGGAGAATCATGGGAATTATAGGCCAGTGAGTTTTACATCAGTGGTGGGCAAATTACTGGAGAGGATTCTTATAGACACGATTTACGAGCATTTAGAGAAGTATGGTCTTCTCAGGGATTGACAGCATGGCTTTGTGAGCTGGTAGTGCTAAGGAAACAGGGAAGCTGCAGAACAACTTAGCCAGGTTAGGAGAATGGGCAGAGAAGTGACAAATTGTTGGAATGTGTACATTCATGCACTTTGGTAGAAAAAAAATAGACGAGCAGACTATTTTTGACATAGGGAGAGAATTGGAAATACCCAGATGCAAAGGGACCTGAGAGTCCATGAGCAGGATAGCCTGAAGGTAAACTTGCATGTTGAGTCAGTGGTGAAGAAGGCAAATGCTATGCTGTCATTCATTTCAAGAGGAATAGAAGAGCAGGGGTGTGATGTTGAGGATTTATAAGGCACTGCTGGTGAGACCACACTTGGATTGTAGCTCTTCATTCAAGAATGGATGTGCTGACATTGGAGATGGTTCAAAAGAAATTCACAAGGATGATTCTGGAAATGAAAGGGTTATCATATGAAGAGCATTTGACAGCTCTTGGCCTGTATTCATAAGAATTTAGGAGAATGAGGTGTGGACAGAATAGATGCAGTTGGTGGGAGAGTCTAGGTCAAGAGCGCACAACTTCAGCATTGAAGGGTGTCTGCTTAGAATAGAGATGTGTAGAACTTTATTCAGCCAGAGGCTGGTAAATCTGTGGAATTTGTTGTCAAAGGCAAGGTCATTGTATGTATTTAAGGCAGAGATTCACAGATTCTTGATTAGCCAGGACATCAAAGGTTATGGGGAGAAGGCTGGGCAGTGCGGCTGAATGGGAAAATGGATCAGCTCATGCTTGAATGGCAGGGAAGACTTGATGGGCTGAATGGCCTCTTTCTGCTCTTTTGTCTTGTGGTCTTCTGGTCTAATTATTTTTTTTGAGGAACTGTCAAAATAAATTGATGAAGATAGGGCAGAAGATGTGGTGTATATGGATTTTAGGAAAGCATCTGTCAAAGTTCTCCATGGTAGGCGCATTCATAAAGTCCTGAGACATGGGATGCTTGGAACCTTAGCTGTGTGGATTCAAATTTGGCTTACTTGAAGAAAGCTGAGGGTACTAGTATTCTGCCTGGAGTAAGTGACTAGTGAAATTCTGTAAGGATTTATTCTGGGGCTCCAGATCTTTGTGATTTGGGTCAAAATCTATCAATCTCTCAAAGCTGCTCCGCAGGTTGATGTGATATTTAAGAAGGCTCATGGTCGGGGAATTGAGTTCAAGAGCTGTGAGGTAATGTGCAGCAATATAAAACTCTGGTTGGACCAAATTTGGAACATTGCATTCAGTTCTGGTGGCTTCATTACAGGAAGGATGTGGATGCTTTGGAGAGAGTGCAGAGGAAATTTACCAGGATGTTGCCTTGGATTAGAGAATATGTCTTATGAGACGAGGTTAACAGAGCTCAGGCTTTTCTCTTTGGAGTGAAGAAGGCTAAGAATTAAATTAATAGAGGTCTACAAAATAATGAGAGACATATATCAGGTGGACAGCCATCATCTTTTTCCAAGGACAACCATAGTGAACACCAGAGGACATCTGATTAAGGTGAGGGAAGGAAGGTTTAGGGGAGATTTTGGGGGCAAGAGCATAATGGATTACTGGAGTGCATTGCCAGCAGTGGTGGTGGAGGCTGGAACAATAGGGACATTTAAAAGACATGCACATGGATGGAAGAAAAATGGAGGGTCACGGGCATGAGGTGGGGAAGGTTTAGATTGTTAAGTATGCTTATAGAGGTCAACACATCATGGGCCAAAGGATCTGTACTGTGTTGTAACATTCAATGTTCTATTTGATCAGATCCGTTATTTCCATTAATTTATTGAGACTACAAGACTCCACTGTTTTCATGGTATGATTCTCTGAAAATTTCCACCCTTATTCATGCCAGCTCCTGAAGTCACAAGCCTATATTTGACAGCGACGTCTGGGTTTTGCCAAATGAGAGATGTCTGCGGATTTTACAGCTTTCTAAAGTGGTTTTCACTCTAACATGAGTGAACCACTCAAATGATGCAGGATTTTGAGAAGCACCAAGTAGAGGACCTTCTGTGCTTAACTTTTACAGCATCTTTAGTGCATCATTTATTTCCACACAGAAATGGCCAGATGAAATAGGAAAGCTGAGAGTCAGACTTCCACTTCAATTGATTGTTTCAAGCTCCTAAAAAGGAGTTATAATTGTCTAAGGAATTTAAAAATAATACTTTAAAAAAGGTTTTCCACCATGGGCAACATTTAATACCAAGAGACATAACTATTTGAAATGTTTTTCCTATTTTTTAAAATGTATTGCACATTATATAACTGTATCATTCAATTGTTTATATATTAAATACCAATAAAATATTTTTAAAAAGAAAATAAATCAAGCAATATCAAGGCAACAAAATTTAAGGACAAGGTAATATGAATAATATGTTATCAATGAAATTGGTAAACTTGCTTAGTGAGCTTAGTGGACCTTTGTTCAAGGATATTAATATTCCATTGTCTTTAATGAGGAAAATAAGGTAGCAAGAAATTTTTTTTGCATATATCATAATTAACATGCAGTTAGTGAAATACTGGTGGAACAAATTAAATTAACTGTGCAGACGTTAGGTGGAGCACAAAAGTGAGCGTCATGCAATATTGCATGGGTCTGGATATATTCCAATGTAAACATTTCAGAAGTAATATTACAGTTGATCAAATATAGGATGCTACCTGGAAAGCACACAGATGATGAAGAATTCAAGCTCTTGTACTTTGTGTGTCCAAAAGCTAGTTTTGCACAAAATGATTATCCAAATTACCCAAGATTATGCAAGTTATAATGTGGCCATTAAAAAGTCAGCTCTAAACCTTTCTAATAAATCTCCAATGTGATGTAATCTCTGGATCGTATGTAAAAAAAAAACATGTCCAAAAACACTGTTTGGAGAACTTGGGACATATTCAACAATCCAGATTTACCACCCACTGAGCCATAACAGTCAAAATTGTTATTAAGAACAAGAATGGCAAGTAAAAAATGGTCCAAATCTATTTAATTGCTAGATAAACAAAGTAGCAACACCCATACTATTATATACTGCTGTATTAGTGGTATTCTATGGAATGCAGTGTCGAAAGATTCTCTGTTACTCTGTAAGTATTAGCCTAATTTCAAACTCTTAATATTTTCTACATTTATATTTTACAATCCAGGAATTTAAAATCCAGATTTCTTTTTGTTCCTCTTATAGGAGGGAATGCCAGTTTTGCTAAGGGTGAAATCTGGAAACTTCACCCAAATTAGTTTGAATTTGCCCCATTCAGGTGGAGCAACATTGAGCCTAAATTATACTTGTTGGATTACAGGCAGAAGGAGCGGAATCTTTCATATGAAAAGCTGGCTCTTTTGAGTCTAGATTTTTTTTTATATTTGTGCATCTGCACAGATGACCACGGCAATTTCTAGATTATACTCTGGTGTGGTCTCCTCACGCGTGAGGCATACCTATGCATATGCTAGCACATACAATGGGAAATGTAATCAAATGGCTGCAGTAGGGAAGTAATCTATATCTTGTATTTTCTTATGAGATAAGGTCCATCGTCCATGTTGGTTCTCAGAACATTCCTTTCTGTGCCATTGCCACACTTACTTCACCACAATCTACTCCTTCTCACACATACATTAACTGCCCCGATTCTCTTGCTATTCTCTTACACCAACTCTTCAGGGTGTGAAAAGAGACTGGGCACACCAAGGAGGCCTTAATTGTCACAGAGAGAACTTGCAAATCCATGTGGACAGCAAGGTTACTGGAACTCCATGGCAAGAGTAACTAACTGAATGACAAGAAAAGCTGACCAGTACACTATGCAGGATTTTGCTGATTTACTCAAAATCAGCTTAACTAGATATCTATGCAACAGGAAATGAGTGCGAGTGAAGTGCAGATTGGCGCAGTGCTGAGTATGAGTGGCAAGCCCCTTGATGAATATTTAGGTCTAAACCAAGCACTGCTTTTGTCGCATCCGTTAAAAACGATTCTGGAACAACAGTGTGGTGTAGTACCAAAATAACATTAGCAAACATTATCGCAGCATTGTCAATTTGTTCTCTACCTGTGATTAATATAATTTAAAAATCTCTGAAAAAAATAATCCAAACTTTAAAATTTACATTTTTTGAAATCTAAAAGAACTTTTAAAATGGACCTAATAATACATTCAAGGAGATGTGTATAATTTAGAGGTTTTTTTTTCCAAATCTAAAATAATTGGTAGAATCTCAGAATTTAGGAGGTGACATACCCAATATTTTAGGTGCAGCTCAAATCTAGCAAATCAAAATCTGGATCATTAAAAATAATTTTGGAAAATTGTTTGAGATACATCTATTATGGTGAGAATTTCTAGTCATCTCCACTGATGTGGCTAATTCATCTGGATTTTTTCTGCAAGAAAACTAAGCAATCTAATGAATCATTGTTTTGAAGAATGGTATGGACATTCACCAGGATATAAAGTTCTAAAAATGTACTTTATAACCAAAGTACATTTAACATGCCAAGGATCCACACAACTTTTAGAGGCCATTCAATAAAGTTAATGGTTCAACTTTTGAAGTAATCAATGCCTATTGTTCCTGATACACAGTTCAATTTATCCAAGTCATCTTTTGGTCATATTGTCCCAGGAAATAGTGTAATTGTAATGGGGTTCCACAATCTTCCATGCAAAGTTCCTGCCTTGGCTTGAATTAGAATTAATCAATGAGAAGAAAATGATATGCTTTTATTAATTCAACATGCTCATCACATGTAAAAGGACTTGGATATGTACTTGTAGGACCATAACCTGCATCGTCACAGGCTTTGTGCTGGAAAGAGGGATGAGACCAGGCAGTTCTTTTACAACTGCCATGGACATGATGGCTGATGACTTCCTTCTGTGAAATACATTTTCGACGATTCATTAGGAAATTAATAACTGAAACCAAAAGCAGTACTGAGGGGGCCTGGAAGCGGTCATGTGAATTCCACTTTGGCTGATGAATCGCTGGCACCAGGTAACAAAAAAGCTGCAGATGAGAAGGGAAAAAAGTTGTATCCCAGTCTTTGGAAAGATTGGCAAGTTTTCATGTCCTAAGAGTTGAAAGACAAGTTTTTGAACACGTTCTGTGAATGTAAAGTAGTTAACTGTGCAAATAAATGTTTGAGAAACCTCAACTCTATACATGGAAGAGAAAACTTTTCTCAGTGTTGTAAACTGGCAGTCCTGTCCTCTTTACCCTTGGTTGTATCCTTGGCCACAAGAATGAAATGCTCTTTCCTGATCATTTATCTTTTCTGCTTGTTTACATTGACAGAAATTAGAAAAAGTAAATTGTAATATGAAGGAATCAATACACATTCAAAGAATTTAGGTTGCTTCAGAATAGACATTTTCATAATTAATTACTACAAAAAATACCTGAGCTTTGTAGATTGGTGAAGACTGAAAATCTTGTCTTTTGTGTGTCTACTTACTTGACATTGTACATCCAATAAGCAGACCTTATTCTGGGCCAAGACAAATCGAACAGAATCTATGCTGGTTCCATACAAGTTCCCTCTGTATTCCCCATATTCAATAAACCTGGAAAAAATGGAATAAAATTGTCAACTTAAAAGCAGATTTATAAAATGTAATGACCTTATAGCAACCAGTGAAATACAATCGAGGCAATGCACTGCCTATGTTCATGAGCCCAGAAATAAATAGACACTTTCATGGAGTACATCAAATTATTTTTATGTCTACTTATAGATTTTGGATGGATGGCACTGGTCTATGATAAATAAAAGAATTAATGCTAGAACAAATAATATCAACAAGTTTTATCTATACAATGTCTTTAATGGGGCACAAATTCCAAAATCAGTGAAATTTAACTCACTGAACAACTTGTCTGTTTTCCCAAGTAACCTATTGTTCAAATATTCCAATACTTTTCATCACTGCATCTGAAAATTTCCAGATGTGCTGGCATGAAACAGTGTATGCCATTTTTCAACTTACTTGTTATTTTGTACATCTGTCTCAAACAAGTGCTTGGATATAAAATGATATTCCACTCCGTCAGTTTCCTGGCTTCTCTTTGGCCTTGTTGTATCTGTGGATCACAAAACACAAAAATGTCTTTACAATTTGTGGTATTAAATTATCGACTTAAACACAGAGCAAAGTACAAGGAAGAGCTACTACCAATGAGGTTCACATATCGAAAGGTCTAAAAATATCAAATCCTTGTTAATACCGAACAAGCAGCAAGCAGTGGAATTTTATGTAAGCAAAACGGCAAATGTAAGATTCATTTCTATTTCTTTCGAACATTTGGCGATCATGACTGTCCATAAAAATGCAATTAAAGTACTTGAAAATTTCGGTAAGGTGTCATATTCAGAGAGTTCCTAAATTAGAATAAGTTACATATGATTCATTACTTTTTAATCCAGCATTTCTCTTATGGTTAAAATAAACTAAGCTGTGTTCTGAAGTCTAATTTGAAATCACCGTCACTGAAAGCTACTCAGAAATATGACTGTAATTTTATTTCCCACCACAGTTATTTTTTAAAGCCAAGATATGAGGCAGGGCAATGGCATTTTATACAGAAGATTGAAAAGCTTTTTCCTCCATTTCTCATAAATGTCAGAGTTGCCACAAAATTTGACAAGTAAAGCAGGAACAGAAGGGAAACTATTGCTGATGCAAAAGTAATTATGTCCCACCTCCACCTTCCATAAAACATGGCTGAACCCTATTCCTTCCTCAAAAATGTTTTGTATATATTATATAAATAAGAAAAAATATCAAGAAAGAGATATTCTGGTGGCTCCTTTTCTTAGTTCTGAATGTTTTAACTTGTATTTTATTTAAGAAGTCAAAAAGACAGCATCACATTTCATTAAATATTTCATAAATGTTCCTGGCAAGTGTAAAGTGTTTTGAGTAGAACTGACTCCTGTATAAAATACCACAGTCTAACCAATTCTCTTGTGATTAACAGTACAACTAAATTGTAACAAGAATAACCAAATGATAATGAGGAAAAAAACTGAGTGACATTTTGAATATTGGGAGAGCAAAGTTAATACTGTAAAGCACAAAATAATTTTTATAGCATACAAGAATGAAAGATTGGCTTACTGCCTTTATTCCTTGATCAATCACAGAGCATACCAAATCATTACACTATGGAAAACTAAGTTTCTAAGCTCTGACTGGTTTATTTCTATTGCTTTAGTAACCAAAAATCCTTCAGAGAAATAAATTATCACTTATTCTCCCTTTTTCTATTACATTAAGTGCAGCTTCACAAATTCTCACGTCTTGCATGTACCATTGTCCACAATTTTAATGTGCATGAACTTGAAGGGTGAAGCAAAGCCTAAAATTACCTCATATCACTTAACAATTGTTATTAATGCTTTGGACAAAAAATCACTGATCTTTGTTTAAAATCTTATTTGAATGCAATTTCTTTAAAGATTTTCTGTCTTTGTTAGCATAGTATTTATGGAACATTTCAGATGTACACAAAACACTGTTTATTCTGGCCTCACACTTGTAGGTTGAAATCAAGATGTGAAAAAAAATACCATGATAGAACATCAAGTTCCTTCGTTGTTCTGACTTTCTTGGAATGTTGTTGTCATTTCAAAGTTCTTTCTGAATACAAACTGACTGCATTTCACAATATTAAAACAAAGATTATACACCAGGATCACTTAACATTGACCATTAATTGCTCTGAGAGTCACTGGCGTACAGATATGGTTGCTAAACATGTAGTTATAAATGTTTTGATTTATATTGAAACAAATAAAATTTTACAGTGATTAATAAATCTTTTATAAAAGCATAATTAAAGCAATAAGAACCAGTCAGAATTTTTAATGTCATAGTGTGACTAAGGTCTGGGAAAGGAGATGAACTCAGATTGAAAAATTATAGTTTCATAAACTATTGCAAATACCATAAAGTAAATTTAATGTGAACATTTCTGTGAACTATTTTATTCAATTTTACAATGATCCTAATTTTAATTTTAATCTTTTATTCAACTGCTTTGTGTTCTGAAATACTCTGTTCAATTGTCCAAATCTGATTGGATTTTCATTTGTTGGCTTGATTGCATCATTCAAGTTGCAGTCCATTGTGCTAGATTGAGTAGAAAGCATTCTGGTCCTCAAATACAGAACATTCTGCACTGAGCAGAAAATAATTTTTGATGCATCAATGCTGAAGTACTTTCCAAAACATCTAAACAGCAATTAGAATAACCAAGATCTACAAAACCGATTTTCTTCTTACACTTTCATTGAGATTATTAAATCTGCATTAAAATATTTTATATACATATAAACAATTAACTGCTGGATTTTAAGTAAATGATGGAATTAATGACAATTACTGTTTTTAAATATGTATTAAAAATGAGAAAATAGCTTTTTATGGAGGGCTATGGAAAAACTGGCAAAAACAAGGATAAATATATATCATTAAGCCATTCATTCTTTTAAAAACTAATCTCCACAAGATTTTAGACTGTTTGCATAAACTATTTTTTAAAATTGAAATTTTAATTTTAAAAGATTATTCAAACAGCACACAAACAGCAAACATCGGGTTGCCATTTCAGCCCACGAGTCTGTGCCATCCAATTTATAGTCAATTAATTGAGAATTGAGAAAACATGTATTTATAAAGATGAAAACATATCTGAGACAACTCGCTCAAAGAAACAAAACAATAAATAATTGCATTAAAGATGCATTTATTTTGCAGTGTTCTTTTATCTTGTGATTACAATAGCAGAATCCTCATATATATTTCTCTATGGCTGAATGAATGATGCTTTTGACCAAGTCAGAACACAGGTTTAACAAGTCCAATGAAGAGGTGCCAGCATCATGAAAATTCTCCTTAACCCTGGTCATGCCCTTTAGTTGTCGGTACTTCAGGCACCTCTTGGGTTCAAGAACAGTTTTTCTCCCAACAGCTATCAGATTTTTAAATCTACTTGTATTATCCTAACCAGGGCTCTACTCCTGGACCAAAGATTTTTCTGTATTATTGTAAGATCACGAACTGTAACTCTGAATATTTAACTATTCTTTTATATTTTCTTATCTTTATTTCCTTTCATGTGGTAATTTAATTTATACTTATTGTTTATCAATTTATTTTACATATCTGTACAGCAGCAATCAAGATGAATTTCAGTGCATTTGCACATTGTACCTCTGTACCGTATTTTTTCGCATATAACACACGAGTTATATACATATTTTACCAACCAGACACCCACCCTGCGTTATGTACATGTGCGCACTATACACTAATATTTTTATATGTTGAAAGAATGTGCACAATTAATAGCGAGTGTGGGAAAGTCAAACCAGCAATTTATAGCAAGCGTGGGAATATAATAGCAGCATTGAAAGAACGCGCACAATTTATAGCGACTGTGGGGAAGATGTGTAGCAATTTATAGCGAGCATGGGAATATTAGTGAGCATGGGAATATAATAACAGCAATGAAAGAACGCGCACAATTTATAGTGACTGTGGGGAAGCTGTGTAGCAATTTATAGCGAGCATGGGAATATTAGTGAGCATGGGAATATAATAACAGCAATGAAAGAATGTGCACAATTTTTAGTAGCCGTGGGAAAATTGCAATTTATAGCGAGCGTGGGAATGTTATATAGTGAGGATGAGACTATATAATAGTGGCAGTGAAAGAATGATCCTGGGAATAACTCTTTGTACTGAATGCCATGGTATTCCTATAAACAGGACTTCATGGCCGAGGTATTGCACTTTATCAATCTTAATTGCCCAGACGTGTCCTGGAGGGAGGAGATTAACATATCAAGTGCCTCTGAATTAAAATCCTTTTTAACTCTGCAGCCTGTCTGTGATCTATTTAATTGATTCCTCTCCAAAGCTTGTTAATGTGTTGCAGTAGGATATTATCAATATAATGTAGAATTGACACCTCTGGGGGTAAGCCGATTGGGTGTTAATTGCAAGCCAAGCCAAAGAACTGTGGCAGATACTGGTATATGCTTTGTCTCATGTCCAATTTAAATGCAAATTTGCTTTTGTCAGTCAGAATTTAGTTATACCTGCGCGGTATATGCGTGTGTGCATATATGAAAATGTTTTACACTATTTATGATTTTCTGGACTTTATATGCACATGTGTATGTTATATGCGATGTGCATATTATATACCATATGCATAGGCGCATTATAGGAGTGAAAATACAGTAAGTGACAATAAACTCTCATCTTTCAGCTCATTGAAGAACAAAGGGGTCTTTCAAGGATCTTGCTTATGTTTATCTGCTATCATCCCATCTTATGGCTTGTACTCCGCAGCCTCAAACTATCAATGAATCCCACTTCCTGCTCCCTCAACTTAGACCCCCATCCTCAAACTCCTACCACTTAAATTCACTGGGCAAAACTGTGAATATTTCTCTTTCTTCGTTATGCTGCTCTCTTCCATGTTATTATTTCCCTCAAAAATAATATATCATCTTTCCATCACTGCAAAGTACTGCCGTATCACCAGCCTCCTGAATCTATGTCCATCTCTTTCAAAGCTCCATCACTTATCAGAACTGCTCTTACAAGAGTAACAAATTACATCTATCACTTCTCATCTTTTCCAACATTACCCTCTGTCTTTGACATGGTTGATTGTATTTTTCCTTCAACAACACTCCATTGTCATCTCAATGGCTGAGACTGCACTATTCAATGCTATTTAACAGCAGCATTTCCAAAAACATTCATTCTGCCTGTTCTCACACCGTTATCCTTGGTGGTGCCTAAATATCTGACTAAGCCCTTCTCATTTTTCATTTGCATGCTGTTCCATGCTGAAATCTATTTCCATAAATACAATGATGACTAACTTTCTCACCACCATCATTCATGATTCCTTTACTGTGGCTAAATCATCAATTTACTTGTTTGATATTCATTTCTGGCTGAGCAAAACTTTTCTCCAAGTACTAAGCAGATAAAATTTGTGTCCTAGTTCCATCACAAACTCTGCATCCCAGCCATCGAATATTATCCTTTTCCTGGCAAATATACAAATCTGAAATAGATTATTCACAGTGTCGGAATGTAAATGATCTCACCATGAAAAGAAGGCATATACTCGTATCACCCTTGGACTGCCAAGTTAAATCTGTAATGGAGCATGGCTTCATCTCTGTCATTACATCTTCAACACACAACGCCATCTGTGCCTCAGCCCAACAGCTGACAACTTTATCCATGCCTTCATTACACCTAAACTGTCTAAAATGATCTCACAATGATGCATCATTACCAAGATTGTCTACATACTGGGCTCCATCCTTTACTCAGCCCAACTGCTAACAACTTCATTATTAGATCTAATCTTAATTGCTCCAACATTCTGAGTGAAGGCCTTCCAAGCTTTCACATTGGTAAACTTGAACTTTGCTAAAATTCTGCAAGGTGAACTGAATGCCCGTCTCCCTTGAACTCAGTTCAGGTAAACAAAACAACATCTCGTCAATCATCCAGAATGTCTGGAGTCCTTTTCTCAGAAAGTTTTACAGATATGGAAATGAATGACCCTTTACCCTACCACATCCATGTTAACTTCTTTGCCCATGGACACTGATCCATTTTGCCTCCATAATGACTGCATCCTTCTATATTCTATATTTGGAGCTGAATGAACCCCAGATCATTCAGGAGGCAGAGGGAGTGGTGCATAGAAGCTACAAGGTGACAGCCAGACTCAAGAGACAGGAGTCAGGTACATGAGTAACTGTTAGGAGAGGGAAGGGTATAGGCAGTCAGCACAGAGCACCCCTGCTGCCGTTCCCCTCAACAAAAAGTATACCAATTTGATGGAATGGCAGAGCGGATTTGATGGGCCATATAGCCTACTTCTATACTTAGATCTTATGGACTTATCGCGCAAGATTCTTAAAGTTTACATGTTGGCTTCAATCACATAGCTGGCAACAGAGGCGTATTGAAGGAAGGGGTGAATATTTTTCTGTATGACGTTATTGGAAAAAATATATAAGCTGTTAATCCAACAGTTAAAACATTTTTTTTAAAGTTTATTGACAACAGCTAACAGGCAAATAATAAAAATACAGCAAGAGTACCTGGCAACATTAGTGTAAAAGTAAAAGATGTGAACATGGAATTAGCCTACTTTTTTATTTTAAATAGAAGAGGTAAACAAAACCTTTCCCTTTCCAATGATTACATTTCTACACGTGCCACTGAAGATGCATAATCTAGATGAATCACTTGTTTAAACTCAAAAAAAGTAATGGATCATACTCACATGGAACTGTTACACCATAATGCTGTGGATCACAAATCAACAGTTTCTGTTTAAGCTCATTCAGTCCAACTCCTGAAGGACCTACAAAAGCAAGCACCGAAAAAAATTAAAATTTGTAACTGTAGAAATATCACAGCATGCATTTGTAATTCCCTACATACAGGTAGTCCTCGATTTACGACCCTATTGGGGACCGAATGATTGGTTGCAACTCAGATTAGTCGTAAATTGGATTTGCTCCACAGAGGTTATGAAACCTTCAACAAAAGAACCTTTAGTGGGGACCTTGGACTGCCATGGGGAGAGGGGAATGGAGGCCTCGGGTTGCCGTGGGGAACAGGGACCTCGGACTGCCACTGGGCAAAGGGAACATCGGGTTGCCACGGGGAATGGGGACCTCAGGCTGCTGATGGAAAATGGGGACTTCGGGCTGCCGCAGCGAACGGGAAGCGGGACTTTGGGCTGCTGCTGGGAGCGAGTACTACTATATACAGTAATTTTAATTAAAAATATGTACTTGTACAGTAGTTTTAATAATTTTTAAAAAGAATTGGTCGTATGTGCGGTTGGATGTAACTCATGTAGGTTGGAAGTCGAAGACTACCTGTAGTTGTTGTTAACTCTTGCCTTCAAATTCAGAGTACAATTATGTGATCTAACTATTATCCAATTTATAATAATGTAATGATCAACTGGTGATTGTGTGTGTCCACCAGCACATCATATATGAAATACATTAAATTATATTCTGATTTTAGAAACCAATTAATAAAACAAGATCTCAAATGTATAGATTATGCTTTGCAGTCAGAAATAGCTGTTTTACAACATCCATCTCTTCTCCAAGCCCATTGTTTCTGTTAGCAACCTGACCAAGTAGCCCTTCATCTTTCAATTGCAGATAGAGATCATACAAAATCTATAATTGCACCCAATATGTAATTTTATCTTCCATACATTCCAGAGCCAATATCTCACTGAGAGTGCCAAAAATCTCTCCAGACCTTAAAGGCTTTTTGGCTATGTGCAGAGTGGTTCCAAAGTATTCACTAAAAGCCTGCCAGACGGTTTTACTATTCTATCATTCTTATAAATTAACCTTCACTTAATTGCTATTATAAATCATTAGATAATTCCTCCGACGTTCCTGCAATGTGTCTAAACTTTAATAGAGAATGTAAAACACCAATTTTTAACGTGTAGAAAATTTGGATTAAAAAGGAGTTTTGAGCGTGAGTCTTGATGAAAAACCTCTCTCAAAATGTTGACATGTTTTCCAGAAAATGACTAATCTGTGCGTTTCGGCATCATCTGTTTTTATTTTTGATCTCAGTATATAGGAACACACGAAAAGTACAGAATTGGAAAAGAGTCTGCAGCCCATCTGGCTGGTCCCAAAACTAGTACCTTTCAAATCCCCAAGTCCCTTAAATATCTGTCTAATCCTTAATTATTTCCATAGAAGCAGTTTCCACTGCCTCTCTGGGTAACCCATTCCACACTCACTGTCCTCTGGACATTCTAGTTAAATCTACTTGAACATATACATTCCCTCTTCCAAATTTGAGTTTTGCGTTCTTAGTTCCTTTTCCATGCTGTTACCATTGAGATTCTGTTCACTATGTGCCCCAAAGAGCATCTGGTCTGACAAATGTTGGAGAAAAAAAAGATTTATTGGCAACACAAAGCTCCTTATTTGCACAGGGTTGTCCACTCATAAACAATAAATAATTATTTATATGCTTGTACAATTCTCCTTTCTAAACAACATCCAATACATTAACTAACATCTAGCCCCATGGCATTGACAACAATTTTTGATCACTGTTGGTTATGGAGAGGGGTTTTCCGAAGAACCAAAGATGATAACCACATCTGGTCTAAAAATCAGTATGATTTTCAAATCGACAAAAACTGCAAGGAAGAGATAATTTCCATCATGATGTTGGGCAGAGAACAGACTTCATTTCAGGAATTTTAAAAAGAAATGAGCAACAATGAAAATGTAGATGAACTGCTTGAATTATTAATTTTGGAGAAAGTTAATGTTCAAATATCCAAATATTTGATCATCTATATAATTAATCAGTTTATAAATTGATCTACGTAACATTTCATCTAATTTTAACTTGGTCCAGTTCTGGAGAAAGTACTGGTGCTTAAAAGATGAAGTTCGTGTAAGAACTTTGTTCTAAGACTGCTGTACCTTAAAACAACAGACAGGTGCAGACTAATGTTTAAGTTTTGTGAAAAAAAATGACCATTCTGCTTACATTAGAGATTTGAACCACAGTATCTCTGGAGTATCATGGATAAATCATTTGAAGGACATCAATGTAAAAATGAGGCAAACTTTTTCAAAATACCCCTTCTGAATAATTTTGAAGCATTTTACTAAAGCATAGTTTTTAGACTTCACCTTTTGATTCATAATTTTGATTCTTTTAAGAATTAGTATAATTTCAACTATCTAATCCTGGGATGCAATCTTAATTTTAAAAATTCTTAAAGATTTATCATCAAATTAATCTTTGGAATGGCATAAAATCCAGTTATCCCTCTACCTTGTTCTTATTTCAACTTCCTCAGTCTATCTGTGACTATCTTATCTGAAAATTCTATTTGAGAAGTGAAAAACTGCAGAAATTAGAAATATGAAATAAATACAGGAAATGCTGGAAGTATTTAGAAGGTCAGCCAGTATCTGTGGAGAGAGAGGCAGTTCAAATTTCATTTCAGGTTACATTAGAAATAGAACATTTTCAATTGGATAGAATATGATAGGGTGACAGAAAAAAAAAGGATGGTTGAATACTTAGCAAAACTGAATAAAATAAAAGGTTGGGGTGTGTTGTGAGTGAGGAAACAGGCTTGATAGGTCTCAATGGGAAGGACTCTGGAAACAGTTTTGTTAGGGAAGGATTTTATTTACAGATGGAAAGGGTAACAGATGCAGGACAAACACACACACGGAAAAATCCCTTCAATACCCAGTGCAGGCATGGCTCTATGCTACAAGGGATACTAATTAAACACTCCTAACCCTTTTAACAGTGTACACCTTACAGTTTCTCCAGTGTCCTTCCACTTTTCTAGGCCTGGAGTGAAGCAGGGTGGTCCCAAGCTGGCAAAGAGGGAGAACAAAGAACACATGGCACCTTTATAGTGCTGGAGGGTCGAGCCCAGGTCATTAGCAGAGACAATGGCTTGGTGCCAGGAGGGTTAATCCAATTACAACAGCCAATGGCCCAAGGCCAAGTGCAGACAGGTTGGAGAATCCAGTCCAGGTAATTTATATGGACCCACGACAAGGTGTGCACTAATGGGTGAAGTGGAACCAAACCTTGATTGGCAGCTGGTGTGTCCTCTGACTAGGTAGGGGGAAGTGCTGTTATGTGACAGCCACAATCCTTCCCAATACAGAGTGCCTGCTCTGCTAGACTGAAACATTAACTGCTTCTCTGTCTGCAAAAGTTACCTGACCTACTGAGCATTTCTAGTGGCTTTTTTTGTTATCTTCTTCATCTGCCCCAACAACCCATGGATACTTAATGTCTATTCTTGCACAAAGAACGATTTGGTATACATTAACTCCTGGTCTCCTCTAGGCTCCTTCCATGATCCCTTAGGACCTTCCAATTCACCTCTCGAAATATATTTAAATATGTCCATTGTTCAAAACAATTTACATTTAACCAGTCCTGACCAGTTCCATAATCTCTCTGATCTTGATTTTATTTCCATCATTTCCCAGGGCAGAAATGACTAACACAGGAGGCATCGTTTTATGGTACTTGGGAGTCAGTACTGGGAGGGGTGGGGGATGTAAGAATAAGTTTTTCTCACGGAGTGTTGGGTGCATGGAATGCTGACAATGGTGGCGGAGGAAGGTACAATAGGATATTTTAAGAGTCTATTAGCTAGGTACATAGAACTGAGAAAAGTTGAGTTATGCAATAAGGAAATTATGAGCAGTTGTTGGAATAGGTTATTAGGTTGGTACAACACTGTGGACTGAAGGGTCTGTATTGTGCTGTAGATTTCTATGTTATATATTCAAGCACAGCCTGCAAATATTTATTCCCCATCCAACCCATATTTGCTTGTCAGTTACAAAGATATATTTAACAGGAATTTGGATAATTACCTTGGGGAAAGGAAGATGAGAAAGAAAAGTTGCTGATAGAGGTGGTAGGAAGAGGCTCACATTGCTTGAATTGTCAGTTTTTATGCTCTATGTTCATTATAATTCTTATGCCGTGACTATGCCTTTGGTAATAGTATAGCTTAACGTGATTCACTTTGCTTCTGTGCTTTTCTTCTCCAACAATATTGTCCAGTTCAATTTCATTAATGCCCCATATAACCTGTTGTTGAATGCATCTATTGTACTCACTCTCACTTTAGGAGTCTCATCTTAAATACTGCCATTTTGTTATCACTGTTGCCAAGATGTTTTCTGCTCTACTGTCTCATTACTTAGTATCATGTTCAACAGTACTTCTAGGTTGAATAGGTTCCTTGACCATGTAATAAAGGCTACATTGTACCAGATTCAGATGCATTCTGCAGATCTCTAGTCAAATCAAATCACTCAGATCCTCTTCGATTGCTGTGCATGTTACTCTCATCTGATTAAAGTTCTGTCGATTTCTTTCACAAAACCTCAATATAAATAGCAGATTTCCATAGCTATTTCTCTCTCCAATATACAGGGTTCCTGTTTTATCTCAGTTTGGAAAAAAAACAAGTTCAACTCTGTATAAGACTAAGGAATGCAAGATGGAATTAAACTCAGAGAAATGCAGGATGTTCCACTTTGTTGGTTAAACTGGACAGAACTTACATAGTCAACGATAGGTCTTTGGGGAATATTGGTGTATGCCAAGAGAGTTGGTATATGGGTATACATTTCCATAATAATGGCGACACAGATAAACAGTATGGTGAAGCAGCATGTGCCTTCTTTGGTGAGGGCAATGAGTACATGAACAGGCACGTCATGTAACAATTGTATGAGACTTTGGTGAGACTGGACTTGGAATACTTAGGGCAGTTTTGGTCACCCAGCTATAGGAAAGACATTGTTCATCTAGAAACAAGGCAGAAAAGATTCACAAGAATATAACTGGGACAAGTCATCTTGAAATAAGTATATGCAGAGGTTGTATAAGCTGGGACTTCTCTCCTTGGGGTGTTTCTCAAATCGTGCGCAGCAAAGATGAGGTGTGTCGTCACAGTATTCTTTTAGGGAAGGGGAATTAATACTAGGAGTCATGGATTTAAGGAGAAAGGATCTGGAGAGGCACCTTCTTCACACAGAGGGTGGTGAGTATATAGAACAAGCTACCAGAGGAAATGGTACAAGCACGGAAAATTGTACCTTTCAAAAGCCATTTAACAGTTATATGGATAGGGAAGGTTTGAAGGGACATGAGCTGAACACAGGTAAATGGGACTAGTTTGATCAGCATGGACAAGATAGGAAGGCCTGCTTCTGTTGTAGAACTCTATATCTCTCTGATATGAAAGGAATAGGGAAATCAACACATCTGAAAGTATGGAACACATTTTTTTCCATCATGAAAATGCAAACATTACAAGTTATGACTATTTTTCTTTTCATAAATAGCATTCACTCTCTTAAAAAAAAGGAAGGGGTGCCTCTCCAGCAGTAAAAAGTCATCTGATGTAAAATGTTTCATTTAAATCTTGGATGAGAATGAAGGAAATTACTAAAGAATAAGATTTAAATTAATTGTTAGTGTAAACTACTTGAACTCAAAAGAGAATTCTCAGGGACATGATCTACATGTATTTGGAAAGGTAAGGACTGATTTAGGATAAGCTAATATGGGTTTATGTGTGGGAAATTGTGTCTCACAAATTTTAACAAGTGTTTTCAAAGGGCGACCAAGAAGAATGATGAGGGCAGGGAAGTAGATGTTGTCTAGAAGGTCCTGCATGGTAGGCTAATCCAGATTGCAAGTTAGCCAATTGGTAACAGAACTGGCAGATGGAATTTAACTCAGACAAGTGCAAGGCACTGAAGTTTGGTAGGTTAAACCAAGGTAGACCTTCAACATGGTAGAACCCTACAGAGTGTTGCCGAAAAGAGAGACCCACATGTACAGGTACACTAGATCCCTGTCAGTGGCATCAGAAGTAGACAGGGTGCTAAAGGCTTTTGGCATGCTTACCTTCATTGATCAGGGCATTGAGAATGGGATGTGGAACATCATGTTGCAACTGTGCATGATGCTGGTCAGTCCAAATTTGTAGTTTCCTAACAGTTTTTGTCACCCAGATATATTATTAACCCAGAAAGGGGGCAGGAAAGATTCTCAAAAATGTTACCATGACTGGTCAAATTGAGTTATGAGGAGAGGCTAGATAGGCTGGGACTTTCTTCCTTGAGCAGAGAAGGCTGAAGTTCATAAATGTGAGAAAAGTTAATGATCTCAGTTCTTTTCCCCCAGAGTAGGGAAGTTAAAATTTGAGGGCATAGATTTAAGGTGACAGGAAAGATTTAATAGGGATCTGAGGGCAACTTGATCCACAGAGGACACAATAGACGTGGGTTTCATGGCAAAAGACATTTCGATAGATAGATGGATAGAAAAGATTTTGAGGCAAATGGGATAAATCAATTTAGGTAGACAACATGGACAATTTGGGCCGAAGGGCCCGTTTCCTTGATATTAAACACTCTCAATCCATAACTGACAACATATCCAGTTGCAGAATAGTTTAAAAACAAGTTTGTTTTTCCAGACAGCATAGCCTCCATTTTCACCATTCTTGCATCACCCTGAGACCCTTCTGGCAAACCTCTGAGTGATTGTATTTAAACCTCATAAGGTTACCAGGAATGCGATTAAAATTGGAAGGAAGGAGAATGAGGAATGTGCAGTCACTGGAGCCCAGCAGAGATGTAAAGAAACAATCTCCTATTCATTAGTAGAATATTCTCAGGCAGCTATTTATTGTGCGGTAAATGCTGGCCTTTAAAATAAAACCAATGTACTGTGGTTGAAAAAAAAACCTGTTACATCAAGGCCGAGTGATCTCTGCATGCTATGCTTTATTTTAAAGCTATCACAGTTAAAATAAATTTTATGCAGATTCGGAAATGCAATCTGGTTGTACCATTTTGGCAAAAGGAGTTTAATTGTAAAATACCTAATAATAATGCATTTGAATTTTCATTGTTCACTCAAAGCCACCTTGGGAATTGAATTCATAATATCGTATTGTCAGATTTATTGACATATTTGACCACATACAATTCTGAGATTCTTTTTCTACAGGTGAGGCAGAATTACCATTTATCGGTAGCGCAAATAAAAACTGTACACAGCGTGAACATGTAAACAAATAAAAGAACTGTAAACAGAAAACAAATGTAAACAAACCAAATGTGCAATACAGAGTTAAAAAAATCAATAAAGTGCACAAGCAAGAATCCTCAAGTGTGTCTCTGATTGAGTTTGTTGTTGAGGAGTCTGATGGAGGAGTGTAGCAGTTGTTCCTGAACCTGGTGGTGTGACTCTTGTGCCACTTATACCTCTTTCCTGATGGCAGAATGTGTGCTGAGTGGTGTGGATCCTTGATGGTAGCTGCTGCCCTCTGAAGGCAACCTTCCCCGTAGATGTTCTCAATAGTGGTGAGGCCTTTGCTCGTGATGTCCTGGGCTGTGTCCACTACGTTTTGAAGGCCTTTATGCTGGTGATGCAGCTGGTCAGCACATTTGGCACCACACACCTGTAGAAATTTGCCAGGGTTTTTGGTGTCATAGCAAACCTCATGAAGAAGTAGAGTCACTGACGTGGTTTCTTCATGATGCCTTTAGTGAATTCAGGAAAGATCCTCCGAGATAGTGATGCCCAGAACTTAAATTTGCTCACCCTCTCCAGTGAGATGGCATCTGCAGTAGACCTGCTGCTACGATAGGCGAAACAGAATGTATCCATATCACCACTCATACAGGAGCTGATCTGCTTCAACACCAGCCTTTCAAAACACTTCATCACTGTTGATTTAAGTGCTACTGGCCGATAGTCATCAAGGCAGGTTACTGCACTCTCCTTAGGTACCGGTATGACTGATGCCAGTTTAAAACAGTTGGTATGAGATATTGATATCCGTGGATACATTACATATACCGATTTCCCCCAAATGTTGCTGTTTATTTAAAAAAAACACAAGCCTAATCTTCCCATTTTGAGAGTGAGAAGAAATCTGGTGGCCAGTCTTCAATGGCATTGAGCATCTGAAGACTATTACCCCTGCCCCTGCATTATTCCACTGGATGTAGCTCATTCTGACATGAATGACTTTACAATCACAAGCTTTGGCTACAGTCACTTCTTGGTGGCTAATTTATAGCGTGCCAGACAAGGGGACCATTGGTTTATTTTAACTTAAATTTAATGTGTTCCTTTAAACCTAGTTTTAAAAATCAAATTTATGACTTTTCAAAACTCTCCAAAATGATTAATTGAATGCACATCACTCCAGAGATTAATTAAAACCCCTCTAACATATTAGTAGATAATCATTTGAACATGTTGGATTAAAGTTGCTTTGCAATGTTTTGTAGTCAAGTACATTTTCAACACAAATTCCTGGGAACAGGAAAAACTAGGGTGTAACCATGGAACCAAACTTCTTATTTCACTTGCAGTACTGCAACAGACACAGTAACATATGGATTCGGAAAACCAGCCTGTGGATGAATCGACCAGAGAAATGGCAACTCTAGATTGGGTGTTGTGTCATGAATCACAATAGATAAGGGAGGGAGAGAACAGAAAGGAAACTATAGACACGTTAGCCTAATGTTGATGGTTATGAAGTTGTCAGAGTCGATTGTCAAGGAGGAGAATATGGAGTACCTGGACGTGCATGACAAGATAGGCCAAAGTCAGCATGGTTTCTGAAAGGAAAAACCTTGCCTGACAAACCTATTGCAATGTTTTGAGGAAACCACAAGCAGTCTAGACATAGGATATGTAGTGGATTTTGTATTCTTGGATTTTCAAAAGGCTTTTGACATGAGGCTGCTTAACAAGATGTACCGCACGGATGGCAGTCTCTTCAATCTGAGGCGCCTGCAAGCTCACACCAAGACACAAGAGAAACTTGTCCGTGAACTACTCTTTGCAGATGATGCCGCTTTAGTTGCCCATTCAGAGCCAGCTCTTCAGCGCTTGACGTCCTGCTTTGTGGAAACTGCCAAAATGTTTGGCCTGGAAGTCAGCCTGAAGAAAACTGAGGTCTCCCATCAGCCAGCTCCCCACCATGATTACCAGCCCCCCCACATCTCCATCGGGCACACAAAACTCAAAACGGTCAACCAGTTTACCTATCTCGGCTGCACCATTTCATCAGATGCAAGGATCGACAATGAGATAGACAACAGACTCGCCAAGGCAAATAGCGCCTTTGGAAGACTACACAAAAGAGTCTGGAAAAACAACCAACTGAAAAACCTCACAAAGATAAGCGTATACAGAGCCGTTGTCATACCCACACTCCTGTTCGGCTCCGAATCATGGGTCATCTACCGGCACCACCTACGGCTCCTAGAACGCTTCCACCAGCGTTGTCTCCGCTCCATCCTCAACATCCATTGGAGCGCTTTCATCCCTAACGTCGAAGTACTCGAGATGGCAGAGGTCGACAGCATCGAGTCCACGCTGCTGAAGATCCAGCTGCGCTGGATGGGTCACGTCTCCAGAATGGAGGACCATCGCCTTCCCAAGATCCTGTTATATGGCGAGCTCTCCACTGACAGAGGTGCACCAAAGAAAAGGTACAAGGACTGCCTAAAGAAATCTCTTGGTGCCTGCCACATTGACCACCGCCAGTGGGCTGATAACGCCTCAAACCGTGCATCTTGGCGCCTCACAGTTTGGCGGGCAGCAACCTCCTTTGAAGAAGACCGCAGAGCCCACCTCACGAACAAAAGGCAAAGGAGGAAAAACCCAACACCCAACCCCAACCAACCAATTTTCCCTTGCAACCGCTGCAATCGTGTCTGCCTGTCCCGCATCGGACTTGTCAGCCACAAACGAGCCTGCAGCTGACGTGGACTTTTTACCCCCTCCATAAATCTTCGTCCGCGAAGCCAAGCCAAAGAAAAGAAACAAGATGAGTACCCATGGATTTACAGGAAGAATTCTAGCATGAGTTGAACATTGGCTAATAGGCAGGAAACAGAAAGTGGGAATAAAGGGATCCTATTTTGGTTGGCTACCTGTTATCAGTGGTGTTCACTAGGGTTAAGAGGAGGGAAGCTAAGAAGTCTTTTTTATGGCATTTACCTGGGGACCTTTGATTGAGTCAGGAGGGGAGGGAGTTGGAAGCGACCGTTAGAGGAGTGAGGAGGAGAGGCTGTTGGGAAGGTAAGGCTCATAAAAGGGCACTGACACAGGACCTGGTTGAACACTCGAGGGAGCAGAGGAAAGAAGAGGTGAGCAGGTAATAAGTATTATTCTAAGGGCATTTTTTATTGGGGCAGGTTGAATTAATTAATTAATCAATTGTCTAGTAGGCCAATAAATAAGAGGTACAGGGAGCGGCCCAGTTGAGTGAGTGGAGTAGTGGGACTTCCAGGCTTTGGCTCATCAGGCTTCAGCAAAAGCAGGCGAGGAGAAAAGTGGGCTTTCTTATTTACCCTTCATGTGAGTTTCCATTAAAGGGCTGAGACATGCCTATGGGGTTAATACTCTGCTCGAGTTGCCATATGTGGGAACCGGGGAGAGTTCCTCCCTCCCAAGTGACCATGTCTGTGCCAAGTGCAATGAGGTGAAGTTCCTTAGAAACCAGGTTAAGTGATCTGGAGCTCCAGCCTGAGGACCAACAGCTCATCAGGGAAAGTGAGGAGGCAAATGAGAGGCCCTTTCCCCTCCCCAGAGTGCATGCGTGCAAGGGGTGCACCGGAACACAACGGTTAAAGGATAAAATTAGGAACTGGAGCTGCAACTTGACGATTTGAGGATTATTAAGGAAAGTGAGTAAGTTATTGACATGACTTTCAAGCAGGTGGTTACCCCCAGACTGGGGGAGTCAGGTGGCTACTCCTCTTAGCAACAAATATATTGTATTGGATGATGTTGGGGAAGATGGCTAGTCTGAGGTTAGATCAAGGGAGCCAGCGGTGCAGAATGGAAGGAGGAGGGACAAGGTGAACATTGGGTACTCCATCGTCAGGGGAACAGACAGAAGGTTCCCCACACCTGACAAGTATTCCCACATGGTATGTTGCCTTCCAGGAGCCAGAGTGCAGGGTTCATGGTATTCTGAGAGGAATGTTTGAGCAGCCGGATGTCCTGGTACATGTGGGTACCAATGACATAGACAATTGAGGGAGGGGATCTTGAGGAGGGAGTACCGTGAGTTAGGATGGAGATTAAAAAGCAGGACCTCCAGGGTCATAATCTCAGGGTTGCTACTTGTGCTGTGTGCAGGATGGGGCAAAAATGAAAAAATTAGTAAGTTAAATGTATGGCTAGAGGAATGGTGCAGGGTGCAAGGTTTCGGGTTCATGGACCAATGGGATCTCTTCTGGGGGAGACATGACCTCAACAGGAAGGATGGGTTGCACCTGAATCCAAAGGGGGCCAATATACTTGCAGTAAGGTTTAATAATGCTGTTGGATATGTTTTAAACTGAATTGGCAGGGGGGAGAGGAACCAGACTGATAGTGAAATGGATAGGAAGGAGAACATGGGGGTAGTTCCGATAGACTGAAATTTCAAAGCCAGAGGGAACAAAGAGGGATAGGAGAGTTTCAGAGAAGGTGTCAGGCAGCAAATTGGAGAGAGCAGGGTGGTACAGTTTCAAGGTATTGTATATGAATGCACGGAGTATAAGGAAATAAAATGGATGAGCTTGAGGTGCAAATGGACATTGGAGGATATGATGTTATCGGAGTAACGGAAACATGACTGCAGGAGGGACAGGATTGGGAAATTAATGTTCCAGGGTATACGTCCTATCGAAAAGACAGAAAGTTAGGTAGAGGAGGTGGGATGGCTCTGTTGGTGAAGAATGAAATTCAGGCGCTGGAAAGGAAAGACATTGAATCAGGTGGAGTAGAGTCTGTTTGGATAGAGTTGAGAAATTGCAAAGGCAAAAGAACCATAATGGGGTCATGTACAAACCTCCGAACAGTGACTCAGATATGAGAATCAGTATAAATAAAGAATTAAAAATGACAAGTTAGAGTGGTAGTGATACAGTAGTTATGGATGACTTCAACTTGCAAATGAACTGGGAAAATCAAAGTAGGTGTGGGAAAACTAGAGAGTGAGTTTAATGAATGTCTCCGAGATGCATTCTCGGAGCAGCTTGTGATGGAACCTACCTGTGATGGAACCTACCAGGAGAAAGTCGATTCTGGAATTGATATTGTGCAATGACGTGGAGTAAATAAGGGACCTTGAGGTAGGGGTGCCATTAGGTAACAGTGACCATAGTATGATCAATTTTAATCTGCAAATGGAAAGGAAGAAGAAAAGGAAGTCAGAAACATTAGTGCTACAGCTGAGTAAGGGTGATTATACAGCTATGAGGGAGGAGCTAGCCAAAATTAAGTGGAAGGACTTTCTAGCTGGGAGGACAACTGGGCAAAGATGGCAGGTATTTCTAGACATTTTTCACAGGATTCCGAATATATTCATTCCAAAGAGGAGGAAAGGCTTGACAAAGAGCAAATAGCATCTGTGGTTAACAAAGGAAATCAAGTGCAGTATCAGGTCCAAAAGAAATAAAAATAAGATGGCAAAGCAGAGTGGAAGGTTAGAGGATTGGGAAGCCTTTAAAAAAAAATAACAGAGAGAAACTAAGAAAGTCATTCGGGAGGGGAAAATGAAGTACGAGAGTAAATTGTCAAGTAATATAAAATGGGCTAGCAGAAGCTTCTTCAGTTATGTAAAAAGGAAGAAATTGGTTAGGGCCAAAATTAGGTCCTTAAAAACAGAGAAAGGTGAAATTATCAATGGGGACATGGAGATGGCTGAGGAATTTAACAAATACTTTGCATCTGTTTTCACCAAGGAGGATATAGGTTATGATCAGACAAGGGATAGGGGGTCAACCAGTATCTAGGGACTTGGTGAAATTACCTAAGGAAACAGAGAATCTGATGGATATTCAGATCCAGAAGCAGGTGGTTGTGAGCAAATTGTTCAAACTGAGGCCTGATAAGTCCCACGGGCCTGATAGGCTGCATCCCAGGGTGCTTAGAGAGGTTGCTCTGGAAATTGTGGAAGCACTGGTTAACATTTTACAAAGTTCTTTGGATTCGGGGGAAGTGCCTGCAGACTGGAGAGTGGCTGATGTAGCACCACTTTTTAAGAATGGAGGGAGAGAGAGTACAGGAAATTATAGACCAGTCAGCCTGACGTCAGTGGTGGGGAAGATATTGGAATCCATCATTAAAGGAGAAATAGCAGAACACTTAGGAAGGAATAATAGTATCGGTGCTGGTCAGCATGGGTTCCTTAAAGGAACATCTTGATTGACTAATCTCCTGGAATTTTTCAAGGACTCGGGAGAGCCAGTGGATGTGGTGTACTTGGACTTCCAGAAAGCCTTTGATAAGGTCCCACACAGGAGACTAGTTCGCAAAATCAAGGAGCATGGTCTCGGGAGTTGGGTGCTGTCATGGATAGATAGTTGGTTGAGAAATGGGAAACAAAGGGTTGGGATAAACGGGTCATTTTCTGGATGGCAGAATGTGATGAGTGTGGTCCTGCAGGGGTTGGTGTTGGGCCCTCAGTTGTTTATCATTTATGTAAATGATTTGGATGAGGGAATTAATAACTACATGTGCAAATTCGCAGATGACACTGAACTGGGTGGTAGTGTGAAGTGCGAGGAGGATGTCAGGAAATTGCAGGGGGATTTGGACAGGTTAGGGGAGTGGGCGGAGAAATGGCACATGAAGTTTAATGTGAGTAAATGTGAGGTTGTCTATTTTGGAGGCAGAAATGAAACTGCAGAATATTATTTAAATGGTGTTAAGCCAAGGACTGGGGTAATGCAAAGGGATCTTGGTTGTTCCAGGGTTTCCCTGTCTAGGGCCTGGGGTCTGTTATTCGATTCATATTTACAATGTATACAGATAACCTTGTTGAGAGGGAGGGGATAGATTAGTAAGGATAGTTTTTTTTTTCCTTTATTATTAAGACCAACAAGTAAAAGTGGGGGGCGGGGAGGAGGAGGTGTTGTTTAACTACATATCATATCACAGAACAACATGCTCAAATCAGAAGTATAAAATATATAAGGGAATTTTACATGTATTTGTATAATTTTTGTATTAAATATTATTTTTGGACATTGTATGTTTATGATTTAATTGTTTAATTATTATAATTATAGAATTTGATGTCTTAAACTAAATAAATGATGTAATAATGGTTTTGCTTCTTAATTGCAATTGATATGTGATGTGTATATGATATGATATGATTTATGTTATCATTAGTATATCTTATGCGAAAGGTTTTCATTAAACTCAATAAAAATATTTTAAAAAGAAAAGAAAAAGGGTTTGGTATTGGGGCCACTTATTTTTATGTTGCATGTTAATGATTTGGATTGCGGTATAAATGATTTTGTAGCTAAGTCTGCAGAAGAAACAAAGATAGGTGAAGGGGCAGGTAGTGAGAAGGAAAGAGGGAGACTACAGAGAGTCTTAGGTAGATTAGGAGAATGAGCAAAGAAGCGGCAAGTGAAAAGGGTAGGGTCATGCACTTTGGTAAAAGGAATAATAGGGCCAACTATCGTTTAGATGGGGAGAAAATTTAAAAAATTCAGAGCTGTAATGGGATCTGGGAGTCCTTGTGCAGGATACTCAAAGTTAACCTCCAGGTGGTGAAGAAAGTGCATGCAATGCTAGCATTCCAATCTGGAGGAATAGGATACAAGGGCAGGAATGTGATGTTGAGGCTTTATAAGGCACTGGTGAGGTCCCTCAAACAACAGAGGGGGGGGGGGGGGGCAGAAGCAACAAGGTGCCAGAGTGTGGAAATGGTGTAAATGCAATCATATGTCACAAGATACAGTGTCAGGAATGTATGGATATGAAAGCAAGGGTGGGAAAAGACTGAACAGTTTTCCTTTTGTAAATAATTTATTGTGAATAAAGTCTATTGTTGGGAAAAAAAAACTGGTGAGCTGTCACTTGGAGTATGGGGTACAGTTCTGGGCTCTTTATTTAAGGAATGTGCTGGCGTGGGAGAGGGTTCAGAGAAGATGCACAATAGTCACTCCTGGAATGAAGGGATTAGCATATGAGGAAGGTTTGAAGGCTCTTGGACTGTACTCAGAGTTTAGAGGAATGAAGAAAAACATCAAAGATGCATTTTTAATGTTGAAAGACATAAACAGAGTAGATGTGGCAAAGTTGTTTCCCATGGTTGTTGCGTCTTGGACAAGATGGCATAACTTTGGCTCGAAGGGCACCCTCTTCAAACAAAGATGCTGAGGAACTTCTTAAGCCAGAGAGTTTGTGAACTGCAATTTGCTACAATGAGTGACTCTGGAGATCAGGAAGTTGGGTGTATTCAATGTTTATGGGAAGAAAGAAGGGTGGGGCTAAGTGGGAGAATGGATCAGCTCCTGATGGAATGGCAAAGCAGACTCCATAACCATATAACCATTCAGACTCCATAACCATATAACCATTTACCGAGCGGAAACAGGCCATGTTGGCCTTTTAAGTCCATACCGGTTCACTGATTTTGTGCGCCCTCTTCAGGCATTGGTGATTTTAAGTGTAGTGTATCTTTGAGAATTTTAACATCTATCCATAGGTACTCTGAACTTTGGATGTGAAATCTCATATTAAAATATTCAAAAACATTGGCTGTGTGGGAGAAGCCAGTGAGTGGCCATGGACAATAGCTTCTCAGATTGGAGGCCTGTGACTAGTGGTGTGCTGCAGGGATCGGTGCTGAGACCAGCGTAGCTTGTCATCTAGACCTACAATCTGGACAACAATGTGGTGATTGGATCAGCAAGTTTGCAGATAATACTCAGATCAGAAGCGTTGTGGACAGCAAGGAAGGTTTTCAAAGCTTGCAGAGGGATCTGGACCAGCTGGAATAAACAGCAGATGGAATTTAACATGAACAACTGTGAGGTGTTGCGTTTTGAAGGACAAACCATGAAAAGACGGTGAACGGTCGGGCACTGAGGAGTGTGGTAGAACAGAGGGAACTAGGAAAGTGCTGTCACAGGTAGATAGAGTTGTAAAGAGAGTTTTTGTCATATTGGCCTTCATATATCAAAGTACTGAGTTTCAAAGTGTGGAGTTTACGGTGAAGCCAAAATTGGAGTCTTGTGTGACTCGATGGGTTGATAGGCATACTTCTGCTCCTATATCCTATGGTCTTATGGTGTTCCTGCTGCCTGTCCACATTTGCTCTCAAAGGGAAGTGATAATGGAGAATAGGAGATTGATTAACCTTACAACCAGTGTACAGAAAATCAATCTCTTACCTGCTTGTTTAGATCCTGACTGTTCACTATTTGATTCAACAGGTGATGTATCCTTCTTCTTTCTTTGGCTTGGCTTCGCGGATGAAGATTTATGGAGGGGTAATGTCCACATCAGCTTCAGGCTCGTTTGTGGCTGACAAGTCCGATGCGGGACAGGCAGACACGGTTGCAGCGGTTGCAAGGGAAAATTGGTTGGTTGGGGTTGGGTGTTGGGTTTTTCCTCCTTTGCCTTTTGTCAGTGAGGTGGGCTCTGCGGTCTTCTTCAAAGGAGGTTGCTGCCCGCCGAACTGTGAGGCGCAAACTCACCAGGTCTCACTCTTACACTTATAAACACACCCAGCCAAGCTCCATTTCCCCTACTCCTTTTAAGTTCACTAGATCCCTTTCCTGAGTTCCTTTCAAATTCAAGTTCTTTTTATATTCACCAGGGCTCCTTTCCTGCCCTTCTTTTAAATTCATGGAGGCCTTCCATTTTGGTATTTATGGGAGGTTACATCAGGCATGGCACCCACCAACCAGCACAATACTGATGAATAAGAACAGGCACCCAAGACCGTCCGGGAATCTGCAGCTGCACCCTAGCCGCACCCTGTTTCTATATTGGTCCCAGCGAATAATCCGACTGCCTGATAGGTTGAACTTATGACATTCAAATTATAAACTTGTAACTTTGTAAGTTGCACTTCACCCCACAGGATTCTTTTTAAAAACAAGGGGTGAATGTGGTAAATCACTAATGTGTAATTATCTGATCAAGCCTAGCTATTGGCCGGTAGTACCTGTGGCCCCTCCACCACCACCCCCCCCCCACAACTCAGTGCCAGACAACCAAACAGTAGGGATATGCTATGTTCTCAAGTGAATTAAAGCCTCTTGGTTTCTCCATAATAGTCTCCTGAGTGATTGATGGTACATCAATTTAATTCACTTGAAGTTTCTACAATGGAGCAGATCCTCAAATCAGAAAAGCTGGAAATCTACCCTCAATTGCCTGAGACATCTACCGAATTTGAGCTCTGGCTGTGCTGTTTTGAAGCATTCCTACAGGCCTCCTCTACCATTGTACAATCAGAGATCGACAAACTGCAGGTACTGGACCCCAGTATACTCCATGATCAGGTGCGCCACAACATAGCAGGAGGCCATGGACATCCTCAAAGGGGAATATTTGTATAAAATCAATGTTGCTATGCTAGACACCTTCTAGTGACTCAAAAACAACAACCTGGTGAGTCAAACGCCAAATATTTTCAAGCCCTGCGAGCACGCAGCAAGGCCTGCGAATACAAAGCTGTGTCCACCACAGAGGACCTGATCTGGGACGCCTATGTCAGGGGGATCAGGTCGAATTACATACGACAGAGACTTGGAGCAAGGGGAACTCAGTCTGTGGAGAGCAGTCGAACTGGCAGGTATGCTGGAGGTGGCTCTCCAGAACAATTGCTCCATGGAAGCCTCCTGATGCTCTTGATTGGCTTTGGTAATGATCCAACCACAGCTGTGGCGGTCCAGGAACCTCCAAAGTGCTACTTCTGCAGCCTGGACAAGCATCAAAGGAAACACTGGCCAGCGAAGGATTCAATCTGCTTCAGTTGCGGAAAGAACAGCCACTACGCCAAGGTGTGTAAGTCCAAACCCCTTCCTAGCAGTGCTGCATGCGGATTGTGGGGGCTGTCTTCCAAAACACCGTCATCACTCGGGGCCAGCAGTGCCATGTGTGATCTGTGGAGACTGCCATCTTGGACACCATCTTCAGGACCCAGCTGCACCACGTGGGGGCCGTGGATGCTGCCATCTTGGGAGCCAACTTCTGGATCAGACAACACTATGAGCAGGGGGCTGTCATCTTGGATCCCACCATCTTCTACTGCAGCAAAGTACAAGGACCCAACTCTTGCCTCTATCACCCTCAATCAAGACAGTCCACATTGTAACAATATTAATATTTGGGGAGAATTTATAAGATTTAGAGTAGGTCACGTTCATATACACATTTTAAAACAGATCTTATTTGAAAGAATTAAGAATTCACATTGCAGGATCTCTTGGAGAATGGAAGCACCTTTCACAAGTAGGTGTTAATTGAACTGACTTCATAAAATGCTTGACCATTGTCTTGCTGGAGACATGCTGTCTATCAGTACCCTTTCTGCAAAGTGCTCACAGAAAGGTCAATTTTCTGGATTGTTTACCTAAGATAACAACTTGAGAAGAAGAAAGAACTCCTGATTGCTGGAGAAGATGGGGGTTTTGCAAGAAATGAGTCACATGCTCTCTTTGGAGTTTCAGCTGGAAAAAGAGTTGAGTTAACAGCTCAGTCAGTCAGTCAGTGTGTGGGACACTGACAAGTAGCTGAAAAGTGCAATCCATGAAAAACTGTTTGAAACTGATGAAAGCAAGTTCCAGAGCAGTAGATGGCTGTAAGTGATATGTGTCTGATGTTTCTCTTGAAATAGAGGAAGGAATGGAACTCTGTGGTAGATTTAAGAAAGAGGTTACCATCTGGAAGACCCTGATGGGGCAAGTTTCATCAGTGAGATCCTGAGGTGACTAGTGGTGGTACCTCAGTTGTGGAAATCCTGGAGCAACAAATATCTCTCTCTGCCAACCCAACAAGAACCTTCCTGAGCAGTAAACATTTACCTTTCAAGCACCAAGCCTGGTGAACTTTATACATGTTAAATTCTGTGCACAGTATGGTGATTGCCTGCAACCAGAGAACTTGGAAGAAGGAGAAGTGAGAATGAACTGTGAACAAAAGAACTTTTCTTGAATTTACACAAACACATTACATACACGTGCGCTTAGAATTAGAAGGGGGTAATTTGGGTTAATACAGAGTATAGCATAAGTATAGAGTTACATTAAAGTTTGACTCTATTTTCAAGTTTGAAGTTGATTAAAAATAACTTGTTTTGAAAGCCACTTGACTTAGTGAATGTCTATTGCTGCTGGGTTTTGGGGTCCTTTGGGCTCGTAACAGCTTCAACTCGCCAGGTCGATGATGGACTTTGAGGTAAATGACCACGTGATGATTTGCTTGTTCAATAGTGGGAGCATGGAGAGTTTTATACATCCGGACACAGTGTGGCGCCTCTCCCTCACAGTGCTGTCAGTGAACCAGAAGGTCTCCTTGGCATCCAAGTCTGTATTGTGATTTTAACAGTGTGGGGTACTGTACTTGACAACTTTAGACTGATGTAACGTTGCAGCTGTGAGCTGCCCTGCTGGGGCTTGATTTTCAATGTCACCTTAAAAGTGTGATGGTGTTTGATGGGCCCTATTCACCCCTCACCATTCATAACTAGCAATTCAATAGCCAACCCCCTGCTGTACACGTCCACCAATCACGACTTGCGGGCTCTCCACACTTAAAGTCCCCCCTCCATTGCTATTCACCAACCTCACCTCCGACTCAATCCGACGCCACTAAAGCAGACAATACATCAGGGCAGAGGTACAGTGCTTACTTAAGGAAGGGGTTATTGAAGAGCACAGGTAGTGGTAGTGTGGAACAGGGTAAAGAATAGAATGGTCATCGACTACAGTCAGACTATCAATAGATACATTCAATTGGATGCATACCCCTTCCATGAATCACTAATTTGATCATCGAATTAAAGTCAGCATATTATCAGCTACCCATCCGCCCAGAGGACCACCAGTATACAGCATTCGAGGCGGATGGCCACCTCTACCAATTCCTGTGGGTCCCCTTTGGCATCACAATGGCCGTCTCAGTCTTCCAGCGGGATATGGACTGTATGGTGGATCAGTACGAGTTTTGGGCCACTTTCCCATCTCTCGATTATGTCATTATCTGCAGCCATAAGCTGCAGGACCATAATCTCCAGAGATTTCTCATGACAGCCAAGTTCCTTAATCTGACGTACAACAAGGTCAAGTGTGTGTTCCGCACAACTCGCCAAGGCATCCTTGGCTGTGTTGTGGAGAATGGCGTCATTGGCCTGTACCCCCAACTGCATGCAACCACTCTTGGAGCTTCCCCTTCTATTCAGCCTCAAGGCTCTGAAGAGATGCCTTGGGTTTTTCTCCTATTCTGCTCAGTGGGTCACCAATTATGCCGACAAGGTCTGCCCTCTTATTGAACCTATGACCTTCCCTCTGGGGGAAGGAGGCTTATTCAGCCTTCAATCACATCAAGATAACAATGGATGCTGTGGATAAATCCACCTATTTTCAGGTCGAAAGTGATATGTCAGACTTCACCCAAGCAGCCACCCTTAATCAGGCTGGCAGGCCCATCATATTTTTTTCACACATCCTGCAGGGCCCCGAGATTCAACACTCCTCAGTTGAAAAAGAGGCCCAAGCCTTTCTAGAGCCAGTGCAGCACTGGTTCCGTAACCTGGCCGGTAAGAGATTCACTTTGCTGACCGATCAACGTGCTGTCGCCTTCTTCAACAATCAGCAGTGGGGCAAAATGAAAAATGATAAAATACTGCATGTCACCTATAACTATGACATCCTGTACCAGCTGGAAAAACTAATGAGCCACCAGACACCTTGTCCCGAGGGACTTGTGCCAGTTCCCAGATCGACCAACTGCAAAACCTCCATAATGATCTGTTATCCTGGAGACACCAGGTTTTTTTCACTTAGTTAAAGCACACAACCTGCCACTCCTTTGACAAGATCAGGACTATTACAAAGAACTGCCAGGTCTGTGCTGAATGCAAGCCAGACAGGGCACAACTTATTAAAGTCACTTACACCTTAACCCCTTCGAGTGACTCAGTGTTGACTTTAAAGGACCCCTGTTCTCCACCAACCATAACATATACTCCCTTAATATCATTGACGAAAGCTCCCATTTTCCATTTGCCATCCCTTGCTAGGACCTGACTGCTGCCACAGTCATCAAGGCCCTGCACAGCCTCTTCATTCTATTTGGCTTCCCCAGTTATATTCACTGTGACTGGGGGCCTTCCTTTATGAGTGATGAGCTGCGCCAGTTGCTATTGGCCAGAGCCATTGGCACAAGCAGGACCACTAGTGTAGCGCATCGAATGACTCAAACCAAGGCTTTTATTAACAAAAGATTGGAACGTAGAGCTGGTTAGGAGTAGCCCTTTATGACCTGCCAATAGGCGTGGCTACGGCTCTCAGCCAATCACTACTACTACATGTAAATATCTTTCTTTGGCTTATATACAAATATATATTCACATTCACATTCACCTTCTTTAGGACTGACCCCGGGGGTGAGTAAAAAAGAAAAGAGAGAAAAAATGGGGGGTATAGCATGCAGTGTTCACGGGCTGTAACGGTCAGGAGGCCTGATTGTCTTATGTGATTGCCGTGGCACTGGGATTGGGGTAGCTGGCGGTGTATCATTGCTGGGGTCCTCGGGTGTGGGCGCAGTTTCATCTAGTCCACAGTCGTCGTTGGCAGTGGGCTGATCAGATCTGCTGCCGTTGTCATCCGCGAGGTGCTGCTGGTCCCGTTGTCCCGGCATGTAACCTAGGGGAGGATTGGATGGAGGTTGGGGTTGGAACGTGACAATGTTAGACCTGGCTTGGGCCAGGTCCCTTACTGAGACCGTATCCTCCTGCCCGTCCAGGTGCTCGATATAGGCACAGTGTGGGATAGCGAATGGGAAGCGGGAGTGCTCGTCGATCGTTGTGAGAATGTAGGTGTAATGGTTTGTCGACAGTAGGGGCTTCTTGAAGTCCACGCTGAGATGTTTGAAGGGCCGGATGGCTTTAATGTCGTGGGTCTTCTCGGGCCGGAAGAAGTTGGGCTTGGACAGCGCATACTGGGCAGGTTCGGGTCATGGAGCGGATCTCCTCAATCGTATAGGGCAGGTTGTGGGCCTTTACAAATTGGGTGACCCTGGTGACGTCCAGGTGACAGAGCTCCTCATGGAGACTCTGCAGTCTGTCCAGTTGTACATTGCTGCATGTCCCATGGGAAATGGCATCGGGGGGGTCATTGAGTTTGTCAGGCCAGTACAGAATGTTGTAGTTGAAGGTAGAGAGTTCGATTCTCCTCCTGGCAATCTTGTCATTTTTAATCTTACGTTTGCTGCTAAACGTAAATGAGACCGCGCGTTGGTCGGTCAGCAGTGTAAAGGGCCTGCCAGCGAGATAGTGTCTCCAACGACGTACGGTCTCTACAATGGCCTGGGCCTCCTTCTCGACAGAGGAGTGTCAGCTTTCTGGGCCCTGGAAGGTCCTTGAAAAGAAGGTGACAGGCCTACTGGCCTGGTTTAAGGTGGCTGCCAGTGCAAAGTCGGACGCATCACTCTCCACCTGGAAGGGTATGGATTGGTCGACGGTGTGCAGAGTGGCCACGGCGATGTCCGACTTGATGCGGTTGAAGGCTGTTCTGGCATCCGCTGACAAGGGGAAGGAGGTGGACTTAATTAGTGGCCGTGCCTTGTCGGCGTACTGTGAGACCCATTGGGCGTAATAGGAAAAAAACCCCAGGCAGCGTTTGAGTGCCTTCTGGGTTTGGGGCGGTGGAAGGTCCATGAGAGGACGCATGCGGTCGGGGTCTGGCTTTACCACCCTGTTTTGCACCACACAACCTAGAATTGTGAGGTGAGTGGTCCGGAAGATGCACCTTAAAATTGTAGGTCAGGTTCAGCTGTTTCTCCGTTTGGAAGAATTTCTCAAGGTTGGCGTCGAGATCCTGTAGGTCGTGGACATATATGGTGACATTGTCCAGATATGGGAATGTAGCGGTTAGGCCGTTCTGGTTTACCATCCGGTTCATTTCTCACTGAAAGACCGCAACACCATTTGTGACACCGAAGGGGACCCTGAGGAACTGATACAAATGCCTGTTTGCTTCGAATGCTGTGAAATGGCAGTCCTCCAGACAGATAGGGAGCTGGTGGTAGGCTGATCGGAGGTCGATGGTAGAAAACACATGGTATTGGGCGATCTGATTCACCACATCCGTGATTCGCGGAAGAGGGTAAGTGTCCAAGAGTGTGAAGCGTGAAACTAGGGGGTGCGGCTGGTCCTGGTTTAATGTCACTGATGCAGCAACCGATGCAGGTAGTGGGGCTGCTGCCTGTGTTGGTGACTGTGGAGGCTGGCGTGATGACATCACTTGTCGTTGGGGGGGGGGGGCTGTCCGGTAGATCCTCGCATCGCTGGAGTAGGGGTGGGGCCTCGGCCTGGTGTGCGCTACGTTTGTACGGTGATGCCATCAGCGTGGACGGGCTGTCAGCAGCATTTGGACGGAGTCAGTGGCGAGCTGCGGAGGCGGTGATACTCGTGGTGCAGGCGGGCCGACGGGGTTTTCCGGTGCCGGGACCCGGTCAGAGTTGGCGGTGAGGTGTAGAGGCGACAGCCGTCACCGTGCAGGCAGTCCATGGGGGCCTGTTGGCGCATAGGTTCCATTGGGTGGGGGGGGGGCCACGTTAGGGATCAGCATCATAGCAGCGAAGGTGGAGTGTTGCGACGTAGTGGCAAGGGTGGAGTGTTGCAAGGGCGGCATCTTCCACGTGCGGTGCTTGCATCGTGATGTGAAATGTTGCCGCGTGATTGATTCCTTGCTCTCATTGGATGAGAATTCTGAGGATGAGTAATTTGAATTTGGGGAAGGCGGTTGGGCCTCACCTGGGGCACTGTGCTTGGAGGTGGCCATTTTGGACCAGCAGACGGTGGCGAAGTGGCCGTTCTTTCCACACTTCTAGCATCGGACCTTCTTTGCAGGGCACAGGGATCGACTGTGCTTCTCTCTCCCACAAAAGTAGCACTTCGGGGCCGCGTCACGTAGTGTGGCAGTGGCGGCGAGGCCATTGACAGGGCGTGGGGAGGCTGGGTTAAATGCAGACATTCTACTCACAATGTAACGGGGATCCCAGCCCTGTGTATAAGTGTCTATGCTTAGGGCTTCAGCCTCTATCGTTTCAGAGATTTGAACAGTCTCCACCAGGCTGTCTCCCCCATGCTCCAACAATCGTTGCCTCACTTCATTGGATCAGACCCAAGCCACATAAGCATCCTGGATGAGGTCGTTGGTGATCCTGGCCGCCATCTTGTCGGTGCACACACAAGTTCTACCCAGTAACCTCAGAGCCCGGAGGTAGGCTCTGCAAGACTCACCACGCTGCTGCCTCCTGGTCACTAGCATGTGCCCAGTATAGACCTTATTCACAGGCCGCTCGTAGAGTCCCCTCAACACGTTCATGGCAGTCGTGTAGGAGGTCACATACTGGATGTTTTCGTGGATCCTTGTGGACACCATGAACCTCAGCACTAGCAGTTTTTCTGTGTCTTCCTCCACGACGGGGTCTGATCGCTGCAGGTATGCCTCGAAGCACCTCACCCAGTGTCTGAAATCACTCTGGGCAGTAGCTGGTCACAGCATTCACTCCATCCGTTGAAATTTTTGTTAATAAAACTGTAGCGCGTCGAATGACTCAAAGACTTGTTGACTCAAACCAAGGCTTTTATTTTAAAAAAAACTGGAGCGTAGTACATTGAGGTTGACCAGTCCAGACTGACTTGGAGCTGGTTAAGAGTAGCCCTTTATGACCTGCGAGTAGGCGTGGCTACAGCTTTCAGCCAATCACTACTACTATATGTAAATATATACATTGATGATAGTATCCTGTACTATCACAATTAGTTACATCCCCTAGGGTAATGAATGGTCTGGAAGGCAGTTCTCCTGGCCCTGAGGTCCAAAGGCCTTCCAGTCTCCCGCTGGCAGGAGGTTCTCCCGGAGGCCCTCCACTTGACCAGGTCCCTGCTGTGCACCACCACTGGCGCTACACCACATGAACATATGTTTTCCTTCCCCAGGAAATCTGTGACAGGGACCACACTACCAGCATTGCTGACATCCCTGGGGCCTGTCCTGCTCTGGAGGCATGTGAGGAACCATAAGTCTGACCCATTGGTCGAAAGGATCCACCTCCTCCATGCCAACCCCCAATGTGCCCACATGGCATAACTGGATGGACATGAGGACACTGTTTCAATCAGGAACGTGACTCCCTCAGGGGCCATGGAATCCGCTGCTGATCATCCCACACCCTCCCTGCCACTGAAGGCACTCAATGCACCTGACCTCTGGTATACTGCCTCTGCCCAAGGGAGGATAAATCAGGCACAGCATAATACTGATGCACAAGAACAGGCACCCGAAACCATCCAGGACTCCACAGCTGCAACCAGTTTCTACAACGGTCGCAGCGAATAATCCAACTGCCTGATAGGCTGAACTTATGACTTGCAAATTGTAAACTTGTAAGTTCCACTTCACCCCATGGGACTCTTTTTAAAAACAAGGAGCGAATGTGGTAAACCACTGTAATGTGTAATTATCTGTGGCTCCTCCCCACAGGCTACTGTATAAAGGAGACTGTTCCACAGGCCCCTGCAACTGAATGCAAGACAACCAAACAGTATGGATATGTCATGTTCTCAAGTGAATTAAAGCTTATTGGTTTCTCTACAATAGTCTTTTGAGTGATATGCATCAGTACTCCCTTTCAATTCACCATGGTCCTGTCTCCCACCCTCCCTTTTAACTCACCAGGTTTTGTTTCCCACTGTTCCTTTAACTTCACCAGTTCCCGACTTCCACCCTCCCTTTACACTCACCAGGATTTCATTTCCTGCATTCCCTTTGATCTTAACTAGCTCATTAAAAAATGTATTAAATCACTAATGTTATATCTGGAAAAAAGTTAATTACAGGTGAGTTGGGGTATTAACAGGAATAATAAGAAAGCCATGAGGTTGTTGGATTTTACTATATTTTGAAATATATGCCATAGATGTTTACAAGTGATTTAGTCTTTGATGGTGTTTATTCTTCGACTTTCATTTCATTTTAATGTCATTTTAAAAAATGGAGTCTTTTAACATTTAAATTCTGACAAAATGTTAACTCTGCTTGACCTAGCCTTAACATGAATTTTCTGCTTTCATTTCATATTTCTTGCATTTGTAATTTGCTTTTGATTTCCCAGTTCTGTTATTTTTTTTCTTCAATTGTTTTTGAATTACTTTTTATGTCTTTAACACCTGGCAAAATTAGGGAATATAGTTTGGCCTCCTATAAAAGATTATTTTTCCATTTGTTTGCCAACATTTTTCTTCAGTTTTGTGTATTTATCTGCATTATTTTCCATTTTTATTGCCTGTTCTGTGTATTTATCTGAATTAAATTCTATTTGCCCCTACATAACCCACACAAATGAAATTCAAACAGAAAGGTAATTCATTAAAATGTTTTGGGTGTCATTATTTTTTGTACACTGAAGTATCATTTCTTGCATTCTACAGAAATGCTAATTCAAAGAACTAGAATCTATGAATTATGGATTGCTGCCAGTGACGAGTTAACTATTCTTTCAGTTGGTGTATGTGGTAAAAGTGGATCTGAAATGGTGAGGCCAAGTGGGGTGGGAGATCTTTGGGCAGGTGGGAGAAAGGGAGATTGCATGCATACTCAAAGCAGGGAAAATTGCAGTGCTGTGGAAAGAGAATAGTAGTATAAATTGCTGTGCTTTTAGAGGGCTGGTGTGGGCATGATAGGCTGTACCTTTCATCAATATTTCCAAGAAGCATTCCTTCCATTAACCTTCATTTGCTTTCAAGCTGAAGTAACAGTTGATTAGCTTACAGCTAATTCTTTAAAATCTTCGCATTGAGGCACATTTTTCTTCATTAATATTGGCATGCTAATTAAATTCAGTGGATTGAGTTAACTTCGTTTAAATCAAGAACAACATGGCTACAATTTGGAAATAAAGCACTTGAAGCTACAGTTGAAGTAGATTTAATTGGATGTGTAAAACATAGCTTCATTTCCCCAATACAACAACTTACTTCACAAAAATGCTCTTGAAATAGTAAAACTCTTCATGTGGTATTACCAAAAACAACTTCTGACTTCATCATAAAAGGTCAATGCTGAATTTTAATGAATGTCTTAAATAAGGAAAAAGTGTGTGAGAGAGCAAGAGAGAGAGAGAGAGAGAGAGAGAACACAAGAAAATAGGAGAAGTCCACCATACATGACTGGTCTAAATGGCTCAGCTCCTCTTCTTTGCCACTTCCCCATCACTCTCAATTCCTCAAGTGATTCAGGGGAAGAGTTCCTGAGGTCAAGTCAGATAAGAACACTGATCCCTGGAGGGGTACAAATTAAATTAATTTAAAAAAAAATTTAGACATATTGCATGGTAACAGGTCATTTCGACTCAAATCCATGCCGCCCAATTTTACACAGAATTAACCGACACCCCTGGTATATTTTGGGAGGAAAACCGGAGCCCCCGGGGAAAATCCACAGGAGAACATACAAACTCCTTAGAGACAACGTGGGATTTGAACCCCGGTCCCGATCGCTGGCGCTGTGCTAACCACTATGCCAACCGTGCCACCTTAGAATGTTTAAATCCAAAATTTGTGGAGAGCAAAGCTTGCAGAAAAATATGGAGAGAACAAAGGCTGTGCTCATAAAGAGATTTAAAATACTGCAAAATACAAGATCTACCATGATTTGGCAGAGATGAGATTCCTAACCCTAACCACCTCTAGCCCTGTTCTACAGGCAAGGAACCTTTGTGCAGGACAGCCAGGCAGTAGGACCTTGTGGAGTAGAGATAAAAAACCATGGCTCCAATCCTTGCTCTTTCAGGGTCTGCACCTGCAGCAGTGACAACCTTGGAGAAAGCTTTGATGGCATTTTCTGTAACTGAATTCAGTTCCTCTTCAGAATGGCCTTCTCTGATGCATTGCAGATGTTGGGAGGAAATACTTCAGAAATTACCAATGGAAAAAATACTTGCCAATAATTTTTGCATTATTTCACAAATATTTATGTTTTTCGTTTTCAGGGTAAAGTTGAAGTCAGCCTGCATTTATGTCCCATGTAATATTTTACTTAACGTTAGCTCAAAGATATTGCAAAAAAAAACATGCACCAGGTTTGGTTTAAAAATAAAATTGTCAAAAACTTAAAAATCTTCTTCTTAAGCACATCTTCCACAAAAATATACCACCAAATTGTATTTTTAACTTTGTTGCACAAAAGAATAATTTGGAGAAATAAGCTTATCCATTTTAAGCTTTCCCTTTTAAGCATCTACCCCCAAATATAAATTATATTAAAAACAAAATGCCACTCAAGAAAGGATTTCTTTGGTTCGAGGCTATGTAAGGCTCACGCTTCCCCTACAAAAATTACCATTGGAAGTCATTGTGGAAAGTTCAGAGAAGTTTCATAGAGAATCCAGCCAAGACTAACTGCAAGGCCAAATCTTAGATGCCTGCAGCCAGACGTTGTTGATGCTGCTATACACTTGGACAGCATGGGATTTCTGGCTCCAATACTTCTTGATCAACATACTACTCAAAAGGCATCTTGAATTGCAGTGTGTGTAATGTCCTGCATCTCTGATGTTACCAAAGTTACTCTCAGGTATTTGGAGAAGGAAAGAGATTGAAATTACCATTCTGCGGATGTCAATACAATGAGATTTGCATTATAGAGAATGAGGCATTATTTTGACTATTAATAAACCATCAATGAAGCAGAGAATTTAATGGAGTGAATGACCAGTTTTTTGAGCAATACTACAGCTCTAGATATTTCCAAGCTTGCACTTTAGAGAACATTTCATAATCCAAGTGATCTAAAACTGTCTATAAAATCTATGAAATTGTTGATGCTGGAACAACAAAAAAACTACTGGAGGAATTCAGGTCAAAGAGATCCATACTTGCTGCCTTCGAGCCTTAGTCTCCACCTTCCCCACCAACCTGCAGTACATATTTGCAGAAATTTAGCAAGCCATGCAGCATATCATTATCTGCTTACAAATCTTATTTGTTTACATATTTATGCTGTGTACAGTTTATTTTTTGGACTACCAATTAAGGGTAGTTCTGCCTCACCTGTAGGAAAGAGGAATCTCAGGGTGGTGTCAAGTACTCTGACAATAAATCTGACATCTAAAATCCATAGAATGTAAAAGGCAGTCAATATTTCCATATAAACCAAAACACTGTCAGTGTTTCCATAGAAATAACAAAGCAGTCAACCCCCATCATAGTGGCTCTACCTGCCCAGTCTTTTCCTGTTTCTGTTGTTCACCCACCAGCCTGTTTCAAAACTCCCCTCTTCCTCACTCAGTTCCATCCAACCATCATCACCCACTTCACCTAATTCCATGTATCATTTATCAACTAGCCACTCTTTCACTTCTCCCTCTCACCTCTTTATATTTATAGTTCATAGAACCAATGCAGGACCTTGACCTGAATCATCGACCATTCCTTTGCCTTTAATAGATTTTGCTTAATTTGCTGAGTTCTTCCAGCTTCATTCGAGATTGGCCTAAATCATTATGAACTCATCAGAAAAGGTATATTAGAAAAAAATAACTTGTATTGTGGCATCCATGTTTTAATTCTGAATATCAATAAAATCTTTACATTTGGTGACAATAAGGAATATTGTCCAATTTTCAAGTTTAAAAGTTTCACAAGTGTAGATTACTATCTGAAGGGTCTATGAAGAGTAAACTATTCATAATGCAACAATGAGTTGAAGTTAAAACTCTATGAAATAAGATGATTAAAGACGGGGATCTGGAGACCAGTTAGCTCAACAATGTGTTGGGAAGAATAATGGAAATTGCATTCAGAAATAGGAAAAATAGGGCTCTCTGAAAAATATAATGAAACTTTATCAACACTAATTTATCAATTTCACTTAATTATCTGAAGAAATAGAAGAAAAAGTTGAAAAAATACAAAAGATACAAAATATTTGATATTTAAAAGTCTTTGCTTCACAGTAGACATGATTACAGCTAAGGACAGGCAGTAGAATGTTCAACCATCAGAAATCATAGGCATCTTTTATGAATGAGATTATAAAGCACTTGTAACATGTTTGGTTGTGGAAATTTCCTGGCATCTTCCAGCATATGAAGCTTACGATTATCATTGCAAATTCAGGGCATCCCATAGCCATTCACCATATCATATAATGGACAGAAAGTGCATTAATCATTTGTGTCACCTTTACTCCCAGAACAAACACAAATTATCACTGCCTAGCATGCTTAACCTTTGAATTTAACTTTTAAGTTAATAGAGGAATTGTGCAAAGAAAATTTAAATCAAATGAGGCTACGTTGACAAGTGAAAAAAATTACACTACAATGGATAAGTACAGTACAATTAATTATCCAAAATCGCAATCTCAGAATTCCTCATAAATTAAAATATTCAAAACAGATCTGAAATTCTCATTTATCCGAAAAATTTTCAGAGCCGAACTGACCTCATGAAATTAGAACGATGATTGTCCTGGTTTTCAGGCAACTCCCTCCCCTCTCTCTTTCTATTTCTCCTCCTAATTGACTTTTCTCTCCAATTCTCCCTCTCAAACTGTGTGCCTCTGTGACCCAGCCTCAAGTGGTTGGAAGAATCCCCTGTCCTGGTGTTATCAAGGAGAGTGGCCTTTCGGGCAGGAGCGGGAACTCGGGCTCAGTGATGTTCCCTCCCGTCCCCTCCCTCCTCAGCACATTGGATGCTGACTCTGTACTCTCCCCTTGGCGTCCTACTGCACACACGCACTGGACTCCCTGGTGTGTGTGTGTGTGTGTGTGTGGGGTAGGATTAGGGGAAGATTCGGAGTTGGGACTTGGGAGTTCCAATGACCAGAGAGACAGGAGCCTGCTGACTCAGCAGCCTGGGAAACCTCCCTGGGGATCAGTGGCTGCAGTGGGTTTGTGTCGTGGATCAGTGGCGGCGGTTGCGAGGTCTCGGTGATCGGCGGTGGTGTTTTTTTGGTGAGAATTAAATGTTATTTTAATGCTTAAAAAGCCTTCCCTTGTTGTTTGTTGTTGTCTAAACATTGATATAAGTGATTTGCAGTTGCTACTGGGCTGTTTTTTAAAAATTACAAGTTATCTGAAAAAAACATTTATTCAACTTAGGCCAAGTCCCAACCATTTTGGATAATTGGAGTTGTACTGTATAATTAAAATAAAATTATAACATCACCAAGTAAGGCAGAATTTTCTGACATTCACTGGCCATTTGAAACAAATGGCTTACAGCATTGGATGAAATCTAAATGATAAATTTATCCACAAAGAAATTGGTCATCATAATATTCATTTTACTATGTCAAGAAAACATGCAGTAACATACTGGGAGTTAATAATGGCACTCACCAACAAAGACTACCAGCCGGTAATTTTCATTTGGTTGATGCTGATATGAGACAACTTCTTCATATGTTGGAATATCTGCTGTTTCATATTGTTCACTCCTTTTACTCTCATACATAGATTTATTGGCTTTTTTGTCTTTTCTGCTCAATCGAAAGCTTCTTCTAAAACCAGCTGCAAAAATTGGAGTCTTGTTAGAATTTCTGAGGATCAAGACAGTATATATTACAAAATTTTGTTTCCATTATTAAAGCTAATAGGGTGCTGAATTAAAACGACCTTTAAAGATTTTCACAAATACGAAATAGCTTGTCCACATGCTTGGTACTAATTTATTTTCCATTTCATTGTAATCCATTGTAAACCATGTTAGTTGATGAATTCGTAGCAGAAACAGCAATTCTGTTGAAGTTTACCTGATCATACAGATTGTGTAATAGTTCTTTAAAAATTTGAATCGAAGGATACATGTTATATTAAATCTGTTTCCTTTCCTAATTTACTTTATATTAAAATTGCGTTTAAGTTCAGCCTGTGTTGTGGTGAATTTAATTAATTTATTGTTCTTTGATCCAAGATATATCCATCTATGTATGTACATATCAGTATTTTAGAGCCTTTATATACAACTAAAAATGTTTGTTTATTTGTCACATAATTCAGATTTTAGATTTCAGATTAATTGTCAGAGTACATGCATGACATCGCATACAACCCTGAGATCCTTTTTCCTGCAGGCTTGGCAGAATTACCATTAATTGATATTGCAAAAAATAAACTGCACACAACTTAAATATGTAAACAAATAAAAGAACTGATGAATGTAAACAAACTGACTGTGCAATTCAGAGAGAATAAAAAAAATATCAATAAAGTGTACAAGTAGGAGTCCTTAAATGAGTCTCTGATTGAGTTTGTTGTTGAGGAGTCTGATGGTGGAGGGGTAGCAACTGTTCCAGAACCCGGTGGTGTGTATCTTGTGGCACCTATACCTTTTTCCCGATAGCAATAGTGAGAACAGAGCAGCTGCCCTCCGACAGCAGCGTTCCTTGTAGATGTACTCAACAGTGGGGAGGGTTTTGCCTATGATGTTCACTACCTTTTGGAGGGCTTTATGCTTAGGGGGATTGGTGTCACCATACCAGATCGTGATGCAGCAGGTCACCACACACCTGTAGAAATTTGCCAAGGTGTTTTTTGTCATACCAACCTCGGCAAACTCCTGCGGAGGTAGAGGCACTAAAGTGTTTTCTTTATGATGCCATTGGTGTGTTGGGTCCAGGAGAGGTCCTCTGAGAAAGTGACTCCAAATAACTTCAATTTGCTCATCTTCTCCATCTCTGATCTTCCAATCATCACTGGATTGTACACCTCTGACTTTCCCTTCCTGAAGTCAACAATCAGTTCCTTAGTTTTGATGACATTGAGTGGAAGGATGTTGTTGGTCCACCATTCAGCTGAGTTTTCAATCTCAATCCTGTATGCTACTCATCCCCTTCCTTTATACAACCCACTACTGTGGAACCATCAGCAAATTTATAGATGGTGTTATTGTCGTACCGAGCTACATAGTCATAGGTGTAAAGTGGATAGAGCAGAGGGCTAAGAATACAGCCCTGTAGTGCTCCAGTACTGATGGAAATTGTAGAGAAGTTCTTACCAATCTTCACTTATTGTGATCTGGAGGTGAGGAAATCCATGATCCAATTACACAAGGGGGGTGTTGAGTCCCAGGTCTTGGAATTTGTTGATCAGTTTTGAGGAGATGATGGTGTTAAATGCTGAAGCGTAGTTGATAAAGTGCATTTTGATGTATGTATCTTTACTGTTCAGGTGTTCCAGGGCTTTGTGTAGAGCCAGTGGGATGGCATCCTACAACAGGTGAACTGGAATGGATCCATGTCTCCACTCAGATAGGAGCTGATATGCTTCATTACCAACCTTTCAAAACACTTCCTCACTGTTGATGTAAGTGCTACTAGTCGATAGTCGTTAAGGCAGGTTACTGCACTCTTTTTGGGCACCGGTACCTTGTTTAGTGAGAAAGGTTCTTCTGCGAGCAGGATAACAGGTTATTGCTAACATTCATGAAGCCATGCAAAGAACACAATTTACAAAGTACAGAGTTACAATGATAAAAAGATCAATTCAAAAGGGCAGCATGAGAGCACTGCCATGGAGTTCATTCAAGTGCCTGATGGTTCCAGGGGAGAAACTATGTTTAAGCCTATTGGTATTTGAAATCTCCCTCCACACAGATGACAGAGAGGTAAGGATGCTAATGTTTCTAATATTCATTCAGTGAAACATCAAAAAAACATCTAATCTGGTTATCTACTGGCATATTGTAGGTTAGAAGATCTCAAACACAAGATTTGAAGACAAAAAGAAATTGGTTTCACATCAGCTGCATAAAAAGAAAGCCTCACTAGTATGGGACATTTCCTACTTCATCACACAAGTACATTAGTATGTTTGCACAGAAATCAACACCGTTAACAAAATCTATTCTAAAATTTAAAATGTTGCTGGAATATCCACAGTTGCACACAATCAACAAAACAAGGAAATTGGCTTCAGTCATGAATGTTAATAATAATAATAATAAATCTAGATTACATATAGCACCTGAAAAACTGCTAAATATAGAGAATAGTTCTAACGACAATATTACAATTTCATATCATTTATAGGAAAATGGAGAATATATAGCAAATGTTCAATGCATCTGCATCTGATCACATAAAATGTATTAGTTTGAAGAGGATTTATAGCTACATTGGGGAATTATATCTTCAGGTGAGGAGTGATCAACAAGAACATGCACACATCACTCTTGTACAACTATATGAAGTCTCTTCTTTCCAATTCTGTTCATAATATAATGGCAGTTTTCTTGTACCAGCTGTTAATTGGGCCTTTCTCCTAGAAGGTTACTTCCAACCAAACTTTGTGCAGTTTTCATTTCCTGCATTCTGAGTGGAGTTTACAAATTTAAGCTAAGTCATATTGATATGGGGCACACATCTCTTTCTAGTTAATTAGGTTGATTCATAAATTCCAGTTTTAATCTCTGCATTTGCATACAGGTAACTTTAAAATGTATTGTGATAAAATATTGCAACATATGCAAAACTGAAATATGTCTTGATTGATTTTCACAAAATCCATTCCCACTAATTGGAAAGAAGAGACTTCATTTACTTGTACAAGAGTGATGTGTGCATGTTCTTGTTGATCAGCCCTCATCTGAAGACATAATTCCTCTGGGTTCTTTGGTCGTGCGGCAACCCCCACTGCATGGCCAGCCTAAGCATAGTGTCCCGAATGACCTAAGGACTTGCCAGTTTGTGTTTGTGAGGTGGTGCACACACAGACCACCATTACATCAACTCTACAAGGGGCCCTACAAGGTCCTTTGTCCTCGACATCGGTGGTAAGGAGGAAACCTTTACCATCAACTGCCTAAAACCAGCATATCTGGACTGTAATGAGCCTGTCTACACTCTGCCCCAACGACACAGGGGCAGGCCACCTAAGGTTATGGACAATGGCTTGGTCACTGGTTCTAGGGGGGGGGTCATGTAGTGGCTCGCGCACGGAGACATGACCCGGCCTGCAAAATGGCCGATGAATGTGGCAATCACACAGACCTAGGGGTGACACCGGCCATCGTCCCAGGTGACCTCCACATGGTGGGAAGATGAGAAACTCTGGCAGGAACGCCGGCCAACCCAAGGTCGGCGCTCTGATAACATGGGCTCCTGACGTCAGTGCCAGCGGCCCATATAAACAGATCTGGCAGTGCAATAAAGTAAACTTCGGTTACGAATCCTTGTGTGTGTGTCTTCCTTCCAGACTCATTGTAGTATGTAAGCTACAACAATCAATATTACAGCTAATTAAAGAGACTTTAGTATCAGTACATCACACAAAAAGATTTACAGTCACTTATGTACCAATACAAACTTCAGATGATATTACTATCTGATGAGAAATATATTTAAAGAACTCTTTAAGTTGCAAAAATTCAAAAGAAATCAGACATTTTTTAAAGTGCAGAAAACAGTTCTGTTTCAGCTGAATAAACCATAAAAGGAGCTGTACATACTGTGATGGATTATGTTAGATTTTGTACTGTATATCGATAGGCTTTTGGAAGATAATTTCTGGGGTTTTTAGTTAGGTCACACACAGATACAAACACTTCAAAACAGATCTCATTTAAAATGCCAGAGCTCTGCTCATGCCAGACAGTCCAGGCTCCGAGTGTCTTTGTATAAACTTCGAAGGATGCCTATAACGACTTCACAAGTAGGTGTTAATTGGACATGCTGTGGAGTAATGGATTATTGTTTTGGAAAGCCACAGATGGCCTCACTCAGAAAATTGGGTCCGCTGCCACAGTCCGTCTGAATGTAGTTTGCTGTTCTAAGACGGTCATGTGGTTTTTCTCTGAGAGAGAGAGAGAGAGAGAGAGAGAGAGAGAGAGAGAGAGAGAAAGAGAGAGCGAGAGAGAGTGAGAGTGAGAGAAGCAGCTGGGACTGGAACATGACAAGCTGGCAAACTTGTGGAAAAACCACATTTTGAAGACAGGTTGTGAGTTCTTAGTTCAACCTGGTTAAAGCCCTTGTAGTCCATACAAGAGGAGATGGCTGGCTGCATAATGTTTCACTTGAAATAAGGGAAACAAAGAGGAATTCTGTGGTGACCTGAAAGAAAGAGGTAATTATCTGGAAAATCCTGATTGGGCAAGTTTCTTCGTCAAGACACTGAAGTAGCTAATCAGAAGGAATAAGTTGTGGGTGTCCAATGAGCAACAAATCTCTCTCTCTGAAACCTGACAAGAACCTTCCTGAGCAGTAACCATTTACCTTTCAAGCACCAAAGCCTGATGAAATTCATAAATGTTAAATTCTGTGCATAGTATAAGAATTGCCTGCAACCAGTGAACTTGGAGGAGTGAGAAGTGAGATTGGACTGCGAATCAAAGAACTTTTCTGAACATACACACACACACACACTACATATGCGTACACTTAGAATTAGAAGGGGGTTAAGTAAGGTTACGTTAAGTTAATAGTAATAAGTTAAATTTTGATCCTGATTTCATGTTTAAAGCTAACTAAAAGCAACTATTTTTTAAGTAATTATTTGTCTTGGTGAATTTTTATTGCTGCTGGGTTTTGGTGTCCTCTGGGCCCATAACATTACAAATACAGCTTTTATGTCTTCAGGATGTCCTGACCCATTTAATATGCAGCAAATTATTTTTGAAGTGTTATTACGGCTGCTTTACAATGCTCAAGGCAATTCTTAGGTAAGCAAGAAAAATGTACACAGCAGACCTAAAAATATCAATCACGATAAACTAACAGACAGATGAGAAATGACTGCTCTGCTGTAAAGCAGGGTAGAACAATGTGGAGGTGAGCAATAATGACAGGGAACATATTAGTTAGCGGTACAGGGATATGATCTGTGGAATCCAAGATGATGTTTCTGCCCTATTGCCAGGGTCAAGAACATCTCGGAGCAAGTACAGGACATTCAAAAAGGGGAGGGAATTTTTGAATAAAATATTAGGAGTTACACTATTTTTGTTAGGTGATATTAAAAATATTTGTATTAAATTGGGATTAACTATATATCAAATAGAATTTTTACAAATTGCTTTAGCTGTTTCAAAGAAATGTATTGCTCCTACATGAAAATCTAATGAAGATTTAGTGTTAGAGAGATGCCATGCAGAATTGCGTTCATGTATTCTCCTTGAAAAAAAATTTATAATTTACTCAATAAGTATAATTTCTCTTTGAAAATATGGAGCACGTATATAAAAAGTGTTGGTTAAAAAATTTAAAGATCTCTCAATATCTGATCTGATGGGTGAACCTGTGCTCCACGATTTAGATTTATATTTATATTTTTAGATTGACATTCTCCTATATTATCTACATATGTCTGTCCCGCATCGGACTTGTCAGCCACAAACGAGCCTGCAGCTGACGTGGACTTTTTACCCCCTCCATAAATCTTCGTCCGCGAAGCCAAGCCAAAGAAGATATTCTTTTCTTATCTATTCCTTATTTTTATTATTATTAGTTTAGTAAGGGGGGAGGTTAGGGAAGGAGAAAGGGAGGGTTAAAATATTCACATGTAATTTGACATCAATAAATATAAATATATATAAATATTTTTTCAATGTGATTTAAAATTTTAAATAAAATATTTTTAAAAAAGGGTAGGGAAAGCAGCCAGAGGTCTCGGTCCATCTTTGAATCAACAAGAAAGGCAGGAAGAGAGATCAGGTCCAGCAAAGAGAAAATATGGAATTAGATAGTAAGTTTAAAAAAATGACCCATGCAGTGAGCTAATGAAAAAAGAAATACAAAGATAGCAGAGGTAAACATGTGACTAAGAAGCTGATACATAAATTAACCATATAATAGTTACAGCACAGAAACAGGCCATTTTGGCCCTTCAAGACCACACTGAACCAAGTACTCTCCTCTAGACACACCTACCTGCACCATACCCATAACTCTCCATTCCCCTTCCATCCTATCCAATTTTTCCTTAAATGACACAATGGACCCTGCTGCCACTGTTTCTCTCGGAAGCTCATTCCACACAGCCACCACTCTCTGAATAAAGAAGTTCCCCCTTATGTTACTTCTAAACTTTTGCCCCTTAATCTTAACTCATGACCTCTTGTTTCAATCTCTCCTACTCTCAATTGAAAAAGCCTATCCACATCAATTCTATCCATCCTTCTCATAATCTTAAATACCTTTATCAAATCCCCTCTCAACCTTCTACGCTCCAAGGAATAAAGACTTAATTTGCTCAATCTTTTTTGTAATCTAGATGCTGAAACCCAGGTAACATTTTTGTAAATCTTCTCTGCGCTCTCTCTACCTTGTTGATATCCTTCCTATAATTCGGTGACCAGAACCGCACACAGTACTCCAAATTTGGCCTCACCAATGCCTTGAATAATCTCAACATCACCTCCAACTCCTGGATTCTATGCATTGATTTATAAAAATCAGCATACTAAAACCCTTCTTCACCACCCTATCCACATGAGATTCTACCTTCAGGGAACGATGCACTGTTATTCCTAAGTCTTTCTGCTCCACTGCATTCCTCAATGCCCTCCCATTTACTACACATGTCCTGTTTTGATTATTCCCTCCAAAATGAAGCACTTCACACCTCTCAGCATTAAACTCCATCTGCCATCTTTCAACCCACTCTTCTAAGCAGCCAAATCCCTCTGCAATCATCGAAAACCTTCTTATTATCCACAATTTTGCCTATTTTAGTATCATCTGTCTATTTACTAATCCAATTTACTACCCCATCATCCAGATCATTAATGTATATGAAAAACAACAATGGACCCAATAAAGATCCCTGAAGCACACCGCTTGTCACTGGCCTCCAACCTGACAAATAGTTATCCACTATGACTCCCTGGCATCTCCCAGCCACTGTTGAATCCATTTGACTATCTCAAAATTAATACCTAATGACTGAACCTTCCTAACCAGCCTTTCACGCAGAACCTTATTAAAGGCCTTACTGAAGACCATATAGACAGCATCCACTGCTCTACCCTTATCAACATTCCTAGCCACCTCTTCAAAAAATTCAACAAGATTGGTCAAACATGACGTTCCACGTACAAATCCGTGTTGAGTGTTCCTGATCAGACCATGTCTCTCCAGGTACTTATATATACTATCTCTAAGAACGCTTTCCATTAATTTACCTACCACAGGTGTCAAACTTACAAGCTAATAATTGCTAGGTCTGCTCCTCGAACCCTTTTTAAATAATGGAACCACATTACCAATATGCCAATTTATTTGGCACTAGACCCATCTCTAATGACATTTGAAAAATCACTGTCAGAGCCTCTGCTATTCACTCACTAACTTCTCTCAAGGTCCTGGGGAAAATACCGTGGGACCTTGAGATTTATCCACCTTTATATGCTTCAAAAGCTCCTGTACTTCCTCTTTGTTAATCATTATAGTCTCCATAATTACCCTCTTTGCTTCCTTTACCCCGCACAATTCAATATCCTTCTCCTTGGTGAATACCGAAGAAAAGAAATTGTTCAAGATCTCCCCCATCTCGTTGGCTCCATATACAGTTGTCTGCTCTGATTCTCCAAGGGACCAATTTTATCCCTCACTCTCCTTTTGCTATTAACATTTGTAGAAACCCTTTGGATTTCTACAGCTATAGCTGTCACATTTGTGGCCCGAAATGTGAAGTTAATAAAACATCAAACGCAAGTTTTATCAGGTAAACTACTCAGTGTCTTTATTTTCCAGTTTCCTTTCTTCTCCTGCTTGTGCTCTTATCTCTCTCTCATACCACGTGACTTCCGGTACATCTCATACATATTCATTATCATGACAATAGCCATCTTTTAGCTTTGCTAATTTCTTTCTTAAGATTCTTTTAACATTCAATGTATTATCCGAACATCTCCTTTATGTTCCTCTATTCCAGGAACATACCCTCAAATTCTCACCTTTAAAAGTCTCAATTTCTCTACTACATCCATAAAACAAATTGTTCCAATCCACTCCTTATAAATCCTTTTGCATCTCCTCAAATCTAGCTTTTCTTCAATCAAAAACCTCAACCCTAGGCCCTGACCTATCCCTTTCCATAATTTAATTGAAGCTAATGGCACTATGATCACTGGTCCCGAAGTGCTCCCAAACACATACCTCTGCCACCTGATTTAACTCATTTCCCAACAGTAGATCCAACACTGCCCCTTCCCTAGTCAGTACCTCTACATATTGCTGTAAAAAAAAACTATCTTGCACACATTTTATGAACTCCAACCCATTCAGCCCTTTCACAGAATGAGTTTCCCAATTTATATATGGAAAATTAAAATCTCCCATAATCACAACCCTGTGCTTATGACAAATATCTGCTACCTCCCTACAAATTTGCTCCTTTAGTTCTCGGTCCCCATTAGGTGGTCTATAATACACCACTTTAAGTGTAACTACCCCTTTCACATTCTTCAATTCCACCCAAATAGCCTCCCTGGACGATCCCCCTAATCTATCCTGCCCAAGCACACTGATGTAATATATATTTTCCCTGACAAGCAATGCAAAATCACCCCCTCTTGCCCCTCTGATTCTATCGCACCTAAAGTAATGAAATCCAGGAATAGTTAGCTGCTAATCACATCCCACCTGCAACTGTTGAGCCCAGAGGACCCCAAAACACAGCAGCAATAGATATTCACTAAAACAAATGGTTACTTAAACAAAAGTTGTTTTCAATTATCTTTAAACATGAAAACAGATCAAACTTTATCTTATCACTATTAACTTAACTAACCTAACTTAATCCCCTTCTAATTCTAAGTGCAGGTGTATGTAATGTGTGTATAAGTTCAGAAAATTTTTGATTCACAGTGCAATCTCACTTCTCATTCCCTCAAGTTACTGGTTGCAGGCAATTCTTGTACTGTGCACAGAATTTAACATTATGAAGTTCACCAGGCTTTGGTGTTTGAAACATTACCGCTCGGGAATGTTCTTGTCTGTTTTCAGAGAGAGATTTGTTGTTCCTGGACACAAACTGATCTCCTTTAATCAGCCATGTTAGTGTTTCGCCGAACAAACTTGCCCAATCAGGGTTTTCCAGATGATAACCTCTTTCTTTCAGGTCACCACAGAGTTCCTTTTTGTTTCCCTTATTTCAAGTGAAACATTATGCAGCCAGTCCTCTCCTCTTGTATGGACCACAAGGGTATTGATCAGGCTGAACTAAGAACTCACAACCCATCTGCAAAATAGGGTTTTCTACAAGATTGCCAGCTTCTCCTGTTCAAGTTCCAGCTGCAGCTGCTGAACTATAAAACTGCAGAACTGAATTCCCGCTCTCTCTCATTCACTCAGAGAAAAAACTTGTTTGACTTTCTCTGCTTGCAAAACCACACAACCTTCTTAGAACAGCAAGTTCCACTCCAGACAGCCTGTGGCTCCGAACTACTCCTCCGATCTCTTTCATTTGTTGGTTTTCCAAACAACAATCCATTAGTGAAGTCTCTTGGGCATTCCCCAATTTTTTTGCAAAGGCCCGCAGGAGCCGCCCTGTTTGGCTTAAATTTTAAATGAGATCTGTTTTGAAGTGTTTGTGACCTACACTCAAAAAAACCTGCCTCAGTTTATCACCCAGAAACAATACAAACAGAACATAATCTGTCACACAACCATGTTTCACTAATTGATACCACATCATATTTCCAAGTGTCAATCCATACCCTCAGCTCATCCACCTTCCTTACAATGCTCCTAGCATTAAAATATATGCATTTCAGAGATTTCCCATTTCTTAGTCAGTTTACCCTTATCTTTACAAACAACTTTATTATGTTCTTTTTCTATCTTTGAACAGAGCATCTCCCTTCCCCATCACCTGCCTTTCCACACTCAAACACTGTCTACAAGCTTTCTCTACTTGCAATATAACCTTCTCCTTGCTATTCTCCTTGGTATTTTTCAGCTGTGAAACTACTGGCCATTTGGAGTGTGGAAAGTCTCACCCATGAATTGTCCAGCGAAGTCTACATGAATCTGATGCCAGGGTATGGATGGCCATTTTCATGGGTTAGCTTCGGCTTGCGGCATTATTGGCTGCATTGACTGACATACTTTGCATTCTCTTACTGTTGTTTCAATGTCTCTGACTATGGAGGGCCACCAGACCTGCATCCGGGCTAGTGACCTCATTTGTACCATTCCCAGATGGTTGTGGTGTAGTTCTGATAACATGGTAGTTTGCCATTTGTCTGGAATAATTGTACAGGTACCCCATAGTAAACATCCTTTTTCGACTGATAGTTCATTGCGGCATATTAGTAAGGTTTTAAATCTTCTGGAATGACTCCAGATTCGGGCCACCCATCAAGGATGATATATAGGATCTTGCTTAAGGTTGCCTCTTTTCAGGTTTCCTTTGCGATCATCTGGGCTGTAATGGACAGTTGTTGAAATTGTTCTTGGTTGAGGGTTGCTGCCCCTGCTGTCCATTTAACAATTTCTTCTCGTTGTTCTGTCTCGAGTAGCAGCATGCGTGATAAGGCATCTGCATGGCTGTTCAGTGTTCCTGGTTTATTTTTTATATCATAGTTATATGCCATTAGTAGCATGGCCCATCTTTGAATTCTAGCTGCAGCTAATACCTTTGTGTGGCCCCAAGATTAAACTAGGAGGCTTGTTGTCTGTGATCAGGTGAATTTTTTTCTGTAAAGATATTGGTGGAATTTTTTTTTAAAAGACCAAAAATTATTGCCAATCCTTCTTTTTCTAGTTGGGCGTAATTGCGTTCGCTTGTGGTTAACGTTTGCGAAACATTCGCTACTGGTTACTCACTTTTTCTGTGATTTGGGATAGTACCGCTCCTAGTCCCACTGGTGAAGCATCGATGGCTAGTGTAACTTCTTTACTAGGTTTGTAGTAGATCAGCACCTTATTTGTTGACATCAGTATTTCCTTTAGTTGATCGACTGTTTTTAGTTTCTGTGTTCCAACACCATGTTTGATCTTTCTTGAGTAATTGGTTCAGCCGGCTGCATAGTGTAGACATATTAGGGATATGTTTTCAGTAGTGATTAACAAGCTCTAGGAAGGACTGTAATTCAAATTTGTTGGTTGGGTATGGGGCCTTGCGAAAGGCTTCTGTTCCTGCTGGATTCATTCGCACCCCCTCATTGTCGATTGTAAACCCAAGGTATATCACTGATAGGCGCATGAAGACACATTTGTCCTTCATAATCGTATATTAGTCTGTTGTCGTCTGGTTAAAACCTTTTCAAGGTTTTGTGAGTGTTCACTGTTGTTTCGGCCTGTGATGATGAGATTATCTAGGTAACACCCAACTGAGAGTCCATGTAGTAATTTGTCCATTGTTGCTTGAAAAATCACAGGAGCTGCTGAAACTCCGTAAGGCCCGTGTGTAGGTGAATAGTCCCAGATGGGGACTGATTGTCACATAGTCCATCTGTTGATAAGCTTGTGATAAATCAAGTTTTGTGAATTTTTGCCCTCAATTTAGTGCTTGGAACAATTCTTCTGCCTCGGGCATTGGATGTTCGGGTATTTTGAGTGATGGGTGATGGTGATTTTGTAATCACTGCAAATGTGAATTTCACAATTTGCTTTTTGTACAGGTATGATGGGCGCTGCCCAATCACTGTATTGTATTAGTTCTAATATGCCTTCATGTTTTAGTCGGTTTAATTTAGCCTCAGTTTTTCCTTTCATAGCAAATAGGACTGTTCTGGCTTTGAAGAATTTTGGTTCTGCATTATCTTTTAATTGCAGTTTGGCTCAAGCACCTTTGATTTTCCCTAAATCTTGTTGGAAAACCACTGCGTGGGTGTTGAGGATTTGGTCGAGTTCTGGCTGGGAAGTGTCTGTGTGGTTTACATTTAATATTGAACTGATTTCCAGCCAGTCTAGGGAATGTGTTGCAGCCAGTTTCTTCCGAAGATGCTCGTCCCTGGGTATCTACGATGTAGAGAGTGTTTTTGGTTCCTGTAATTTGTATATGGCTCCTAGAACGCATCCACCAGCGTTGTCTCCGCTCCATCCTCAACATTCATTGGAGCGACTTCATCTCCAACATCGAAGTACTCGAGATGGCAGAGGCCGACAGCATCGAATCCACGCTGCTGAAGATCAAACTGCGCTGGGTAGGTCATGCCTCCAGAATGGAGGACCATCGCCTTCCCAAGATTGCGTTATATGGCGAGCTCTCCACTGGCCACCGAGATAGAGGTGCACCAAAGAAGAGGTTCAAGGACTGCCTAAAGAAATCTCTTGGTGCCTGCCACATTGACCACCGCCAGTGGGCTGATATCACCTCAAACCGTGCATCTTGGCACCTCACAGTTCGGCGGGCAGCAACCTCCTTTGAAGAAGACCGCAGAGCCCACCTCACTGACAAAAGACAAAGGAGGAAAAACCCAACACCGAACCCCAACCCACCAATTTTCCCTTGCAACCGTGTCTGCTTGTCCCGGATCGGACTTGTCAGCCACAAACGAGCCTAAGGCTGACGTGGACATTACCCCTCCATATATCTTCGTCCGTGAAGCCAAGCCAAAGAAGATTTGTATTGTACTTGGACCGTACATTTTACAAACACTTTGATTGTCTCCTGTAACAGATCTTAGAGTCATTTCAGTTGTTTTTACTGGGAGGCATGGTAGCAAGCGTTCCTTTACTTGTAACAACATTAGGGACTCCTCTGCCCCATGTCTAACTCCATCTTCAGGGGTGTCCATTAATTTTAGCTGTATAAAGATTGGTGGGTTTCATCCATTTATTCATCAGATGTGTAATATCTCAGGAGTTTGAAGGTCAGCCTTTTGGCTGTTATCATCATTGTTGCCGCTCTCTCTGTGCCATTGTTTTGACTTTAGCTGCCCATTTATTTGCAGGCTACTTGCACTTTAGAAGCGGACACTTAGCTTTGATATGTCCTTCTGTTTTGCAATGGTTGCATTTAGAATTTTTGAAGAAACAGTTTTCTGGTCGGTGGTTGTATTTCCCACAACGGAAGCACTGTTGGTGGGAAGACCTCCCGACCAATAGGTCTGGTTGACCCATATCCAAGTTTTTATCTGCCATATGAGAGCTTCAGGCAGTTCTGTATGCAATCTGTAACGTAACGTCTTGATCCATTCCTAATCATTTTTGCATGGCTTGGTGATTTGCCAACCCCACCACTAATCTGTCTCGCTGTGCTTGATTTAGAAATTGCTCGAAATGACAGTGCTCCGCCAGGTATTCACTTACTGTTTCTCCTGGTACTTGTCTCCTTTTGTAAAATTGTTGCCTTTCTGTCATAACTAGTGGTTTGGGGGTTAAATGGTTCCTTAGAGCTGTACATAATTCATTGAATGTCTTCGTCTCTGAAGACAGCAAGGTCTTGAGGTCAAATGTTTTGCTGCCCATTATACTGAGGAAGAGGACACTTTGCTGGACCTTCCACCATATTGTGAGCTACGCAGTAGTAGTTAAACCATTCTACTTAGTTATCTCAACTTCCTTCTACTTCGTTGAATTCCCCGAACTTTCCCTCCGCCATCTTGATGCACTTTCACCGTGATCTTTTGTCGTAATTTGTTGCAGTTATTAGGAAATTGTTTTCTACCTTTCTTCTGTTGTTTTCTTTCTCACAGTTGGTGCATGGAGTATGTGTAGGGTTCGTTATGTTCCTCCTCGCCACTGTTGTGTGTGCACTCACACAATTAAGACTCAGAGATGTGAGGCTTTTTCATCCTTTACTTCTATTAGACTAACCTACTGAGACACACAGGGTTATATATCTGTGGAAGGGTGACATCATCATTTGGACGTGATGATGTCCAGCAGAGGGCGGGCTCATACCCAACAGTTGGCACTGTAAAATGACAAAGTACTAAGTGCTCACTGACCACAACAGTCTAACTTAGCAACATCTGTGTTACATTCGACATGTACAATCAATTGTATGCGTCGCTTGAACTATTTGATTGACTATGCAAATATAATTAAAGTCAGATGTGCACATTTTCCTGATGCTGTGTAAAATGTTAATTTGCACCTCATTCTTCTTCCACCTCACTCATCCTTAAAGTGGGGGAAAAAACACATTATACTGTTACAGAACTCAAAATCCATTGGAAATTGTATAGCATTTGTATTGTCCTGTATTTCTTTGATCTTGGTTCAGTTATTTCCCAAAAGACAGATTTTAAAGATGAGAATGCAAGTACAAAAGGACTAAAATTGTTTTTGCAGAGGCCATTTCCTCTTGATCACTCTGAGCGTTCATCAAATGTCCAGATTTTTGGCCCCTCCATCAAACAATATCGAGTTACAACAATACTGTTTCATTTTACAGTAAATTTGTCTGTAAATAATAAGATACACAAAATGTCTTATTTGTTTATTGCAGCCATAGTGATGGTGAGCAAAATAACGAGATTACAAATATAGCTTTGTTATATCCACTGCAGTTAATGACAATCAATTGCCAATAGACACAATTCTTTCAAAATAGTGTGATATTCACTGCTCACAATTGGAGAACAAACCAATATAGATGACCACATTGAAGAGCATCTTATTTCACTCAAAAAACATAACACTGATTGTTCATAGAGTCAGAGTTCTACAACACATCTCCTGTTGTTCAACTTGTACATACTGAACAAGCTGGCCCCATTTGCCTTATTTCAGTCCATATTCCTCTCAAGTTTTCCTATTCACGAAACTGACCAAGTTTCTTTTAAATGTTATAAATATTCCTGCCCCTATCAATTCCTTTTGCAGCTCATTTCATATATCCTCTACAGTGTGTGAAGTTGCCACTCAGGTCACTTAAATCTTTCCTCCATCTTAAATCTATGCCCTCCCATTTTAGATTCCCCTACCATGTGAAAAGACGATGACTATTCACTTGATCAATGCTGTTCATGATTTTATAAACCTCTGTAAGGTCCTCCCCCATGGCCTCTTATGTTCCAGGGAGAAAAGTCCTAGCCTATCAAGCCTCTCCTTATTTTGAAACTGACCAGTCCCACTAACATAGAACACTACAGCACAGTAAAGGCCCTTCAGCCCACGAAGTTGTGCTGACATTCTTGTGAATCTTTTTTACACCCCTTCCAGCGTAATATCTTTTCTGGTGATCTGAACTGTGTACCGAGTGTGGTCTCACCACATTTTGCACAGATGTAACCTGCATAACAATAAGACATCTGCACAAGACCATTTGATCAGCTGCCACTTTATTTCTGTCCAGTCCCCCTTCTGATCTCCATATGATTTCAATAAAGCTCAATATACACTGAAAGAACAACATTTTCTAGGTTTGTTTCAGCCTTCTGGACAGTTCTGCAACTTCCATTGCCAGCACTTATTTCAATTGTCCCGTTACTTATTTTCTACCCAACTCAAATATTTAGTTTACTTCACTTTCTCTCTCCTTTCCTTGTTTTTGTGATTTTATCTCAGACCTTTCCCCATTGTTGAAGGGTCTCCAAACTGCATTTCTTACACAGATACTGGGTGACCAAATGAGCACTCACAGCATTTTATTGACACATTTCAAAATTTTGAACAGCCACAGGACTGTGCTTTTGTACAGTTAGTGATCTGATGTCCTTTGGTGAGGTTCATCAAATCAAAATCAAATTAAAGCCACAATTGAGAATACAGCATGGTAACAGGCCCTTGCAGCCCATGAGCCCATGTTGCCCAATTACACTCAATTCACCTACAACCCCCATACATTTTGAACGGTGAATATCAGAGCGCCCTGAGGAAACCCGTGCAGGCATGGGGAGAATCTACAACTCTTTAAAGGCAGTGCCGAATCTGAACCCAGGTTACTGGCAGTGTAACAGCCTCACGCTGACTGCTACACTAAGAGTTTCTTTTGAATGTTTCATTTTCCCAGCTTTTGTTGGGATGTACAGAGGCAGCTAAAAAAAAAAGACTTGCAAGTATCTACTTTCTCCATTCGTGTTTGGAATCCTCCTCAACTTCTTGATTTATCTTCCCAAGAGATCACAAATCCACTCATTATCTTTCACTTTCAAAAAAATCCCACAGATTTATTGGAATCATTTTCGTCTACAGGCAAAAAGGGTTAATTAGTACAGCAGTCTGTATGTTGACAAGATGCACAAACTTATAAAGCTTCTGGATGAAAATGCTCATCTTAAAGTGTGCCAATTTTAACAAAGATTCTCTACATGAGACATTATTTTGTTAACTGAAGAAATTGGCAATAACTGTCTAACTAAAATATGGAAAACATGGCATGTACAGTGTACATCATGGCATGAAAGAATGATGTCACATTGGACATCGAGTTGAAATAGACAACTCTCTCATATAGCAGCAGCACAAAGAATACCGGAGGAATTCAACAGGTCATGCAACGTCCATGGAATGCAATAGATAGTCAACAATTCAGGCTGAAACCCTTAATCATAATTTGTTGCATGAATGCTACCTGATCTGCTGAGTTCCTCCAGCATTTTGTGAGTTGTACCAGTTTTCCATCATCTGCGGTCCTCCTTCAATGTAAAAACCATTTTGAAAAAATCTTTCACTGCTCTATCTAATTTTTCAGTTCCTTTATTATTATACATACAATCAAATTATTACATGGAAAAACTGGAAGCAAAAAGCAAATCTAATGTTAAAAGATCAGCCTGCACATTTCAGATCACAAATTCATTAGTTATGAGCAGATGTTGTGAAATAAAAAGGATTTATATTTTCAAAAGCAATTATAAGTAAGTTCCACATCTTTAAAACAGATTCCAAATATATTGTATCACATAATCAAAGGTTTGTCTTTCAGTTAAAAATCTATTCCACAGTTGTTCATTAAAGTTATATGAAACAATGTAAAGCTGAAATTCTTAATGATTCATAAATCATTAATTTTATTCAGGAGATACCATCAAGACTATGTTTATTGCCTGTTCCTGGACTTCAAAAGTGAAAGACTTGCTAGCCAAATCCGAAGCACATTTAGAGTCACTTACCTAGTAGGGGAATAGAATCATACACATGCCAATCCATATGGGCATATCAGGTTCCTTTTGGCACAGTTGTGTGTCAAGAACAATGGAGAGGTTAGCATTGCTCACCATTATTATGAAATTAATCAGACAGCAGCTTCCAACCCGGCAACAAGCTCAGTCACAGCATAAAAATCTGGAAATTTTGGCCCAATTTGTATAGGTCCTTAGCAAGTATGGCTGCACTGCTAGTAAAAATGTGTTGATTTTACTTATTCTGTCCCTCCTTCAGAACCTCAAGTATTTTGTTTCTGCACAGGATTTCATGATTATCATCTGGTTCACTATCTGTGCTCCTGGCCGCCGCAGTCAGCCCATGAAGAGGAGAGAATGGGCTGTGATTGTCAACCATCAGGACATGCCCCCAAGCTGGACATTAGGTGGTTCATCACTATCAAGAACTCTCTTCGCTGTTTTTAAATGGAGTTGATAATCATTCAGAAACAATTTTGAATAGATTTAAATAAATTAACTTAAAATAGACTAAACTGCAGGAAATTAATTTGAATCAAGGTGAAGAGATATAAACAGATCACTCACCTCTTTCATTAAAATTGGTGACCCCATTCACCCCTGACATTAAGCTCAGGGGTCAGATGCACTACATTTGTCCTTTGCTCTCGGTAGTGCATCCAGAACCTGAACTAAGGGTTGCATGTATCACCACCAATTCTCCATTTCGTCTTTGTCTACCATGTTACAATAAAAACACACAGCTGAGTTCCTCCAGCATCTGTGTGTTTTTACTATAATCACAGTGTCTGCAGACATTCATGTTTCATTAACATGTAACAATGATTAGTAGAAGATAAAGACAAGTTGACCAGCATACAGAATATCTACAGTTCATGATGAAACAATTTGTCAAAGATGAGCACAGTAGGGTTTCCATTTAAGGGTACTGTGTCTTAGTCAGGATTCTTCACTCTGGTCCAAAGTTCATGGTGGATGTTCACACATTCTATGGGAAATACTACAGAATGAAGAGATCCAGTTCAGATACTAATGACAGCAAGCTGCCGTTGAAAATTCTGTGGGCATTTTGGTGCATCGCATGGAAAATGGCAATCTTGATGATTGAAAATCTGGTGCAATTGTTACAGCTTGGATTGTGCACTAATTCAACAGATCTCACATTATGCTTTCTAGCTAAATTATTAGATTTATTGAATTTAAAATTGCCCATAATAAGAATGATATGATATTTGAACTACAAACTCTTTGCCATGGCTAACTTTGTACACATTGTTATGATCATTTTAAATGAATATAAATGTTTTAGATAGCACAAAACCATCTTTTACAAAGCTAAATGCTGAGCTGAATGGAAGGATTTGTTCACAGAAATGCAATTAAGATTATAAAAACAGGCTTCTGATGTTATTGATTGAAATAGGATCAGAAAACTAGCTACTTTTACATTTCAATCAAACTGTGCAATCAAAGATGAAAGTATAGGATAAATACTTTCCTTCTTTGGTTGAAATTGGTGATCCAAATACAAACTATCTTAGCTCCAAAACTGAATTATTTTGGCTTAAGTTGTCCCCTCAATGTCTCCTCAATTTTGTAAATAGCTGTTTTTTTTATAACCAACATAAACTGTGATTATTTTTTTCATTAATTCATAATTCATTGATAAATAGCAATGACAATTGCAATTTTAAAATAAACATTTAAAACTTTTAACCCAGTACAGACAAAAAATGTTTTCAGTTAAAAACCTTAATTTATGATGTTTAAACATCAGTAGAAAGTTGCAAATAGCAGAAACCCGCTGAAATGATTATTGTGGTGTCTGAAAGAGGCAGCTTTCTAGCTTGGTGCTTTTAATAGTAAGAAAAGTTGCAGAAACTTGATTCCACAATACATAATTTATACTTCAAATTCCTTGACATTTTTCCCCAGACTGACCGATATTTAACATTTCATGTTGTGCAAACCAGCATAATTTAGAGGAAACCCCTTGTTATTAAACGCAGGTAGGCTTGAAGGGCTACTTTGCTGCATTGTCAAGACCCAAGCTACCAGAATCCCAACTTTAAAGTAAACCAAGAAAATCTGGAGGAACTCAGTAGATCATATAAGAGAAAAATGGTCAATCTCAAGTAAGGGTTCCAAACTGAAAATCTGACTTCCATTTCTCTCCATGGATGCTGACTGGCATACTGAGTTCCCCCAGCTCTTGTTTGCCCAAGATTCCAGCATCTGCAGTTCTTGTGTTTCACAACTTTAACATGTTATCTTGGCAATTCTTAATATTACCATATGAATGATCTTCCTTTAATTAGTTTAAAAAGTGGCAAATTCTGTTTCCATTCATTTTACAAATTTTGCATATTTTATGCCTTACAATCTGATTCATAAATAGTAACACAAACATTATGATCATCAAATAGATTCCTTTTAAAGTGTTCTGTCAGTCCCAATCCCTTATTCTTTCTCCTCAGCACTAGAAATTAATTCCCCTCAAGTGTTTCTATTTGCAGTTACCTATTAAAGGCAATAAATTCCACATCATTCAGATGCTTTGCACATTTCTTCCTCTCAAATCTTTCATCCAAATCTATATCCCATAGTCCTTGAATCACCCTATATTGGCCATAGCTTCTCTACATTTCATCTTTCCACACCATTATCAAAATCTCCTTGCTCCTTACCTTGCTCTAAGGAGAACAATTCAGTCTAAATCTTATTGAAATTCTTCATCTCTGTTACCTTTCAAGTAATCATTTCTGCACGGTCCACAAGATTTTTATATCCTTCCTAAAATGTGGGGACTTGTTGTCTTGGGCAAATCTTCTTTTCTAAACATCCCTTATTCAGTTCTGATTACTTTTTTTTATAGTTTTCCAACATGTTTTCACAGAATCCAATCTAATGGGATTCCTTTTTGATGTGCATCACATTTATCGCATTCCATCCTCTGATATCTACAATTTATATTCCGAACTGGAATTATTAAGGACATTCAGCATGGTTTTTGCAGGGGAGCTCCTACCTCACAAATTCCTTTGAGTATTTTCTGAGGAAATTATGAAAATGTTTGAACGGGGTACAGCAGTGGCTGTTTCTCAATAAACTTTAGATAAGCTTCCTCAAGGTAGGCTGGACTAGAAAATCAAATTACATTGGTAACATGGTGTGCTAGTAAAGTGGATCTAGAATTGGTTTGGACATAGAAGACCTTGGGTAGTGGTTGGAGGGTGTTTTTTGTGACCAGTGTTGTTCCACAAGAAATAATGCTGGTACCCTTTTTTTAAATATACATTAATAATTTGAGCCTTACAAAACTGTAACTTACATAAACATTATGTTCATCAGACAAACATTTGTGGGTGACCTTATTAGCAAATTTGCAGTCAACATGGAACTAGGTGGAGCTGTGGATAATTAGGAAGGTCATCCAAGGACACAACATGATCGGCTGGAAACTGGGTGGAGAAATGGCAGATGGAGTTTAACCTATAAATATGAGGTGATGCATTTTGGGGTGTAATTGAAATTGGCAAGTGGATCCAATGGTAAAGGAGATATATAGTAGGGTTGCCTTCATTGGATGAGGAATTGAGTATAAAAGTTAGGGCTAGTAGTATAAAATTTTGGTTAAGCCACATTTGGAGTATTATGTGCTGTTCATATTACCACATTACGGGAAGATATATAGAGACTGGAGAGGGTTAAGAAGAGGTTGTTTGTACTTGGGTGTACAAGCCATAAGAAGAATTTGGACAAAGCTGGAATTGTTTTTCTGTTGCATTAGAAAATGAGGAGCAACTTGATACAAGAATATAACATTGAGTTGCAAAGGTAGGGTTGGTTGTCAATTTTTATGCCTCAGATATTCAAATGTCAAATATTCGAGGGCATAAATTTAAGATGAGAAGGGGAAAATTTTAAGGATACTTGTGAGTCCATTTTTTTTTAATACACAGAGAATGGTAAATGCCAGGAACACCTTGCTAGGACAGCTGCTGGAAGCAGATATAATGGCAATATTTAAGAGGCATTTAGACGGACATACAGATAGGAAACAGAGGGGTATTGACCATTGCAGGCAGATGGGATTAGATCAGATTGGCATCATGGTTGGCACTGTCACAGTGGGCTGAAGTGCCTAGTTTCTGTGTTTTACTGTTCTAATACCTGATGTCTGGATTGGATGCATCCCATTTAGATCACTCTGTTATAACCAGCCTTCTAGCACAGGGATCTTTACAACTATAATTTCTTCAGAACTTATGGATAACCAATTACAATCAGTGAAATGAACCCATTGTGAATTATCATAATGCATTGAGTTTGTTTTAACACTGCTCACTTGACAGAATATAAAACAATATAAAACAAATTTCTGTCCAAAATCGGTAAAGTGGTGTCGAGTAGCCAATCCCAACGAGTCAAATAGGTTTAAATATTTAAAAAAGATTATTTGTACTCCATAATTGAATAAAACTTCCACTTCTACTCTATTATATGCAAAAGCAGAAATCATTGGGATACACTCCAGCTACAGCAGCTGGAGCTCCAGGATTGGCTGATGTAGGTATTGGGGTTTAGGTATTTTAAAAGGAATAGGATGGGAGGCAAGAGAAGGGCGGAGTAGCATTACTGGACAAGGATAGTATCACGGCTATAGAAAGGGAGAATGCTGCTCAGGGAGTGTCCACTGAGTTGATGTGGGTGAAAGTCAGAAATAGGAAGGGAGCAATCACTGAACTAGAGTAGTCTATAGCCCTCGAGACACCGAGGAGCAGATAAGCAGGCAGATTTTGGAATGGTGCAGGAAATACAGGTTGTTGTAATGGGAGACTTCAACTTACCCAATATTGATTGGCACTTCCTAACTGCAAGAGGGCTAGATGGGGCTGAATTTGTCAGGTGTATTCAAGAAGGATTCCTGAAGTATGTGAACCACTCGATGAGAGGAGAGGCCATACTGGATCTAATTCTGGGTAAAAAACCTGGTCAGGTGGCGGATTGTTCGATGGGGGATCATTTTGGTGAGAGTGGCCACAACTCACTGAGCTTTAGCATAGCTATGAATGAGGATAAAAGCAGACGAAAAGGGAAAGTGCTTGATTGGGGAAGGGATAATTATGAAGGGAGTAACGAGAGTAAATTGGAAACAGATGTTCAAGGGAGAAAGCTCATAACTAATGTAGAGGAAGTTTAGGGACCACTTGTGCTGGGTTCCAGGAAAAGATGGTTGATGAAACAGGTGAGGCCACTAGTCAAGAGGAAGAAGGAAGTACACATCATTAGATATAGGAAGCAGGAAATAGGAAGGGCTCATGAGAAGTATTTGGTAGCCAGGAAGGGAGCATGAAAAAGCCTTGGCATGTTGGGTTAAAGAGAACCCTAAAGCGTTCTATGAATATGTGAAGAACATAAGGATAACAAGAATGAAAGTGGGGCTGCTAAAGGATAAAGAAGGCAACATATGCCTGGAGGCGGAGAAGGTTTGGGAGGTCCTAAATAAATACCTTGCTTCAGTATTAACAAGAGAAAAGTACCTTGATCAGAGTGAGGTCGGAATAGAATAGGCTTGTATGCTGGACCATGTTGAAATTATGGAAGAGGAAGCATTGGATCTTCTTAAAAACATTAAGATTGGTAAATTCCTGAGGCCAGCCGCAAGTTGCTGTGAGAAGTAAGGGAAGAGATAGCTGGGACAGTGATTATGATCTTTGAGTCCTTTTTGGCCACTGGAGAGGTGCCAGAGGTGCAAATGTAGTCCACTTGTTTAAAACAGGTAATAAGGAGAATCCTGGGAATTGTAGATCAGTGAGTCTTATGTAGTGGTGTGCAAAATATTGGAGAAGATTCTTAAGGATAGAATCTATGAGCATATGAAGAAGTACAGTTTACTCAAGAATAGTCAATATGGCTTTCTGAAGGGGAGGTCTGCATCACCAGCCTAATTCAATTTTTTCAGGAGGTAACAAAAGAAATTGATGTGTGGTAAAGTGGTCTATACGGATTTTAATAAGGCTTCTGACTTGTTCTGGAGGCATTAGAAACTTAGCTGTGTGGATAAAAAATTGGCTTGCATGTAGAAAGCAGAGAGTAGTAATGGACAGAAAGTATTCTGCCTAGAGGTCAATGACTAGTGGAGTTCTGCAGGGATCTGTTAAGCTCTTCGTGATTTTTATAATTGACTTGGCTGAAGAGGTGGAAGAATGTGTCAGTAAGTTGAGAATGATACGAAGGTTGCAGAAGTTGTGGATAGTTTTCATAAGTTACAAAAGGATAAAGACAGGATGCATAGTGGGCAAAAGTGCAGATAAAGTTCAATCCAGATAAGTGTGAAGTGATGCAATTTGGAAAGACAAACCAGAAGACTGAGTACAGGGTTAATGGTGAGTTACTTAAGAGTGTGGATGAACAAATCTATATATCCCTCAAGGTCGCTGCACAGGTTAATAGGATGGTTAGGAAGGCCTGTGGGATGTTGGGCTTCATTAATATGGGGATTGAGTTTAAGAGTCAAGAGGTCATGTTTCAACTCTACATATCTCTGGTGTGATCGCACTTCCGAATATTATGTTCAGTTCTGGACACCTCATTATCATTTGGAGTGTAGAAGGATGAGACGAGCGCTTTTTTCCCAGGCTAGGAATAGCAAACACCAAAGGACATATATACAAAGTGAAGGGAGAGAAGTTTAGGGGTGACATCAGGGGAAAGTTTTGGTACACAGAGAGTTGTGGGTTCCTGGAATTCAGGGCCTGGGATGGTAGTAGAAACTGAAACATTAGGGTCATTTAAGAGGCTCGTGGCTAGGCACATGGATGGAAAAAAATGAGGGTTACGGGGTAGGAAGGGTTTAGTACTTTTTTTAAAAAATGGGTCAGCACAACATCAAGAGCCGAAGGGTCTGTACTGTGCCGTAGTGTTCCATCTTCTCTGTTCTATCCAATTCTCTATTGGTGAACACTACTGTATTGAGAATTTGCCAGCAAATGCTCAGATTTAAGACAGTCAGCATTTGCAGTTCAATCCATCAAATTGCATACAAAGAGACTCTCCTGTATTGTAAGTTTGGAGAAGTTTAAGAAGCATTCCAGAAGATTAAACTACAGCAAAAATTCACCTGAAATCAATGACAAAGAACAATCATACAATTAAAATGGGCACTAGTTCCCAATGATACATTCCCTGTTGGCCCATTTCAAATTTTGTTCAATAGCATATCTAGCTTTTACTGGTCTGATATGCTATCATCAAATCATGCCCGACTAGAAGTTGTGATTAATAGGCTTTAATCACCATAAACTGCAAGCATGTCTCACACGTTATTGGCCCGGTTCCAAGGCAGGTTCTGAGGTAGGGGCTTGGGCATAACCACCTTTATGGAAATTCTGAGGGGAGGAGTCATAGGTACAGGGGCGAGCAAACCCATACAATATATTCATATTAGACAGCAGCAATAGTTACACAGTGGTTCCACCACATTCACCCCGATTTTTTTTAAAACAAAGTTCTGCGGGGTGAAGTTGATCAAAGTCCATTACAGGTTCAGTCTGTCCGGTGGTCTTGTCTGTCATTGCAACTGTCATAGTGCAGATGTGGGTCGGCTGTTGGCTCCTGAGTGGTGTTTTGCATGACAGGCTGGATGTCTGGTTGTTGTTGGGGGGGGGGGGAGGGGAGGTGGTGGAGGGTGTGGGTTGTTCGGTCTGTGGTTGGGTCAGGGCATGGCGTGACATTGATGGGGCCAGGTACCCGAATGTGTCACTAGTAGACGTAGGGCTGGGTACCAGTTGGTCAATTATGGGGGCTTCTGCATGGGCCAGATCCCGGATGGAAACCATGTCTTCCAGCTGATCCTTGTATTCCATGTAAATATACTGAGGGTTCACATGGAGGAGGTGGACCTTCTCAACCAGGGGATCTGTCTTATGGGTCCTGGTATGTCTTGGGAGCAGAACTGGCCCTGGGGTTATCAGCCAGAACAGCAGCGTGAGTCCCGATGCTGACTTCCTTGGGAAGGAGAACAGCGTTTGTGGGGTTGTGTTTGTAGTGGTACAGAGGTGGGAACTGGAAGTGTGGAGCACCTCTCAGAGGACCTCTTGCCACTAAGTAACAGGCAGGGCTTTCGATGTGACGGCTAGGAGGACTGCCCTCCAAACAGTGGCGTTCTCCCTTTCCACCTGGCTGTTTCCTCGGGGGTTGTAGCTGGTGGTCCTATTCGTGGCTATACCCTTGGGCAGAAGGTACTGGTGCAACGTCACTCATAAAGGAGGAGTCCCAATCACTATGAATATAGCAGGGGTATCCAAACAGAGTGAAGTTACTAAGTGACTTGATGACCGTGGCCATGGTCATGTCTGGGCAAGGGATGGAGAATGGGAAACATGAATACTCGTTGACAACATTCTGATTGGTGGAGGCGAGGGGGCCCTTGAAGTCTATACTCAAACGTTCAAAGGGCAGGTGGCTTTAATCAGGTGAGCGTTCTCTGGCTGGTAGAATTGTGGTTTGCACTCAGCGCAGATCAGGCAGTTCTGGGTTAATTCCCTTTATGTTCTTGAACAAGAAAGAGAAGTTGCGAGCTTTAATTAAGTGGTAGAGCCTGGTGACCCCAGCGTGGAGGGTTTGGAGGCAGTCTGTCTATGTGTAGGCGCATGTCCCATGGGACAGTTTATCAGGGGGTTCATTGAGCTTCCCAGGCTGGTACAAGATCTCATAGTTGTAGGTGGATAGGTCAATTCTCCTCCTCAGGATCTTGTTCTTGATTTTTTTCCACGTTGTTTGTTATTAAACATAAAAGTGACTGCAAGTTTGCCAGCCAGGTAGTACCTCCAGTGGAACACTGCTTCCACTATGGCCTTAGCCTCCTCAGTGGCTGAGTGCTGCAGTTCGGGGGCCTGGAGGGTGTGAGAAAAGAATGCCACAGGTATGGCCACCTGGTTAAATGTGGCAGCTAGGGCAAAGTTGGATGTATCGGTCTCCACCTGGAATGGAGTGGATTCGTCCACAGCATTCATCATTACCTTGGCGATGTCATCTTTGATGTGTGTGAAGGCCGCTTGGGCTTCCACCGACAGAGGGAAAGTGGTTGTTTTCACCAGGGGGCAGGCCTTATCTGCGTAATTAGGGACCCACTGGGCATAATAGGACAAGAACCCCAAGTATCTTTTCAAGGCCTTGAGGGTATGGGGCAGTGGGAATTCCGGCAGGGAGTGCATTCTGTCAGGGTTGGGCTCAATGACTCCATTCTCCACCACGTAACTGACGTGAAGCGCAGAACATACATTTTTCATGGTTATATGTGAGGTTGAACTTTTTGGCTGTATGGAGAAATTTTTGTAGGTTGGTGTTCTGGTCCTGCTGGTCATAGCCACAAATAGTCACATTGTCCAGATAGGGGAACATGGCCTTCAACCCGTGGTCATCCACCATCCAGTCCATTTCCCTCTGGAAGATGGAAACCTTGTTGGATACCCCAAAGGGGACCTGGAGGAAGTGGTAGAGGTGGCCGTCAGCCTCAAATGCCATGTACTGGCTGTCCTCCGGGTGGATTGCGAGCTGGTGGTATGCCGACTTAAGGTTGATGGTTGAGAAGACCCGGTACTGAGCAATCTTGTTTAGCATATTAGCTATGTGGAGGAGGTGGTAGGCATCCAGCTGGATGAATCAATTGATAGTCTGAATGTAGTCTACAACCATGCGGTGCTTCTCCCCACTCTTTCCCACTACCATTTGTGCCTTCCAGGGGTTGGTGCTACATTCTATAATCCCTTCAGCCTGAAGTCGTTTAACTTCTGCTCTATTGAAAGCTTTATCTCCAGGGTTATTTTGTCTGCTTTTGGTGATGACAGGCTTGCAGTCGGGGGTGAGGTTCACGAAGGGGTGGCGGTGGGACCCGGAGGGTGGACAAACCGCAGTTCATGTGCAATGGGCGGATTTTGAGATGCTAATTGGTCATGTTCGGAGTGGGGGTTGGTGGTTTAAAATATGGTTGTTGTGGACTGTGAGGCCTGTCAAATTACATTAGGACACTCTAAAGTTGGCACTGAAAATCCAGTTCCAATAGGACCGGTGTGCAGAGCTGTAGCATAATGAAGATTTTAAAGTTTTTGTATTTAGTGCCACGTATGATCAATGGTCAATGTCACAGTGCATCTGCCATGGATCTAGGTCGAGTGGAATCTGCAGGCCAAATGGAATCTGCAGGCCAAATGGACTTTGCACTTAACTGGAGTCACTGGGAGGGTATAGAGCCATACTGTAGCTGATGTGAGCTGTTCTGGTCCAGGATGATTGAGGCCAACGTCTGGTCGCTGTCCAATTCACTGCTACTGTACTGGCTCGGTGATGCCCTCCAAGATGGTGGCCCCCATGATGCACACAAGGTGCTGTTTCTCACCGCCGGAAGTGGTGCCATCCTGAGTTATCATCTCCATGGTCCCGCCAAGCTGCCACCACCCCCCACCCCCACCACCCCAGACCGGTAGTGGTGCCGGAAGTGACACTGCACTGCTGGAGGAATGTATGGACCGACATACCCTTACTTAGTGCCACTTTTCCCCCCACAGTTGGAACAAGTCACATCTCTGGCCGGGCAGTTCCTACGTGAATGCTTCACCTGGCCACAGAAGTGGCACTTCAGGTGCTCAATGGCAGTGACATGGGATCCTGTGTCCCAAGATGGTGGCAGCCGTGCTCCCCGGGCTAGAGGAGAAGACCTCCTCATTTTGCTGCACTGCTTCAAGCAATTTGGCCAGGTCTACGACCCTGAATGCTCTGATATCCTCTTCTAGGAGTGTCTGTCAAATGTGATCTAACTTAAGCCGGCTACATATATGTCTCAGATCAGCTCCTCTAAGTGGACTGCAGCAGAAACTTCTCTGTAGTCACAGGCTCGCCCTAGCTCCCACAGGACCCGCACATTCTTATCCATGGAGTCATCAGGTGCTTGTCTGTGATGGTCCAGAAGATACCTAGCACAGGTGAAATTTTTCGGGATATGGTACTGTTTCTGCATGAGCTCCATAGTGGCTGTGTAAGTACAGCAGTCTCTGATTTGAAAAACGCAGTGGCCGACCTGTGCGAAAAGCGAGTCCTTTTTATCTTCTTCACTCTGTACGTCGTTTTGTCTCATGAAGGCTTTGAGGCAGTGCAGCCACTGGATGAATTTTATGGATGCCTCTGGACTTTAGGGTCAGTGTCCAGTTTATGTGCCTGTATTGCCTTAACCATAGCATGAAAGTATGGTGATTAAATTATTACGCGATCAATAACTCACGTCAAACTAGAAGTCATGATTAATAGGCTTTAATCACCATAACCTGCAAGCACATCTCACATGTTGCTGGCCCAGTTCCAACAGGTAGAGGGGCAGGCCAGCCCATACAATACATTTGTATTAGACAGCTACACAGCAGTTCCACTACACTGTCTAATCTTGTATATTTTTGCTATATTTGGCCAAGCAATAATAACGGATTCAGGATTCATTTCACTGCATCATTAACAATATTTCTTTGACAAATTTCAATTAAAAAAAAAAAATCAATTACACACAGTGAAAAATTCTGGACTATTACATGTTCTTGCAAAGACCAAAGCAACTCTGAATTGAAAGTATGATGAGTGGTATTTTTAATCCTAGACATATCTACTTTGCCGTTCACAAGAAAAATTAAAACTAACTTGGGAAGCATTGCTTATAAAACAAAATATATTTTTAAAAAAGCAACAGAAAGATTAATTAAATGATCGTCCAAATGTTATGTACTCTTTTCGAGAAAGGAATTGACAATTCAGAAAAGAAGTGAAGAAATAAATGATAGCATGCACTGGGTCTATTTGCTCACCTATATAGAGTCCACTGAAAAGGTCCCCATATTCAGCATCTTCTGGAGAAAGGATACAAGCACAATGAACAAAAGCCAGGAAAAGAAGCAGAACAGTTAGAGGCTCAGCCAACAATGCAGACAGATACAATTGTAAGCCATCAAGTTAAGTGCTTCAGTTGACTAAGCACTACAACAACTTAGGTTTTGAGTTTGAGATTGATTGCTTCTTCTCATTTTGAAAATTGTATTGGCAAACATTTTAAGCAGAAGGAAATGAAATAAATATTATTGCTCTTCATAATCAATTGGGTTAATGAAACAAGCTTATTTTAAAAATACACTGTTTTGAGTTCTGAATTATTTTAATATTAAAATAAATTACAGTTAACATTTATACATCTAATGTATTTTTAAATCACAAATATTCAAGGAGCCAAAGGCTGGGTATTGATTCTGGTTTTACTGGCCAATTTTTTTAAAAAAAAAACATTTTTAGCTACTTGAACACCTGAAGTTTTTGCTGTCTTCAATTTTTCATGAAAACAACTGAGAAAAATTGGCTAATTTCTTTTACTACTAGCTCATATATCCATGTGATAACATTGTTTTGCAAAAACTGCATTAGCCTTTAAAAGCACTGCCCTGGGAAAAAGGCGCTGGCTGTCCGCCCTATCTATGCCTCTCAGAGTCTTTTAGACCTTTGTTAAGTTTCCACGAATGATTTATTTTCCAATCTGGGCAACATTCTGGTAAATCTCCTCTGAGTCCTCTCCATAGCATCCTTCTTAAAATGAGTGTCCAGAACTGGACAAAAAACTCCAAGTGTGATTTCACCAGAGATTTGTAGAATTGCAACATGACATGAACTCATCCCCCTCTTAATGAAGCCCTACATCCCATAAGCCCTATTAATTGTCCCATCAGCCTGAGCAGTTACTTTGAGGGATATATGGATTTGGACCCCAAGGTCCCTCTGTTCATTCATACTTCTAAGTAACCAACTATTAACCCTGTACTCAGCCTTCTGGTTTGTCCTTCCAAAATGCATCACCTCACACTTATCCGGATTGAAATCCATCTGCCACTTTTCTGCTCAACTCTGCATCTTGTCTATATCTTTTTGTAACCCTCGACAACTTTCAACACTATCCACAACTCCTCCAACTTTCGTATCATTCGCAAACTTACTGACCCATCCTTCTGCTTCTTCATCCAGGTCATTTATAATGATCACAGAGAGCAGGGGTCCCAGAACAGATCTTTGTGGAACTCCACCATCACTAACCTCCAATTTGAATACTTTCCTTCTACTACAACTCTGTTTTCTACATGCAAGTCAATTTTTTATCCACCCAGCCAAGGTTCCATGGACCCCATGCTCACGATTTTCTGAACAACTCCCTCATGGGGGGACTTTGTTAAATGCCTTACTAAAATCCATACAGACCACATCTAGCGCATGTGGTCCCTAAACTTCCTCCACGTTAGTACTGTACTTTTACGCTTCAATATCTGTTTCTAATTTACTTTTGCTAGTTCCTATCATATTCCATCCTAGTTAGCCCTCCCCCAGTTAAACATCTTCCCATTTTGTCTGTGTTTATCCCTATCCCTAGCTATGCTGAAACACAGGGAATTGAAGTCACTTTCACCAAAATACTTCCCCACCGCGAGGTCCACCACCTGACCAGGCTCATGACCCAGAATTAGATACAGTGTGGCCGCTCTTCTCGTCGACTGGCCCACATACTGTGTCTAGAACCCTTCTTGAACACACCTGACAAATTCAGTCCCATCTATCCCTCTTGCAGTCAGGAAGTGCCAGTCAATATTAAGTAAGTTGAGGTCCCCCTAACAACAACCCTATATTTTTATGCACCATACCAAGATATGCCTGCTTATCTGCTCTTGGGTGTCCCAAAGGCTATTTGGGGGCATATGGACAACTCCTAGTACAGTGATTGCTCCTTTCCTATTTCTGACTTCCACCCACAGTGTCTCAGTAGACACTTCCTCAGCAGCGTCCTCCCTTTCTAAAGCCGTGATACCTAAGCAGTAATACTACTCCCCCCTCACCTCCTATCCTATTAAAACACCTAAACCCTATACCTGCATCAGCCAATCGTGCCCTTCCTCCAGCCAAATCTCTGTAATAGCCACAATATCATAGTTTCACTTACTGATCCATGCTTTAAGTTCACCCCCTTTATTCCTAATATTCCTAGTATTGAAATAAACACATTTAAAATCTTCTGATTACTTTTATGTTTTGTCCCAGCCTGTCGTTCATCACAAACTCAGAATACATAGCATCACGCTTTTGACCTTCAACCCTGTTCTCTGCACTCACACTCTTGTTCCCACCCCCCTGCCAAACTAGTTTAAACCCTTCCGAACAGCTCTAACAAAACCTGCCCACCAGGATATTGGTCCTTCTCCAGTTCAAGTGCAGCGCATCCTTTTTGTACAGGTCAGATTTTCCCCAGAAGAGATCCCAGTGATTCACAAATCTGAACCTCTGCCCCCTTCATCTATGTATTCATCTGCCACAACTTCCTATTCCTAGCCTTTCTGGGTAGGAATACCCAGAGGGGGTTGGTTTACTTTTGTAGAGATTATTTCTGATCATCCTCTGGGGATATTGATGCAGTTGAGAATCAAACATTACAGGCATAGAGTGATAGTCATACAGTGGAGAAATAGGCACTGGCCCAACTTGCCCCACGTTTCTAAATGCCCATATTCACTGGCCCCCATCTGCTTGCATTTGGCCTATATCTCTCTTAACCCATCCTATCAATGTATCTGTCCAATTATTTCTTAAACATTGCAATATTAAGGGCCTCAACCGCCTCCTCTGTTACATACACTCTGTTAAAAGTTCTTATAAAATCTGTCCCCCCTTACATTAAACACATGTCCTTTGGTTACCAATTCCCCTATTCTGGGCAAGCATCTCTGCATTCACCCAATTTATTCTACCGATGATTTTATACAGCTCCATGAAATTACCCCTCATCCTTTGAGCACCAAAGAATAAATCTCTAGTCTGTTCAACCTCTCCCTATAGTTCAGTCTTTGGAGTCCTGGCAACATCCTCATAAATCTTCTCTGCACCCTCTCCAGCTTGACAACATCTTTCCAAAAGCACAGTGACCAAATCAGGACACAATACTCCAAAATGGACTTCATTAACATTCCATACAACTGCAATGTCACCTCCCAACTTTGATACTCAGGGCTCTGACTGATGAAAGCCAGTCTGTTGAAAGCATTTTTCAAACATGGACAGTTAGAGCACAGTACAGCCCTTCTGCCTACGATGTTGTGCCGACCTTTGTAAACTCTCTCCACCATAATCTTATCTTTTACTACCTCACACCCATAACCCTTTATTTTTCTTACAACTACCTACTGAATTGTACCAGCCCCCAACATCACCCCTGGCAACACATTCTAGGCACCCACCACTCTCTGTTTAAAAATATTACCTGTGGCATCTTCCCTGCACGGTTGGACATAGTGGTTAGCACAATGCCTTTAAAGCACCAGTGATCAGGACCAGGGTTTGAATCCCATGCGGTCTGTAAGGAGTTTGTACATTCTCCCCCAGTCTATGTGGGTTTTCCACAGGGGCTCTGGATTCCTCCCACCATTCAAAATGTACCAGGGATGGAGGTTAATTGGGTGTAAATTGGGCAGCACAGACTCATGGGACTGTTACTGTGCTGTATGTCTAAAATTTAAAAAAAACTTTCCTTCACTCAACTTAAACAGATGTCCTCTGGCATTTACTACTGTCACCCCAGGACAAAAGGTGACGGTTGTCTACCCTATCTATGCCCCTCATAATCTTATTTTCCTCTATTAAGTCATCTCTATTTGCTGTAGGCAAATGTTTAGATTGCACAATTATAAAATAAGCTTGATTTCAAAATAATAGATTTGGTTTAATTATTGATGGATAAAGTCAACCATTGGAAAGAGTTGATGGAGATGCAATTTAATTTCAAAACGAGCCATATTTTAGGAGGTGAGGCACGGCAAAAAACATTATAAAGGGCTCGGATTCAAACACAATTACCGAGAGTTTTACAGCAGGCGGATAAAATCCCCAAAATGTTAATCTACATTTTCCAAATGGAAATGCAGGATGCTGACATAAAAGGGTTAACAAATTGCAGAAGGTCATGGTTCAAATATTGTATGGTTTCTGGGTTGCCAAAGTGAAGCTCAACAAACAGAGACTCAATGGGATGGCTGCTGTACTATAGAGAAAATTAGGACAGTTATATAATTTCCAAAAAAGAGTACATTTTAAGAGAATATTTAAAATATTGAAGGGTTTCAGAAGAACAAAATAGCGTTACTTCCCCACATTGAAGAGTTTATACAAATTTTTTTTTTACAATAAATGGATTTTATTCATGATAAATTATTTATCAAAGTCTCTTCCCATCCTCTGTTTAATAAAACCATGATGATGAAAAAGTGTAAAATTTCTGCGGAAGATATGAAATAAAAAAGGCTGAAATCACTGCATCTTTAAGAGAAGGTAAACAATTAAAAAAGACCAAGAGAAATATTACTTTAGGATAATTGATGGGCTTTGTTCTATTGTTTCTAGCATTTTAATCCAGAACTGATCACAGACAGCAAGCTATTTAACTAGCATCAATTTGATGCACTAATGCAATAATGCTGGAGACTAATCGTCACATGTACATCAATATGCATATGCAAAAACTAATGTGTTGTTAAGCTTAATAGAGATATAGTAGAAAAATGAATTTGAAAAAACTATGCATTTATTGGGGAAAATATGTTTAACAAATGTTTTTGGTATTTTTTAAAAAGTATTATAATCAACAAAAGAGGAAATATCACCATTCTACACCTCCAATTCATAAACTTGTCTCAATCCCATTCATGAAACAGAGAACTACATAATATTTGTTTTATCTTCCCTTGCAGTAAGCTGCACTGATAAGTTTTTTGGCTCAGTTAATGCATTCCAATTCTGCTGAATATCTATCAAATCAATTGGACTCAGGGGACCAAACTCTATTTTGATAAACCAAGCTGTCTCAATTTAAAGCTTTCCCATTTGAGAGAAGGGACAGCCGAACAAGCTTAAAAATTACAATTCATATCTTATACATGTTATTTTATTTTTAAATGGTTTCAAAAATACTCCTAAAATAAATCTAATATACCAAAGTGTACCAACAGAAACACTAAATTATGTCCACTACCAGAAGGTTTTTCCTCTAATATGTCATGTAAAATTAAGAATGTACCGTATATTTACATATTATTCAATTGTTTAATTTCAGAGTGTTCTTCGACAGCAGCCAAGTGAAGACATTTTTAGTGTTGACAGATTGTTGAAGCATACATCTGATATGCACTCTATTATCCAAGTGCATTCATTACACATTCAACGCACACAAAAAATTACCAAACCATTATTGAAGTTTAGCATTGAATTTGCAATATTACATATCAATTTAATTCTATAATCAAATACAAGTTCAAATACCTTCTATTTCCTCTGAGAAGCAGTAAAAAATTGAAAAGCACACAATTGAAATATTTGGATGTAATCATTGAAATGCTCTAATTTTGTTCAAGAGAGCCACAAAAGTCTACCTACCACTTTGAACAGTTTCCTCATCTTAGAACAGCCAACAAAAAGATGGAAAAAGAATAGATATTTTGTCTTTTTATGACTATTAACGAGATTAAGGACATAAATGACACACATTCATACTGGCACACACCTGTATTGCACATCTACAAATTCAAAATAATTAAGTGCCATATGCAACCGAGTTAAATCCTAAATCTTTCTAAAACTTGAAGATTCAAATGTTTCGTGATCGATCTGCATATATTTTATTGAAATTGCCAAGTTATTTGATTTGATATTCTCACATTAAATCCTCAAGGCATTCATTTACTACAGCAAATTAAAGTTAAGTGATAGGACATCTAACACGAGTTTCCTTTCAATATAGGGAGGTTTCTGTTTATTCGCATTCTTATCTCAGCAAAATCAATCAAATCTATATTTCAACAAAAGAGAATTTTAAACCAAATTCATTAGTCTCAGTGCCATTTACATTGGTTTTCTGCAATAGTTTACACTGGTTTAAGATTCATTTCAAATGAACAAATGTCTTCAGATATACAGAAACTAATAGCATATTTTTAACATTTCCATACAAAAAAAATTAAGAAACCATTCACCACAAGTTTTGAATTCATTTTCTTAACTTTAACTAGGACTAGACACTCTTATTTTATTACTCTTCGTAAATTATTTTTTCTGTGGTAAATAATTAAGTACACAAAGTTACTACTCTTAAGGACATCAATACATCATTTTGAAATAAAATAAAAAAGAAACAATTATGTTCCATTTGCTTTGGCTCAGGGAAGACTTCCATTTGTCAAAGTGCAGAAGAATCTTGTAGGAAATGAACAGCAACCTATCCAGCACATTTTCAAGAACATTTTGTGCACAATTTCCTGACTGCAGGCAAAGCAGAACTACTAACCTATTGTTTTTACACTTGCATTTTGTTCAAAATGCTGTGCAAATATCAAGAAAAAAATGTTACACCAGATATAAGTCTCTGTGGTAGCTCCTGCTGGATCACCTTGATATAAAAACCTGTGATTGGCTGTGTGCTATTCCAGTACTTAGTCATCAGTTTACACCAACAGGTGGAACTATTTTTATGCTTGATTTACACAAAATTCAGTGAAAGCTCTTAATAATTTAAACTTTGGTGTGTTTAAAGTACTCGAGTTAATTAGATAAACTGATTACGAGAAATGTCTGCAAGAAGTTGCCACGGCAGACCAAGTTCATTACAGCAAGATGTTATTTGCTTGCAAACACCTGGGTTAGATTATTTTTAAACTTTTAGCCTTTCAAAATTGGTACCATTCACAATGCATTATTTCTTTTGTCTCAGTTCAAGTTCAAATGCAACTGAAAATGGCACCACAGTTGAGACAAAACTAGGTTACATCCTGTTTAAATGAACAACATTTGGATGCAGTTAAAAACTTCCTCTTGTTCATGTGGTCTTAATTCCTCAAATCAAAAGTTGAATCAAAATTTTAAAAAAAATTAAAGCTATCCAAGCTAGTGGAAAACCGAACAATGAGTTTATAAGTTCTGCAATGATAGCCAAAATGTTTGCAGCAGCTAAAAGTAAAGAAAAATGATTGAATTCATTCATGTAAAATGCAAATTTGAGACCTGACTGCCCAACCCCAAACACATCAAATAAGTGCTCAATTTTTCAAGTCACATTGGAAAATTCTTGCCAATTCATCTGATGTCTGTACAAATTCTTATGTGCTTGAAAATTAAGCAACTACTATTCAACTAACTCTGAGGATCCATCAAATTACATCAGAGATTATGTGCTCAAATGTGATGCAGGTACACTTTTAAAAAAGTATTTGAACTGACAAATGACAAAACTGCCCAAAATACTCTGCTTGGCTGGGTTAAATCATCAATCTAAAATGTCATAAACCTGAATCCAAGTTTTGTCAATCATTTCAAATAGTTATCATTCAACACTGGAACTTTGCCATTCTCAGCATTGCCATAGCCTAACACTGGATAATTCATTTAGCTTTAACCACAGCTCTATCTGCTAAATCAAGTAACATGAGTACAGAATCACAATTTCATATTCTAAATCTCCCAGACTGACATGCGACAGAGATAGTTGAGCGAACAAAGTAAGAGTCGGCTAATTTACTGACTGGAAATACTTGAGAATTCTTTGCTCTTGAAACTCAGAGATAAGTTCTGTTTAATAACCATCATGCAATTCAGTTATTGACTTACATGAGCGTCTATTGGAACTCTTTTGTGGCTGAACGAGTGCCACAGGTCTTCCAAGTGCAAATCTCCTGCAAGAAGTAAATGTCAACATTTGAGTGCTGTGTGGAAAAAAATACTTCCAACAAATATAACAGCAACATTTTAATGAAAAGTTTTTGATTTTATTGTGAATAAATTTAATCTATAAAATTTCAAATTTTAGTGAAGACATAAAACAATTGTTTTCTGTGTTGCATATTAAATTATTTTCCACACATTTTTCCAAACTGGAAAGGCATCAGTTGATGTTCTTAAGTCTCAACTACTTCAACCTGAGAAAATCTGAAGGAGATTTGTACGCACCTTTAACATTTACATACAATATACATGGACAGGCTCAGGGTTCCAATGACTCGGGTTCAGCATGGGAAGACTTTGCATGTTCCTCCTGGGACCATGTGAGTTTCTCCCAGGTGCTCTGCTTTCAAGATAGGTTAATTGGCCACTGTAAATTTCCCCTAGCATACAACTGAAAGGTAGGATCTAAAAGGCGGGGGGGGGGGGGGAGGGAATTAATGGTAACATGCGAAGAATAAAATGCAACCTGTGTAATTTGAGACTTAGTGGTCAGCATGAACTTGGTGGGCTGAATGGCCTGTTTCAACGCAGAATGATATGGTTTTCTAATGTAAATTAAGAAAACAATGTCTAATGCATCTCATTCCATTGTGCATTTTAACACAAAGTTTGCTGTCTTACTGTAACTGCCTGTTTATTTGTGGTTACCTCTCTTGAAACTGCTTTGATGGGATCAGTGCTGCTCTTAGATTGGCATCACACTCTTGTTTGGCTTGCCACCAGGTTGCATCGTCCTGGCTGACAATCTGAAGAACATCTCCTTTCTTGAAAGAAAGCCCAGCTTCTTTGCATGGAATAGCTTTATCCTCATTTGGGTCATAATCAAATAAGGTCCTGACAAACATCTGTGAAAGAAAGAAAACATCATATTTATTCCTATTTAATTATTACATGGCTGTTGCAGCTCAAATGTCATGAGTAAACTGAAACATAAGGAAGCTGTTCTCTTGAGAGCTTGCAAAGAGGAGGAATTTCACAAAATCTAAAAAAACCTATCTGTTAAACCAGAGATATTAAAAATAGTTCAAATGACATAAAGAGCTCAGCTAAATTAATGCAGTTTAATCCAAAAGAAAAACTATGCCCCATTTCTCCATGTGAAGAACATTAGTTGCAAATTAAAAATCTTGCTTACATGTAAAGGAAACTGTAGCCAAATTCAAAAACTGCAGCTGTTCCTTCTGATTTAGAAAGCCAATCAATACTTCGAAAAAAATGATAAGATTGTTCACTGCCATTGTACAACATACAAGACGGTTAGCTTGGAGGTTGGCACAACACTATTACAGCATTAGCAACCTGGGTTTGAATCCAGCACTGTCTATAAGGAGCTTGTGTCTGCATGCATTTCCTTTGGGTGCTCTGGTTTCCTCCCACCTTTCAAAAACATATGGGGGTTGTAGGCTAATTGGGGTAATTGGGCAGCATGGGCTTGTGGGCTGAAAGGGCCTGTTACTGTGCTGTATGCCTAAATTTTAAAACTTAGAAAGATTGTTGAACATTGTCAATGGAACAATACAGTCAGACGACAGAATTAATAATTATCTTTCTTCATTTTTTTGTTCATTTATGAAGTACTGTACCCTTTTATATTCCCAATTCTTGGAAGCATCATTCAAACATGGCTCTACTCCACTTTAAGTTAATCCGGACAGGTGCCAAGCTGTTTATAAATAGGGACCTGCAATCAGTCATTTTGGCATTCAATGGAGATCACTGAAAATAAGAGCAAATTTTAACTTACACAGAGTTTTTCCAAACCCGAGCCCTCATTAGCTTCTCTTCAAAGTCAAAGGGTCTTGCTACTGACTTTGGATAAATGTTATTACATTTAAAAATGCTTTTTATTTAAATGTCCATTTTGAATTCGGTCAGAAAATGCTGCAAATTTTCAAATTATTTCATAAAGAAGCTCTAGATTTATGAAAGACCAAGAGGGAAAGATGATAAAAGATAAAGAAAAACACAATACACCTAAAGCAATAATGCAGGGATAATGACCTGGAGTTCCTGCGGGCATTGCCCTGATGTTCAGGCCATCTGCCCAAAATCTATAAAATAATTACAAAAGGTTTAGGAACCTGGAGCGTAATATACAACCAGGTCAAAAAGAAGCCACTATCTATTTTTTTGCACCCACATTGCCGATCTGACCCTAGAAATGAGTTAATTGCCACTGCACAGCAATTTTCAGAAAGGCTAAGTGGAACTTCCTTAAAATATAATTTTGAAATTTACTAACAAGAAACAACTATTCATCAAAGAATATAGTATTTTAATGGCTGGGATATCAGGCTTCCAGAGGCCTAAATTGAAATTTAGACATGCTGCACAGTAATAGGCCATTCTGGCTAATGATGCTATGCCAATGTTCCCTTTAATTTTAGGAGTCAGTGGTGCAAAAATCTTATGCTGTGCAATTTCTTTTCCTGTGACAAAAGAATTTGCGCACTGAATGTTTGTAAAAATGTAAACTTGAAATTGTTTCAAGATAATTTTGGCTAATAAAACTGGATTGACATGTTTTAATAATAATATAAGTATGATTAACTACTTGTTTAACTGACTAACTAGTTAACAGAAACAGTCAGCTAAGAGATTATTTTAAATAAGTATTATTATTCATTACTACATTATTTTAGGGAACTATCCTTCAATGTACACATGAATTTCTTTGGTGTGCTGGTTGCAAAATGTGTGCGTGCGCTTAGAAGGAACAGTGCCCATGCCCCTCAAATATACCAATTAATCAACCAATCCTGTCTGTAGGTTGGGAGGAATCTAGAGCACTCAGAGGAAACCCATGCAGAAATGGAGAGAACATGAAAACTCCTGACAGACAGTGGCAGATTCAAACCCGGGTCACTGGCATTGTAATAGTGTAAAAGTGGCTCTTAAATGTAATGATTGTGTACGATTCTATCAGTTTGTCTGGCAGCAAGTTCCAGATCTCATCCACTCTCTGCTCAAAAATCTTTCCCTCTGATTACCTTTAAAAACCAAATGGACGTTAAGCGGTGCATACCTGTACGGTCAAAAAAATATACAAATCCACTTAATCCAAATAAAAGTTCCTTCTCCATCTCACAGCTATAAACTTGGATCTATTTATTTGTTAGGCATTTGAGAAGCAACAAAAGAATGTTTTAACTAAATGTTGAATTTGGCAATCCACTATTATGGCATCAGAAGTTGTTTTGTATGGAGAGCTGGTACTTCCAGTGGAAACGTTTGGGGACAGTGGTTGGTCAATATTGTGAATTCACATCCATACAACATTCCATTACAGTGGGTTTATTAGTATGTGGGCAACATATTGTGGCAATCATCTCCACATTTCAGCAAACCTCGAACAATAAATGTGCAGTAAAAAAAACTATAGGTAGCAGGTACTCTTTGGAGGAGAAGTCAATTTTTAAACTTTGTTAGACAAAATAAAGATGACATGGTTTTTAAATGTTTACGGATTCCAAGCTACCATGCATTCTACTAAAAGTGTATTTGCCAATTTTATTCCGTTAGAAGCAAAATTTAATGCGAATATTGGCAAGATTCATCGACCCTACACAACACTGTCAATGTTAATGCATTCCAGGCACTTCCATAATATAAATGCATATTTCATCAACTTTTCAGGCATGTTGGAAGAAAAGTCAATCACCTTTTCACCTGCTGAGCAAAAACAGAAGTGCAAAGCAAGTCTTATTTTATGATGCATGGTAGATAATGCATCTCACAGTATGGATTTAAATAAATATTATTTGTACTAATAATGATTATATGTGCAGAAGTTAACAGGTTTTTCTATTTAGTACACATTTATTAAAATGTGTAATTTAATGCAAACATAAAGCATTTCAGAAAGTTATTTCATAGAGAATATGGACTGGCAAATAAAAAAGTTACTCTGCGTGTAATCTCATTCTTGAGCAAACTTTCAACACATTCTTGATGCAACATTGGATGGTGTGTTTCAAATTAAAATTAATTTCTTAGGTGTGGATACAAAACACTCAGCTCAAATGTTTTGGTTAAAAAGCTACGAGATATGAGAATTTCTGATCATTCTGATGTATAACCAAAGTAGATTTGCCACAAAGTTTGAAACCACATCTGGAGGAATTCAGTGGGTCGAATTTAGTGTCTGTGGATGGAAAGAACTATTGAGGTGTCATCATAAACTACTTGTGTTTCAGATTTTCAACTTAATATTTTAAGAATAAACCGAAATGATCAATACTGATAATATCTGTTTTCAAGAAAATTTGACACTTTTAAAAATGATACATTTTCAAATTAAATTATCCAACCCAGTTCTTATAACATAACATATAACATAACAATTACAGCACAGAAACAGGCCATTAGGCCCTTCTAGTCCGCACCGAACCAAACACCCCTTTCTCGTCCCACCTCCCTGCACAATGCCCATAACCCTCCATCTTCTTCTCATCCATAGACCTGTCCAACCTTTTCTTAAATAATACAATTGACTCCGCCGCCACTATTTCTCCCGGAAGATCATTCGACATGGCTACCACTCTCTGAGTAAAGAAGTTCCCCCTCATGTTACCTCTAAACCTCTGCCCCTTAATTCTTAACTCATGTCCTCTTGTTTTAATCTTTCCTCCTCTTAACGGAAATAGTCTATCCACATCCACTCTGTCTATCCCTTTCATAATCTTAAATACTTCTATCAAATCCCCTCTCAACCTTCTACGCTCCAAAGAATAAAGACCTAATCTGTCCAATCCCTCCCTATACTCTAGATGCTTAAACCCAGGTAACATTCTGGTAAACCTTCTCTGCACTCTCTCCACTCTGTTAGGCGACCAGAACTGCACACAGAACTCCAAATTAGGCCGCACCAAAGTCTTATACAATCTCAACATCACCTCCCAACTCCTATATTCCATGCAATGATTGATAAAGGCCAGCATACTAAAAGCCTTCTTCACCACCCTATTCACGTGAGTTTCAGTGAATGTGTTCCAGTGAACTCCTTTACATCGTTAATACCTTAATGTTTAAACTGTAAAATAAAAAGCCATGTTTGAAAATTTCTCCACAAACTAGTTAAAAATTCTTTGTTCCCAACTGACAGCAAGATATAGGCCAAAAAAACAAGACCAGGCTGACTGAACTTCAAGAGCTGAAATCTTAAAATTTCAGATAATGACACAAGTCCAAACTTAAGGTATGATTGATTGCCCCAACTAGACACAGAAATTGGCCAATGTGGGAAATGGAATAAATTACAAAATTGAGTTGTTTAATGTTACATGTAAAAAAGATTTTTGTGTGCTATCCAACCAAGTTAACGCCTGCAGCAGGTGGTACAATAATAACAAATAAAAAAAGTAATTAATCAATTCAAAAACAGTGCAGAGAACAGACAATGTCAACGACTAAGATGTAATGTACAAATACAGTGTAGTCTCAAGAGAATGGTACAGTTCAAAGCAGTGCAGGGACATCAGCCTTTGCCAGTACTGCATTATGTGCTCCCAGGTCATTTTCCATGAATGGGACTGTCACTTCAAGAGAACAAATCAAGCTGCAAGTTTTGGAGTTTGACCGGGAGGACAGCATGTACTAAACTGGATACATCTGAAGAGAAAGGAAATGCAGGTGCAGAGATCATGTGACCAACAGATTAAAGACAGTTCTGAGTTTGCTCAGGGGCCAGTTTAAGGAAGTGTCACTTGAAAAAGCATCTTTTGAAGGGATGCTGTGCTGAAGTGGCCTCGAGTGATAATAGACAATTTGTCAGATTTTTCCGTGTTAAAGGGGAAAGAGTAGTGGCCATTTCAAGGAGACAACATTTGGAAAAGTATCCTTTGAAGGGATACTGTACTGAATGTGCCCTCATGTGGTGACAGACAATTTGTCCGATTTCTCTGTGTTATAGGGGAATGAGAATACCACTCTGTGACCAAAAACAAAGGAAAGGTCACTTTAAAAGAGGACTTATTGAATCCCATCATGGCCAGAGGGGACTGTCGAATCCCAACATGACAAAGGAAACGTCACTTCTGAATGGAATTGTTAAGCCCCACCCTGACAATTTCTCTAGAAGCATCTCAACCAGGATTTTGAGTGTTAATAAACAGATTATCACCCGTCTCTTCCACCTACTTCATGAAATTCTTTGCCTGCTGTGCATCCATCTAAAACCTGTATGTCACTTTGATTTTAAGCCTCCATGTCAACATTGGATTTTCTGAGAATGAACTTTGAACAGTCTTTTCAAAATTAGGCTTGACCTGTAGTGGCAAAGGCATTACACACACACACACACACACACACACACACATAAGTATATTCATGCACAGTTGGGGGATAAGTGTAGATAAATTGGATAAAGTATAACATTATTGTTAATTAATAATTAAACATATTATTTTAAATCTAACATTGTCTGGGCTAATTTCTATTGCTGCTGTCTGGTACGTAAAAGTCAGTAAGAAATCCTTGCAAGACTCTGAAAACAACAGGACAGAAAATGTTCTTGAACCTGGAGGATAGTGTTTTCAAACTCATATTTTCTGGCTGTCAGAAGAGGAATGAAGAATATGGGCCTAGGAGAGATCAAAGTTCAGGGTTCCTTTTATTGTCACATGTCATATTTCAACATTTGTCTGCCTTAAGGCAAACAAAGAGTCACCATGAGCATTGCCCTGCACCCTAACAACGAGGGATGGATCCTTTAATAAGCCAGCAGCTTTTCCAAGATAACAGGAGGTAGAGATAGAGTCAAAGTCAGGAGGTTGGCTGAGCTGTGTTTACAACTCTCTGTAGGTTTTTGCAGTCTTGGGTACAGCAATTCCTGTATTGATTGTTGCTTTTCTCAATTTAGGGTCAAAACATAGAGCGCATGACAGAGTGAGATCTCATGGTTTTCACAGCAGCATGTTACACTGTGACAGAAGATGGTCCTTTTCTCCAGTACTTACATCAACCCTTTCTTATTCATAACCACCAGCTGATGTTGGGCTTCATCAATCCTTTGACAAGGATATAATATAGGAACCAATCCTGTATTGAATACTTTTCTTACTGATATGTGACAAAATAAAGAGTATGAGGACACCATTAATGGAAACAAGCAAAAGAATAGAAATCCAAATTGGTCTTTAGCATTGCACCATTTGCTTGGAGTTCCAGGATTTTGATCAATTGATATTGAAGGAAGGTGCAAGTACTGGAGAGAAGGACAATGCAAGGTTTGAAGCAGCAATTTTAAAATTGTTATATTTATTTATTACAAAATAACAAGTACAATGAGAAGGGTTCTTCTATGAGCAGACTAACAGGTTTTCATCCATAGTGACGTCCAAAATGTTACAGCCACTACCGATGGCTGGCCTCAGCATTTTGCAGATGTGTGGAGGGATGGCAGCGGTGGGCTGCAACTCCCCACCTCTGATGGTAATAGTACCGCTGCTCTCCATCTGTGCTGCGTCTGGCTGAGTCTGATATAGTGGGCAGGGTTGGTGTCCTTTGCTGAGGCACTGCTATGCGCCCAACCACAAGTCCTCCATGCTGTTAAACATGCCACAACTCATCAGCATTGCGTGCTAGATGACAGGGGTCACTAAAGTCATTGTCTGCAAGCAGCAAATAGAAACATAGAACACAAGAAATGCAGAAGCTGTAATCTTGAGCAAACATTTAGAAACTGGTAGAGCTCAGCAAGTTATGATATATAAACATAGAAAATTGGAGCAGGTGTAGGTCGTTCGACCCTTCGAGCCTGCTCCACCATTCAACGAGATCATGGCTGATCTTAAAGTTCAGTACACTGTCCCCGCCTTCTCTCCGTAACCTTTAATACCCTTATACTGAAGAAATAGATCTAATTCCCTCTTAAATATATTTAATGAACCTGCCTCTATTGCCCTCTGTGGCAATGAATTCCACAGATTCACCACCCTCTGGGTCAAGAAATTCCTCCTCATCTCGGTCCTAAATGGTTTGCCTATTATCCTCAGACCATGGCCCCGGGTTCTGGATTTTCCCATCCTTGGAAGTGATGATTGTAGCAAGTGGTGAAGCAACAAAGAACACAAGAGATGCTATGAGCTGATGATGAGATCAGTTTGATGGCATTCTTACAGTCGTTTAAAGAGCCGAGATTTGTGCATTCCCCACATCACATGACTCCCAGAAATGACATGGGTCCCAGAAGCCTTAGCATCATCAGTCCCTGGGAAACATCTGGGAACTCCTGGGCCCATAGAGATCCGCGACTCTGAAGCTCTGGTGAGGTAAGTAGTGGCACTGTCTGCCACAATATCTACGAATTTGTAGTTTGTAATGTTTCTAAATCCTTTTTAGGTGCTACAGGTCATGGTTTGTGTTCCACTGTCAAAGGTTTGATTCATCAAGGGTATATAGTGCAACCATAATGCACTGATGTTGTAGGGAATGGACAGTTTGGATGGTGGATATTGTGCATGTTAAATGGACAATGACAGTACATCTCATCATATTGAGATACTTGGTACTTATTAGACCACTGCTAATTCGGGCTGATGCACAATATTTCACCACCCTTCTTGAATGCTTTTTATAAAGTGTAAAGGGTTTGGGTAGTCTGGATACATCTTCGCAGCAACATGTCTGCTCTGAGAGAGACAGAATACATTTTGCTTTTATTCGTTCAAACATCTGGTCAATACTGACACCAAAGTGTCAATGGTAAGAGATTCAATGACAGTGTACCACTGAATATCATATAAAGACGATTTAACTGCAGCTTGTGATAGTTACCTGCCTCTGCTCGTATAACATTAGTCGAAAATGATAGATCTTTTGTTGTGGATAGAAAAGACCACTTCATTTTCTAAGGAACTGCAAATGAAACTGAACAGTACAATCATTCTCTGCCCTTATAATGGAGAAGGATACAGATGCAACAACTGATCTGATTGAACCTTAACATTCTACAGTAATGCAAAAGAATAAAATAAATTATATTGGAAATGCACAGCATCTGCAGAATTTGGCATGATGTCTTGGGACTAAGATTGGCCTTCAAACATCAAAGCAAATTTTCATTTGTGCAATTCAGATTTCAACCTGTAAAGTTTTCCAGATACCCTTCAATTTGACCAGGATTCATTGGTTCCACACTTGGTCAAAGATAATCTGACCTCAAGGCTGGTTTCTTTCAGACCAGCTCCTTTGTTTGCATATAGGTTATGGGTGGAATGAAGTTTAGAATCGTATGGTTTGATTGGAAGTCAAAATGAGCATCAGTTAGTAAGTATTGCTTGATCACACAGTTAATTATATCTGCCATCATTTTGTTTGTGATTTAAAGTTAACTGAAGGGCAATTGTTGGCTGGTTTATATTTGACCCAGGATTAAAGTAAATGGTCAATTTTATAGATTTATAGCTGAACTAAAAAAGAATTTAAAGAATTCAACAATTTTCCAAATCATTTTACAGCGAAGGATTGCAAGAATTATGAGCTATTTGGTCCTTCTGCAATTCATAAAATCACAAATTCAAAATCATTTTTGTGTGCTCTTCCCAAGACCCTTGATTAACAACAAGGAATGTATCATTCTCAGCAATAAATGCAATCAATGACTGAGCCTGGTTTAATGGAATAGAATCTTCTAAAGAGTAAAAAAAAAGATGGTTTTTTTTTTTCAGTCCTATTTGGTCTGTGCCTTATGCTGAGATTGTAAAGCTCTAATTCCAGACATGGGGAGGACGTACAAACTCCATACAGACAGCAAGTGAACCCCTTCCGGTCCCAATTACTGGTGTTGTAAAGGCATTGTGCTAACTGCTACGCCTCTTGAAAAATCTTCCCCTCTGCATCTCCCATGAATTCTACATGCTTCTGTGAAATCGCCTCTTATTCTTCTAAATTTAAGTGATAGAAGCTTAGCCTATTCAATCTCTTCTCTTAAATGTAAGAAACACATTCGTCAATGTTGGTGCAGCAAACGTGATGAAATCATCTTTTTTAGAAATCCTTAGTGAGGAATAAATATTAGCTAAGACACAGAAGTTAACTTTTCAAGATTGCATCACCAAAAGAGCAAATATGGACTCCATTTAATATTTCATCCAAATGATGGCATCATACTCCAGTGCCAGTTTAAAGTTTTATTCAGAATTTTCTAATGTTTGTCCTCAACTCAGAACTTCTTGCAGACACAAATTTACTAACAATATGAAAAGCAAAATTTGGACTACAGTCCCAGACCATACTGTATTCAAAGTGATGTGACTGTCATAGAGGATATCAAATTGGCTCAATTCCAACCTCTATGATAAACACCTAATTAAAACATCAAAATATCCATTCCGCACACGAATAAAAATTTTGAAAATGCTTTAATTTCACTTATTGCAATTACATTTGGGTCTTCATCATTATGCAGGAAGAGGATATTGACAAGGCTATTTTTGATTTATTAAATTATTTTTTAATATTTTGACAGCACAGTAACTGGCTCTTCTGGTCCATGTGGCTGTGCTGCCCAAGAACACCAATTAATCCCAAAACCTAAACGTTTTTGGTGCTGTAAGACTGAAGAGTTTTAATGTTATCTGCTGGCTAAGGGATAGCTATGATTTGCTGGCAACAATCCAGTGTTCACTATGCATAATGCTGCAGAATCACCACCAGATCTTGGTGAAAGGCGATCCTCAGGCTGTTGATAGCTTACACTGACTCTTGGATTTTTGTTCCGGCTGCTTCATTTAGCAGTATTAGAGCCACACATTCATGATGCCAGATACCATTAGCCTAAGGATAAGATTTTGTTGCTACAAGGAGATGAGAATGAGTCTATTGCAATCTCTAAAACTCAGAATTGAAATCAAATCACAACTAAAATTCCAAGCTGCAAAAACAACATTTTTCATATTCATTCACCCAATCTCAGCAGCTCCAAGAAAATAAATCTCTATTTTTGAGATGAATATCCAATTCAAATCAAATTGCTTAGAAAAGTGGTCATAATAAAAATTATTCTAACTATTGAATACATAAACAAATCTAAATGCTAATTTCTTGATTTCTGATGAATGAAATAATATTGGAAGCATATTTGACAATTTCTTGCCACTATTCAAAGCAACTGTTGTGGATAAACAAAGTAGTGATCCACAAACGTTACTATTTTTCATTTTTTTCTTCTTTCATTCCTCAAATTTTTCATTTACGGCATTGAAAATTATGTTAAATTATTCTGTGGTCTGAAGAGAATGATTTCTTCAAGTGAGTCCCAGTATAGCTGTTTATCTCACTGATTTTACCACACACATAGCAGAGGAATGTAAGCATGTGTATATCTGACAAAGGTTACTGCACATTTGGAGACGAGAGACACTTGTGAACATAAAAGTACAAAGAGGATGCAACTCTCCCCTCTCTGACATCCTGCGACCAATTTTAAAATGTATTCAACAACAGAATAATTTGAGAGTCAGAAATCAGAAATGTGTATCTAATTTCATGCCTTCTCTACAAGACGCATACATGCTCTTTATCGACTATAGTTCGGCATTCAACACCATCATCCTCTCAAAACTGATCAGCAAACTCCCAAGTCCTGGGCCTTAATACACCCCTGTGTAATTGGATACTGGATTTCCAAACCTCCAGACCACAATTAGTGAGGAGTGGTGTGAGAGATAATAGAGAAAGTAAAGCTAGTATGAATGAAATAAGGAATACTAGACTAGATTAGAGGAAGTTAAGTAAGTGCTAGTAGGGATGAATTCCGTTAAGAGTGTGAGCAAGGGTTACGCAAGTATAATAGAATAAGGGTCTTATAGTGATAGACAGAATTAGCAAGTTCTGCATATGGAATTAGTAAGTCCTGGGGGTTGAGATGTGTGAATAAGGACAAAGGCAGATTCATGAATAATGACAATGACATGATGGGACCCAGACAGGATACCCCATGGTCTTTCAAGTTTTACAGAAACTGCATACAGGCAGACAGAATTACCAAATGCCAAACCAATCCAGGAGGCAGAAGAATGTTAGGGGGGAGGGTACCTCTACACTGAAATGAACTGTATAAAAGTTGGGTGAGTCCCAGTATGTGTGTGTATTCCCAGGGTAAGGGGAAGCACCCAACTTTGCATTGTTGTACAATAAATGTTCTTTGTTCTCAATTTTTGTCTCGAGCGAAATCTGTGAAGGTACTTCTGTTTCTCACAATTGGGGGTTCATCCGGGATCGCACTCCCTCCACTGTCAGAGTGCCTGACGACGGGGGCAGGTGCACCCCGGCTGATTCAGCTGGACTCCCGAACGACGGGTGACTGGTCAGTGGATGAAGCGAGTGATATCCGAGAAAAGGCATTGAGAACAAACGAACGGAGAACGTTAAGGAAGCGTGCTAGGAATAGCTACTGGATCCCGGTAAGAGGAATTTTATTTACCTGCTTGTATGGGAGGAGTAAGTAGCAAGGGAAACAGTCCTAAAGAAGGATGGGGAGATCAGATACCTAAACATAGTCCATTAGGATTAATGTTATCTGATTGGGGTGCGGGGAAAACCCGTGGAAAAGATAAACAGACCATGGTCAGGTATTGCTGTCAGGAATGGGTTAAGAATCTGATAAAAGGGAGTTCGGTATATTGGCCAAAGTTCGGATCTGATGAGGACTGGATGTGTCAGGCATTGAACATCTGGCTCTACCAAAATCAAGGAGGTAATACCGAGAGCCGAGAACATGCAGCCTGTTGGCCCAGTGGATTGTTTGATCAAATGATTTTGAGCGAAAAGGAATGTAAGAACAAGAAGGATGAGGAACCTTCTGCCCCTGAAATACAAGGATGGGATGTGTTACATTCCCTTCCTCCACCTTATGTTCCTCCTGTGCTGGCTCCTATCTCCCCCCCTCACCTACGCTTTACCCTTCTTTACCTTCCCCTCCTCCTCCACAGTTAGAGAAAAAGAAAGTAGGGGTGGTATGCTCACAGAGTACAAGATTACCGCCTCAAATGACACGAGAGGGAGGAGACTTTGATTATGAGAGTCATTCAGAACAGTGTGAGACCCTTCGGAAGGGAAGGGCAGAATCCTTTGATTTGTCTCCCAGAGGGCAGGAACCTAAACATCATCGAGGAGGGGATAAGCCAGAAATTAACTGGATGAGACCTTTACAAGAGGTTCCCTTGGGAGGGGACGTGGGGGGGTCTTGGGTTCGTAAATGTGCCTCTGACCTGTACGGAGGTGCGCAATTTTAAGGAAATGACCTCCCTGATAGAAGACCCTCAGGGATGTGCAGATCAATTTTTGGGACCGAATATATATACCTGGAATGAATTAATATCGATCTTTAAGGCTCTATTCACTTGGATGAGCGTGGAATGATTCGCAAGGCAGGGATTAGAGTCTGGGATAGGGAACACTAAGGGGGACCAGAGGCGATACCTGGGGAACTTTAATTCCCCCTGGTAAACCCGAATTGGGATAAGAATACTAATGATGGTCGCACACGAATGGAGTATAGGATTAATCTAATAAAAGGAATGAAGGAGTCTGTTCCAAAAGGACAGAACTTTAAGAAGGCATTTGAGGTTCCCCAAGGTCCCGAGTAGACCCCCTCTGCATTTCTGAATAGATTGCGTGCGGCCGTACAGCAATATGGGGGGTTGGATATAGAATCCCCACCAGGTGAACAGTTGGTATTGACGGGCTTTGTTACTAATTCAGTCCCAGATATCAGGAAGAAATTACAAAAGACAGAGAATTGGCATGAACAGGGAATAACACAGCTTTTACAGATCACACAAAGGGCATACGTCCAGAGGTCTCAAAATAAATAGAAAGGAAAGGCTAAGATTTTGATGCAGGCAGTCAAGGAAGTTGTGGAGGGACAGCAGGGAAATGTTAGGAGCTGTGTGCCAGCTCCTGGACGTTGGGAGGAGCACCAGGAGTGGGGAAGTAGAGACCAGAGCAGAGGCAGGGGTAGAAGAGAATTCCGGGGACAACGACCATTCCCGGGACCCCGTGGAGACCCTGGTAGAAATTGGGAAACAGGAGCATTAGTTTGCTATTATTGTAAAAAGGAGGGACACTTTAAGAGGGAATGCCCAATGCGAGCCAGGGAGACGCGATCTTACGCATTGATGGAGGCAGATTATGAATAGGGGGGTCACAGTTCTCAGTCAATACACACCGTGGGGCTGCACGGAGAACCATTGGTAAATTTATGCATAGGACCCCACGGTGACAAGATGACTTTTCTAGTAGATTCTGGGGCAGCCTGGTCTAGTATTTTACAACGGCCTGTGGGTGTTAAAACAGAAGGGACAGTGATGATTTCGGGAGTGGGAGGAAGAGATTTTACGGTCCCTATGCTAAAGGATGTAAGGATACAAATGGGAGAAAAGATAATAACAAGAGGATATTTTACTAGTTCCCCAAGCTGGAGTTTGCTTGTTGGGACGGGATTTACAGGACCAATTGACTATCGGTACCAGACCACAGGGATCAGGTATCGGGGTTCAATTTTATGTACTAACAGAGGAGGATCGGGAACTAATAAATCCTAGAGTATGGGCAAAAAGAGGCAATAGAGGAGGGTTAGATGTTCCTCCCCTACAAGTTACTTTAAAAGACCCTGACCAAGTAATTAGACGAAAACAGTATCCAATTCCTATGGCTGGCCGAAAGGGGCTGCAGCCAGTAATTGACCAATTGGTGAAAGATGGTATACTTGAACCTTGTATGTCACCTTTTAATACCCCAATTTTACCTGTCCAAAAACCAGATGGTACCTATCGATTAGTGCAGGATTTGAGGGAGTTAAACAAAATTATTCTCACTCGTTATCCGGTTGTACCTAACACCTATACGATAATGGGTAAAATTGATCCCCATAGTAAGTGGTTTAGTGTAATTGACCTCAAAGATGCCTTCTGGACCTGTCCGTTGGCAATAGACAGTAGGGGCATGTTTGCATTTGAGTGGGAGAATCCTTTTACAGGACGGAAAAAGCAATACCAGTGGACGGTCCTTCCCCAGGGTTTTACAGAATCACCAAATTTGTTTGGCCAAGTTTTAGAACAGGTACTAGATGAGGCCCCTTGGAGAGAGGATTGTCAATTAATACAATATGTTGATGATCTATTAATCACGGGAAAAACGTATGATGTGGTTAAACAATACACTGTTGAATTTTTGAATTTTCTAGGGAATAAGGGTCTTAGAGTGAGCGAATCAAAGTTACAATTTGTTCAATCTGAAGTTAAATACTTAGGTCACCTAGTTAGTCAAGGAATTAGGAAGATAAGTCCAGAGAGAACACGCGGGTATTCTGCAGATCCCCCCTCCAAAGAGTGCTCGAGAACTTAGGAAATTCCTTGGTTTAGTGGGATACTGTAGAATTTGGATTGAGAATTATTCTAGCCTGGTCAAATTTCTTTATGATAAACTTGCAACTCTAGGGGGCGAAACTGTTGTCTGGACGGAGGAGGAGATTAAAGATTTTACCTTGGTGAAACAGCGTCTTATTAGTGCCCCAGTTCTGGCTTTACCCGATCTAAATAAGCCATTTGACCTATATACCAATGCGAAAGACGGTGTGGCCGTGGGAGTATTAACGCAAGAGAGGGCAGGCTTTAGACAACCAGTTGCCTTTCTGTCAAAAATTTTAGATCCTGTTTGTCAAGTTGGCCAGAATGTGTGCAAGCAATTGCAGTCACTGCTATTTTAGTTGAGGAAGGACGAAAGATTACGTTTGGTGCCCCGATGATAGTTCACACCCCTCACAGTCCGCACTATTCTCTTACAACGTGCCGGAAGGTGGCTTACTGATTCTAGAATTTTAAAGTATGAAGTGATTCTTATGGATAGGGATGATTTGACACTGATCATAAACAAAGAACAGAATCCAGCCGCCTTCTTGGTTTCTCCAGATTCTGATACTGTCCCCAATGATTTAGAGCATGTATGTTTAGAAGTGATAGATTTACAGACAAAAATTAGAGATGATTTAAGTGATGAACCTTTACGGGAGGGTGAAAAATGGTTTATTGATGGATCTTCCCGCTGCATTGACGGCATTTGGTATAGCGGGTATAGTGTAGTGGATGGGAATGGAGGAGTTGTGATTGAAGCCAGTCATCTTCCCAGTCATTGGTCGGCACAATCCTGTGAATTATATGCCCTCTGTAGAGCTCTCCAGGGTTTAGAGGGAAAGGTGGGCACGATCTATACCGACGCAAAGTATGCTTTTGGTGTAGTGCACACCTTTGGAAAGATTTGGAAAGAGCGGGGAATGATAACTGGGAAAGGACAAATGTTGATCCATGAAAACTTAATTGTTCAATCCTTAGATGCTCTTATGTTACCTGAGGAGATAGCTGTAATTCATGTACGGGGCCATCAAATTATTGACAGTCCTGAAGCACAGGGGAACAGACAGGCAGATGAAGCTGCCAAACAGGCTGCACTCACAAAAAAAATAGACATGCAGCTGTTACTCCCCACCCCACATGAGGTTCAAAAGACTCCCATCTTTTCATGGAAAGAGGAGGTTTATATGAAAGACCATGGAATGCGTCAAAATGCCGATGGGTTGTGGTGGACGGCAGAGGGACGCCAAGTACTGAACAAAGCCTTGGCTCATCAGATTATTGATCAGCTCCACCAGCAGACACATTGGGGAACACAGGCACTTGTTGATGCTTTTGTACGGTCCTTTAATTGCTTGGGAATATACACCATAGCCAAGCAAAGTACTCGGGGGTGCCCAATCTGTCAGCGAGTGAATAAGAAAGTCATGCGCCAGGTAATGCCTGGCGGTCATGATATAGCCGTACACCTGTTTCAACGAATACAGATTGACTTCACGGAATTACCTAAGATAGGGGTTTATAAATACCACCTGGTGATGGTGAATCATTTTACTCGATGGGTTGAGGCTTTCCCGACCCCTAATGATCGTGTCAGCACTGTTATCCGGATTTTACTAGAGTCTGTTATTCTGCGTTATGGCATTATTCAAACCATTCACTCAGATCGAGGTACACATTTTACCTCTCAGGTACTCCAGGGTCTGTGTAAAATCCTTGTAATAGATTGGCAGTTACATACCCCATGGCACCCTCAGAGTTCAGGCCGTGTTGAACGGATGAATCAGACCCTGAAAAATCAACTCACTCGACTTCATGAGGAAACTGGCCTCTCCTGGATTAAATCCTTACCCTTAGCTTTAATTAGGACTCGCACAGCTCCTCGTAAGGACCTTGCTGTCTCACCATATGAAATGAAGTTTGGTCTTCCTTACATAGGATTCCACAGATATCCCTACCCCTGAGGCTAATGACCAGTACATATCTAAATATTTACAGGGACTTTCTACTTCTCTATATGACTTATGACAGAAGGGTTTATTAGCTCAAAACCCACCCCTGGACTATCCTATTCATTCTGTTAAACCTGGTGAGTGGGTACATGTAAAAGCGTGGCAAGACCATAAACTAAAACCGATATGGGACGGCCCTTATTGTGTACTTCTGATTACAGACACTGCAGTGCGAACAAAAGAAAAGGGGTGGACTCACATACAACGCATTAAACAAGCTAATCCATGGACTCTTCTTTGGCTTGGCTTCGCGGATGAAGATTTATGGAGGGGTAAATGTCCACGTCAGCTGCAGGCTCGTTTGTGGTTGACAAGTCCGATACGGGACAGGCAGACATGGTTGCAGCGGTTGCAAGGGAAAATTGGTTGGTTGGGGTTGGTTGTTGGGTTTTTCCTCCTTTGTCTTCTGACAGTGAGGTGGGCTCTGCGGTCTTCTTCAAAGGAGGTTGCTGCCCGCCGAACTGTGAGGCGCCAAGATGCATGGTTTGAGGCGATATCAGCCCACTGGCGGTGGTCAATGTGGCAGGCACCAAGAGCTTTCTTTACGCAGTCCTTATACCTCTTCTTTGGTGCATCTCTGTCTCGGTGGCCAGTGGAGAGCTCACCATATAACACGATCTTGGGAAGGCGATGGTCCTTGTAAGGTAAAACATCATGAGATGGGACCGGAGAAGGAGTCACCCAGTACTAGGGAGTAACAGAATGCATCCTTGTACTTACAAGATAAGAGAGACATTGATGGATTGAGAGGCAGGAAGCTAGCAGGGAAAGGATAGCAACAGTTTTAGTCATTGGACAAGTAATGATATGATGATGTTCTAAGCATGTATCCAAGGGTATAAAAAATCACCATTTTGCTGATAACGGCAGAATGCATTCTCCGACTAACTTGTTAGTCGCAAGTGTTACAATCCGGTAATAAAGAACAAAGAACCCTGATTTCGACTCAGCCTGGTGTTTGTCTCACTCATTCATGAACAAAGCAGACCTAACATCCTCCATTCTGGAGACGTGACCTACCCAGCGCAGTTTGATCTTCAGCAGCATGGATTCGATGCTGTCGGCCTCTGCCATCTCGAGTACGTCGATGTTGGAGATGAAGTCGCTCCAATGAATGTTGAGGATGGAGCGGAGACAACGCTGGTGGAAGCGTTCTAGGAGCCGTAGATGATGCCGATAAAGGATCCACGATTCGGAGCCGAACAGGAGTGTGGGTATGACAACGGCTCTGTATACGCTAATCTTTGTGAGGTTTTTCAGTTGGTTGTTTTTCCAGACTCTTTTGTGTAGTCTTCCAAAGGCGCTATTTGCCTTGGCAAGTCTGTTGTCTATCTCATTGTCCATCCTTGCATCCGATGAAATGGTGCAGCCGAGATAGGTAAACTGGTTGACCGTTTTGAGTTTTGTGTGCCCGATGGAGATGTGGGGTGGCTGATAGTCATGGTGGGGAGCTGGCTGATGGAGGACCTCAGTTTTCTTAAGGCTGACTTCCAGGCCAAACATTTTGGCAGTTTCCGCAAAACAGGACGTCAAGCACTGAAGAGCTGGCTCTGAAAAAAGCGACATTGTCTGCAAAGAGTAGTTCACGGACAAGTTGCTCTTGTGTCTTGGTGTGAGCTTGCAGGCGCCTCAGATTGAAGAGACTGCCATCCGTGCGGTACCGGATGTAAACAACGTCTTCACTGTTGAGATCTTTCATGGCTTGTTTCAGCATCATGCTGAAGAAGATAGTAAAGAGGGTTTGTGCGAGGACACAGTCTTGCTCCATGCCATTGTTAATGGAGAAGGGTTCAGAGAGCTCATTGCTGTATCTGACCCGACCTTGTTGGTTTTCATGCAGTTGGATAACCATGTTGAGGAACTTTGGGGGGCATCCGATACACTCTAGTATTTGCCAAAGCCCTTTCCTACTCATGGTGTCAAAAGCTTTGGTGAGGTCAACAAAGGTGATGTAGAGTCCTTTGTTTTGTTCTCTGTACTTTTCTTGGAGGGCAAAGACCACGTCAGTAGTTCCACTGTTTGCGTGAAAGCCGCACTGTGATTCTGGGAGAACATTTTCGGCAACACTAGGTATTTCTATTTAGGAGAATCCTAGCGAAGATTTTGCTTGCAATGGAGAGCAGCGTGATTCCCCTGTAGTTTGAGCAGTCTGATTTCTTGCCTTTTTTTTGTACAGGGTGATGATGATGGCATCATGAAGGTCCTGAGGCAGCTTTCCTTGGTCCCAGCAGAGCTTGAAAAATTCATGCAGTTTGGCATGCAGAGTTTTGCCGCCAGCCTTCCGACCTCTGGGGGGGGATTCCATCCTTACCTGCTGCTTTGCCACTTTTCAGTTGTTCAATTGCCTTATATGTCTCTTCCCGGGTGAGGACCTCATCCAGTTCTAGCCTTAAGGGCTGTTGAGGGAGCTGGAGCAGGGCGGATTCTTGGACTGAGCGGTTGGCACTGAAAAGAGATTGGAAGTGTTCTGACCATCGGTTGAGGATGGAGATCTTGTCGTTGAGGAGGACTTTGCCGTCTGAGCTGCGCAGCAGGTTTGGACTTGGGGTTAGGGGCCGTACCAAGACCTTAGAGCCTTGTAAAAACCCCTGAAGTCGCCAATGTCCGCGCTGAGCTGGGTTCGTTTGGCGAGGCTAGTCTACCACTCATTTTGGATCTCCCGGAGTTTGCGCTGAAGATGGCTGCATGCGCGACGGAAGGCTAGTTTTTTCTCTGGCCAGGATGGCTTTGCAGTCTCGCATCCTTCTGGTCTAAAAGTTACGCTACGCCGGGAAAAAGTGCTGTAATGTTATTTTTATTATTTGCTGTATTGTTTTTCTGCTGGTTCCCAATTTTTGGGAAACCACCCAATTATACACAATATATTATATCCTCCTGGAATAGGGGCAGTAGAGGTGATAATTACTTTGAGGAATGGACAAGTTTACCTTTAGAATGCAGACAGGGCACAGGTATAGAGTGTATTCATAGTGGGGTACCTTATTTAGTATGGTTTAATTTAGGATCCCAACATGGACGAGGGAAACAGAACTGCCCTAGGGGAGTGGATTGGGTTTGCGTCCCGGCCTCTACAGATATTAAAGAGATGAGTGCTAAAAATATGGTACAAAGAAGATGGTGGGAAAATGGTGGGGGAGATATTGAACAGTTTCTTTTCTTCGGTATTCACTAAGGAGAAGGATATTGGGAGATGTGAGATAAAAAAAGCAAATTGGGTAAATATGGGGAATATAGAGATTACAAAAGATGTAGTTTTAGGGCTTTTGAAGAATATAAAGGTGGATAAGTCTCTGGGACCAGACGGGATCTTCCCCAGGACATTGAGAGAAGTGAAGGAGGAAATAGCAGGGGCTCTGGCGGTAATTTTCCAAATGTCATTAGATATGGTGATAGTGCCGGAGGATTGGCGCATTGCGCATGTGGTTCCGTTATTTAAAAAGGGTTCAAGGAGGAAGCCTGGCAACTATCAGCCTGTAAGTTTGACGTCTGTGGTAGGTAAATTAATGGAGAAAATTCTTAGAGATAGTACTTATAAACATCTGGATAGACAGGGTCTGATCAGGAGCACTCAACATGGATTTATGGGAGGAAGGTCATGTTTGACCAATCTCATTGAATTTTTTGAAGAGGTGACTAGGAATGTGGATGAGGGTAGCACAGTGGATGTTGTCTATATGGACTTCAGTAAGGCCTTCGATAAGGTACCACATGGAAGGTTAGTTAGGAAGGTGCAGTCTTTAGGTATAAATTTTGAGATAGTCAAACGGATTGAACATTGGCTGAAAGGGAGAGGCCAGAGAGTGGTAGTGGATAATTGTCTGTCAGGTTGGAGGCCGGTGACCAGTGGTGTGCCTCAAGGATCTGTATTGGGCCCATTGTTGTTCGTTATATACATTAATGATCTAGATGATGGGGTGGTGAATTGGATTAGTAAATATGCAGACGATACTAAGATAGGTGGAATAGTGGATAATGAAGAAGGTTTTCAAGGATTACAGAGGGATTTGGGCTGCTTAGAAAAGTGGGCTGAAAAATGGCAGATGGAATTTAATGCTGATAAGTGTGAGGTGCTTCATTTTGGTAAGAAGAATCAGAACAGGACATACGTGGTAAATGGGAGAGCATTGATGAATACAGAAGAGCAGAAAGATTTAGGAGTAACGGTACATCGTTCCCTGAAGGTAGAAACTCACGTGAATAGGGTGGTGAAGAAGGCTTTTAGTATGCTGGCCTTTATCAATCATTGCATGGAATATAGGAGTTGGGAGGTGATGTTGAGATTGTATAAGACGTTGGTGCGGCCTAATTTGGAGTTCTGTGTGCAGTTCTGGTCGCCTAACAGAGTGGAGAGAGTGCAGAGAAGATTTACCAGAATGTTACCTGGGTTTAAGCATCTAGAGTATAGGGAGAGATTGGACAGATTAGGTCTTTATTCTTTGGAGCGTAGAAGGTTGAGAGGGGATTTGATAGAAGTATTTAAGATTATGAAAGGGATAGACAGAGTGGATGTGGATAGACTATTTCCGTTAAGAGGAGGAAAGATTAAAACAAGAGGACATGAGTTAAGAATTAAGGGGCAGAGGTTTAGAGGTAACATTAGGGGGAACTTCTTTACTCAGAGAGTGGTAGCCGTGTGGAATGAGCTTCCGGGAGAAATAGTGGCGGCAGAGTCAATTGTATTATTTAAGAAAAGGTTGGACAGGTATATGGATGAGAAGAAGATGGAGGGTTATGGGCATTGTGCAGGGAGGTGGGACTAGAGAGGGGTGTTTGGTTCGGTGCGGACTAGAAGGGCCTAATGGCCTGTTTCCGTGCCGTAATTGTTATGTTATGTTATAACATTAGTCAGGGCTATACCTGGACTAGGGATAAAGGGGGTATATATGCTAATGCTCGCAGACAAGCTGCTACTCACATGTTAGGTAACAATAAACGCACCCCCCCCCCCCAACTTGGCATCTTGTAAATCATCCTTTGGGTCACGAATATATTCGGAAGGCTAAAGGCCATCACTATAAGGGGGATTCCAGTTGTAAACGGCTCAAGCTGCTCCAGTGTAACAGCTGTTTGGCATTTAAACCATTTATTCAGACTCCAGGCAGTTTTGGAGATTATCACCAAACAGACAGCGACGGCCTTGGATTTATTGGTTGAAGAACAATGACAGATATGAGCTATAGCTTATCAAAACCGCCTGGCTCTCGATTACTTGTTGGCTGCTGAGGGCGGCATTTGTGGAAGATCGATTGATGACGATGGTCACAATGGTCAGGCGGTTGAACTTTTTACTGGTGACTGGAGGTGGATACACTCAGCCCTTATAGCAGGTGGACTCGTTATTTTAGCCATAATGATACTTCCCTGCCTAATGACTTGTGTGCAGATCACTACAACCCAAAGGATGTATGTTTCCCAAACTCCGTCTGATGATGCTGAGATTGGAGTTCATTTGCTGACTCGCTGAGAAAAAGACCAAGTTTCCAGTTGAGAATTTACTAAGCGTAGCTAAAGAAAAAGTGTGGATTGTGAGAGATAATGGAATATAAATGAAATAAGGAAGACTAGACTAGATTAGAGGAAGTTAAGTGAGTGCTGAGTAGGGATGAATTCCGATAAGAGTGTGAGGAAGGGTTATGCAAGTATAATAGAATAAGGGACTTACAGTGATAGACAGAATTAGCAAGTTCTGCATATAGAATTAGTAAGTCCTGGGGGTTGAGATGTTTGAATAAGGACAATGACATGATGGGACCCAGACAGAATTACCAAATGCCAAACCAATCCAGGAGGCAGAAGAATGTTAGGGGGGGAGGGTACCTCTACACTGAAATGAACTGTATAAAAGTTGGGTGAGCCCCAGTATGTGTATGTATTCCCAGGGTAAGGGGAAGCACCCAACTTTGCACTGTTGTACAATAAATGTTCTTTGTTCTCAATTTTTGACTCGAGCGAAATCTGTGAAGGTACTTCTGTTTCTCACAATGGTAATAACATCTCCTCCACAATCTCTATCAGTACCGGAGAACTGCAGGGCTGTGTTCTTAGCACCTTGATCTAATCGCTTTACACCTATGACTGCATGGCTCAGTATGACAATAACACCATCTACAAATTTGTAGTGGGTTATATAAAAGGGGGTGATGAGTCAGAATGCAGGAGCGAGATTGAAAACTTGGCAGAATGGTGTTCTAACAACCTCTTACTCGATGTAACCAAAACCAAGGAGCTGATTGTGGACTTTAGGAGTGGAAAACCAGAGGTGTACGATCCAGTGATTATTGGGGGATTAAAGGTGGAGAGGGTGAGAAATTTAAATTCCGGGGAGCCACTATCTTGAATGTCATTGTGAAGAAAGCACGTCAGCACGTCCATTTTATCAGGAGTTTGTGGAGGTTCTTGGAAATCTTGGCAAACTTTTAGAGATGTTTAGTGGAAATTGAGCTGACTGGCTACATCACATCCTGGCATGGGGACACCAATACCTCTAAGTTGAAAGCTCTGAAAAGGCAGTGGTCACAATCCAATACATCACAGGCAAAACTCTCCCTGCATATTCTACCCTACCAGGCCATATTCTATCCATTCGTACATCCATGTTGTGATGCCACCATCAAAACTACCTTTCCCTCCCCCTTCAGCATTAATCGCTATTTGTTTCACTTGAGGAACAACCTGTCCTTTCTCAGTACACCTGCCCATGCAGGAGACACACTAGCAGGCATTGTGTTTTTTTTTCCACTTCCTATCCTCTTGGAACTAGAAGAATTGACAGGTAAGATAGTGATTTGCACTCTGAACAAGAAAAAGATACTGACCTTGAGTTTCCAGACACCTGCTATTTTCTTTCTTTATACCCTCCTATTCCACACTCTCTTCCCCCAGCTTCACTTGGGAAAACAGCACATTACTTTTTGGTTTGGTACTTTACAAATTTTCAAATATTACATTTATTTGAAGATTCTGTTTATTATTACTCAAAAGTGCACAAAAAAAGCTTTCCCTTTGTTTGCATTGTAATGGCACACAAAGAGGTGCCACCATGATAAAGAAAGAGAAACAAAAGAGGGTCCCTTCAGAGACAGAGTGCCCGCTGATTCTACAACCTGCTGCACTCCTGTAACCCTGATAGCCACACGCCTCATGTCCTGTCCAGCGGTGAATCCAAGTTCAAGGTATACAAGTCACCCCCCTCCTCACCCTTGAAGTTCAAAGTTCAAACTTATTGTCAGATTACATTCAGACATCACAATCAACCCTGAGATTCTTTTACCTACGGGAAAAAAAATATACAAAAAAGACAAATGTAAATAAAGAAGGAAATGTAAACAACTGAATTTACAAATGCAAAGAAGGGAAACATTCAGCTATAAATAATGTGCAAAATAAGTTCTTAAATGAACCTCTGATTGAGTCTGTTCTCAAAAACATGGTGGAGCTGTCAGAGTTGCTGCAAAAGCAGTACTGCCATTGGTGCCATCTTGGGGAGAGCAGGAGGCAGAGACACACCACTCTTCCGCAGGGTTCTTTTGTCCAGTCCTACCACTGACGGCTCTGTGCAGGCTTTAAATTACCTGTTCAAGTTAGTTTAAAATCCTGTGAACAAAATCTGGGCCCAAGATGGCAGCAGCTGTGCTGGCAGTGGCCTTGAGGGGTTATAGACTTCCGGAAACCACTGTACATCCATAAAGGTTTGCCCTGATTTCTGAAGTCATACTGAATCTCCGCAAACTCCTGAGGAAGTGGAGGTGCTGACATTCTTTCTTCATGATGACATAAGTATATTGGGTCCAGGATAGGTCCTCCGCAATAGCGACACCAAAGAATTTAAATTTTCTCAGCATCTCCACCTCTGATTCCCCAATGATCACTGAATCGTCCACCCTCTGGTTTCCCCCTCCTGAACTCTACAATCAACTCCTTGGTTTTCCATTCAGCCAAGTTTTTTGATCGCCCTCCTGTATGCCAACTCATTGCGCTTTTTTACACCGTCCACTACTGAGCTACGATCAGCAAATTTGTAAATAGTGTTATTGTCGCATCAAGCCATGCAGTCACAATTGTAAAGTGAGTACAGCTGATGCTAAGAATACAGCTCTATGGTGTTCCTGTGCTGATGGAGATTGTGGAGGAGAGGTTCTTGCCAATCCATGCTGATTGGGGTCTGGAGGTGAAGAAACCCAAGCTCCAGTTATATATTGAATATTTTAGCCCCAGGTCTTGGGAGTTTCCTGATCAGTTTTGAGGGGATGATGGTGTTGAATGCCAGACTGTAGGCAGTAAATGGCATCCTTAAGTTCGCACCTTTGCTGTCCAGCATTTTATGTAGGCAAATTGAAATGGATCTATGTTGCCACTCAGACCAAAGTCTTCTGCAGATTCATATTTTGTTTCTTTATGAGCTCTTTAACAATCATTTTCTTGACCAGTTGGTCCTGTAATCTCTCCCAACTGAATCACAGTTGTTCTATATTGTTCTTTATTTCCACCACAGTTTCTAACAAGTTGAAATGCACATACCTCAGATTTTTTCCCCAATCCTGCTTAAATGTCCCTGACCTGAAGTAACAATTGTTTCTCTCTCCACTGATGATGTCTGATGCTCACAGCATCCTGGTATATTTTGTTTTTGTCCATGATTTTATGAATTGCACTAAAAACAGAAGTAATGTTGCACTTTACTATGGTTGACTGTGGTGCTGGTTGGAAAGAGGCATGTGGTCTGCTTGACAAAAATTCTAACAAACTTAGTAATTTTGCCAACAATTTTAAAAATATATACAAATTAATATTATTCAATTTATTATCAATAAAATTAGCATTGATCAGCATACAAAACTATCCTATGCAGCCGAATAGTAGATCATCATTCTGCACACGCGCGCACTTTTTTCGAGTCGAATTCACCTTACAGTTGAAAAAAAATTTACTTGACATTAAATTAGAAAGACGATTGTCCTTGTTTCAGATAACCCCTTCCCTCTCTCTTTCCATTTCTTCTTTATCTTCCCCTATTGACTTTTCTCTCCAACTCTCCCTTTCAAACTGCATGCCACTGTCTCTCACACGCAAGTGGTCAGAAGAATCCCTTGTCAAGGAGAGCGGCCTCCCAGGCATTGCTCAGTGTCCTTCCCTCTCCTTCTTCCTCATCCTTTCCCTCCCTCCCTCCAATCCCCTTCCTCACACCTCCCCTCCCTCCTCTCCCCTTCCCTCCCTCCTCTCTCCTTCCTTCCTTCCCTCTCTCCCTCCCCTTCCTTCCTATCCCCTTCCCTCCCTCCCTTCTCAGCACACCGAGCTCCCAACGCCGACATTTTTGCGATTGAAATAAAGTTAAAACTTACTGTAATTACTCGGGAGAAAGATACTGAGTCTAGAAGTGAGGCAAAACAGCAGTGAAGTCATGAACCCTATACAAATTACAGAGGATGAGATGCTTGCTGTCTTGAGGCAAATAAGGGTGGATAAATCCTCAGGGCCTGACAATATTCCCTCAGACCTTGAGGTAAGCTAGTGCAGAAATCGTAGGGGCCCTAGCAGAGGTATTTAAAATGTCCTGAGCCACAGGTGAGATGAAGGTGGATTGGAGAATGGATAATGCTGTTCTGTTGATTATGAAAGGCTCTAAGAATAAACAAGGAAATTATTGGCTAGTGAACCTGATATTAGCAGTGGGTAAGTTGTTGAAAGAATCCCAAGAGACCAGATATAGTATTTGGATAGACAGATATTCAACATGACTTTGTGTGCAATAGATCATGTCTAAGTTTTTCAAGAAGGTTTCAAACAAAGTTGATGAAGTAAAAGGAGTGGAGGTTGCTTACGTGAATTTGAGTAAGGCCTTTAATAAAGTCCCACTGACAAGTGTGAGATGTTGTAGTTTGGGAGGAAGAACCAGGGTAGGACTTGCACAGTAAGAGGCAGGAAATTATGGAGTGTGGCAAAACAGGAGATATCTTGGAATTATAGATATGACCATAATGAAAGCTTATGGCACATTGGCCTTCTCAAATCAAAGTATTGAGGATAGGAGTTGAGATGTTATGTTGAAATTATACAAGACATTGATGAGGCCAAACCTGGAGTATTGTGTGTAGTTTTAGTCAACTATCTACAGGAAAAATATCAATAAGATTGAAAGTGCAGAGAACATGTATAAGGATCTTGCCTGGATTTGAAGAGCTGAGTTATAAGGAAAGGTTGAATTGGTTAGGTGAATGAGGGGAGGCTTGATAGAGGTATACAAAATCATGAATAGGCTAAATACAAGCAAGTGTTCTTCTTTGTGGTTGTGTGAGGCAAGAACAAGAAAACATGGGTTAAGGGTGAAGAGTGAAATTTTAAAGTGGAACATTAGGGGAAACTTCCTCACTTAGAGGGTGGTGAGAGTGTGGAGTGAGGACCCAGTGGAGGAGGTGGATGTAGGTTTAATTTCAACATTTAAGAGAAGATTGCTAAGTACATGGATGAGAGGCATATGAAGTACTATAGTGCAAATATAGGTCAATGGGACTAGGCGGTATAAATATCTCAGCACGGATTAGATGGGTCGAAGAGCCTCTTTCTGTCCTGTTGTGTACTATGGGTTGACATAATCTCTAATTTGCCCTTGCAGCTGCATCACCAGAAGCAGTGTACACTATAGAAGCACAGGAGATATAAAATCTGCTTCTTTAATTATTTTTACCTGGTTCTTCATGTGCCTACCTTGCTTTCTTTAGTTGGAGTCTCCTCTTTAATTCCTGGAATTATTTTAAAAGTTATTGCTCCTTGTGACTGAGCCTAAACAAAATTGTAAGATGCACACATTAATTTCATAAATTTCTACTTCAGTAAATAAGGAACTACAAGATTAGTACAACTTCTAATGGACACCTGTGATCAATGCTCTGCCACAGAGTGGGTGGGCCAAGGAATCCCCAAAGGAATTTAACTGTGACAAGTGTGAGGTATTGCACTTTGCTAAAATAAACGAGAGCAGGACTTGTGCAGAAATAAAATGTCGTGGAAAAGCAAAACCTAGTACAGGTGTGTAGCTGGTGAAGCTAGGTACCAGAGTGACAACTCTTATACACAGATTGCATATGTTCTATTATCTCATGTGTTTTCTGGATTTAATTGCCACAAAATTGTAATGACAACAAAACTGACTAAATTTACCATTATTATATTGCAAAATCCTAGAATACACGTTCATGAGGCTCAATGTGGAAATCCAAATGTTTCTGTCAGTGATTTTGTTCTCCACAACAGACTGTACAGTTTTGTAATTTTCTCCAGAATTAAGTGAATTGGTGAAAATGTTGGGTACATACAAACTATTCTCATGACAAAGTACCTGAGGTATAAACTAGGAATTGACTGCAATTTTACAATTTCTGTCACCCAAAATTAAGTCTGCTTGCTTAGATGAGAATTCCCTTTGATAAATACTCCGGAAGGGTTTTAATATAATAATCCCTGTTTTCACATTCCAGTTTCCAAATCTTCTCTAGATTTTAACCTATGATTAGAAAAATCATGATTTTAACTTCCGAGTGACATGTTTGAGAATTTCTTTTTATGTAACTTGCAAATGAAACACGACCACAGCTGAACCCAGATATTGCCCTTGTCTCATCTCTTGAAAATGAGAAACCCACCCTAAAGGTGGCTAGATATCCATATTCTTTGTTGAATAGTGTCTAATATACAAATGACCAAATTCCAAAGCAAGAATGATACATGATAAATAAACTTGGAATATAATTACAGTAAAACCCCTGGTATCCAGCACCTATTTGGATTGGTAATTTTCTGATTGCTTGAGACTGTGCGCTGCATGCTTGGTGTACTGCTGGTGAGACGTGCCAATTTTAAACATCCTCAATTTTGACCTATTTCTTTTCCATGATTTTTTTGCTGGTTGCTTGAGGCTGCTGGTTGTTTGAATTTTGAATAACAGGGGTTTTACTGTATAACCAAAAAATCTAGCTGCTGTGAATGAATGTGATTTGCCTGTTGTGTTAAAAATGCTGAAAACACAGTTGATCTTGTAACAATCTTTTTAAATATGCTTTTTATGAGTGTCTAAATGCAAGATGAGGTGTTTATAACTCCAAATGTCACAGTTTCCTCCCAGATCAAGAGGCAGTTTAAAGGGAATGTACCCATTACTTGTCTTCTTGTAGGCTGGAATCCAGCTTTTGGGCAATTATAAAATTTGCTGACTGTACCAAATATTATGGCCAGATATTTAATGTACATGGTAAAAACAGAGATCTCAGTGCAAAAAGTGACCTTAAGTAATGGTAAATGTGTTGGACAAATCAGATTAAAACTCAAATGTTCCCAGTGACATACGTACCAATATCTGAATGATTTCCTCAGGTCTTTTATCATCAACTACAATTCCATTAACTTCTCTCAGTTCATCTCCAATATGGATTAGACCTATTTCAACAAAAATGATTCAGCAAAAGTAAAAACACCAACTTATTTTGCCCATGATGAAAGGCTCCACTTTTCTGAATACTTTCAGAGAACAAGATTGGAAATAAAATTGTACCGCTTCTGTCTGCGGCTCCTCCTCTCATTATTCGTGCCACAACAATAGTACCAGTGTGCTCATCTCTTCGTATTGTTGCTCCCTAGAAAATCCAGAAAAATAATGAGAAAGGATTCTCCACCAATGTACAGTAACCCTAATGGTAGAAATAAGTCATATCCAAAATTAATTGATTAAATCAACACATTAACTGAGGTTATTTTCTGAAGAGTCAAAACAATATTTAAAACTAGATTCCCTTAAATAGAAACTTGTTTTTTGATTACGGACACTACAATTATAGTTTGTTAATTAACCGTAGTGACATTTTCTTCACAGTTAAAGAAAATGACTAAATACAGAAGGTTAATCACATGTGGCGACACTTAATGGGTGGGTGTTTAGTATTTACATGATGTAGTAATGCCAAATGCACTATTTCAAATTTCTATACAATGTGCTGAGTCCATCTGATTTAAATTATGGCTGGAGTTTCAGAAAGAAGTTTTAAAGAGATGTTAATCACGGAGATTGAAGCTTATTGCCTGGAAAAGGAGTCTTAATAGAGCATAAGATTGATGGAAGGATCAGTACTGGACACTCATTTTACCTGTCAACACTAATTAGCCATTAATCTACTTTCACCACAAAACACATGGTATTATGCAGAGCTAATCGGAATAGAATGCCTGAAGTGCAACCAACCTATTTAATCGGTATCTTACTTTTAAAAAAATGACATGCATATTAGTTCTTGATAATTTCTGATCAGCTAGCAACAGTGTCTTTTGGGCATACCACAGAAATGAATAAAAGCTTCATGAGCTGACTGATTTTGGATTAAAAGAAACAAGCATTTACACGGCATCCTTAATATAGTCCAAAAATCCAAAAGTACACAAAAATTGATGCAGCGCCATAACAAGATTATTCGAAAGGTGACTAACAGATCCACTAGAGAGAATAAATTTTATGGAAAGTTTTAAAGTAGATTTGGCCAAGGAGTCTGGACCTTCAAATCCAGATGGCTGATTTATAGAGATTCTGTGTCCAAATGGCAGCCCAATGAAGACTTGAAAGTAACTATTGCCCTTTAACTGATGTAACGGTCACTTACAACTGAGAGATAATCAGTGGGACTAACTGCAAGGAACGGACAAAAATCAGTTCATCATGAACCTGCATACACGAGTAAGATTTTGCTGTTTTGCTTCTATTTTACCCAGCTAGGATTCTGCAGTGATGTGTAGGAACAGTGTGGCGAAGGAGTGCAGAAAGAGCGAACACCTCACAATTTTTCTTTGGCTTGGCTTCGCGGACGAAGATTTATGGAGGGGGTAAAAAGTCCACGTCAGCTGCAGGCTCGTTTGTGGCTGACAAGTCCGATGCGGGACAGGCAGACACGATTGCAGCGGTTGCAAGGGAAAATTGGTTGGTTGGGGTTGGGTGTTGGGTTTTTCCTCCTTTGCCTTTTGTCAGTGAGGTGGGCTCTGCGGTCTTCTTCAAAGGAGGTTGCTGCCCGCCAAACTGTGAGGCGCCAAGATGCACGGTTTGAGGCGTTATCAGCCCACTGGCGGTGGTCAATGTGGCAGGCACCAAGAGATTTCTTTAGGCAGTCCTTGTACCTTTTCTTTGGTGCACCTCTGTCACGGTGGCCAGTGGAGAGCTCGCCATATAACACGATCTTGGGAAGGCGATGGTCCTCCATTCTGGAGACGTGGACCTCACAATAATGAATCGATATAATGCCATTAACAAGAAACGGAGAACAGATCATGGCAATAGTATGCAACTTTAGAATTGCAGTTGAATGTATAGTTCAGGTTTTTTTTGCAGTTCTGAGAGGATGAAACAATATAATGTAAAGTGTTTTGGTTTACCAGAGGCTCTTTGTTCTTGACAAGTCGAATGATTTTCACTGAATCCTCCTCATCATCAAAATCATCTGGCATTGGAGGTAACACGGGGTCGTAATTCTTCATCGCCACTGTGTCATGGACAGACAGCAAAGCCTGCAAATATCCACTTAATCAACCATCATGTGTCATGTAAAGTAGCTTTTAAAGATGACAGCTAAGCAGAAAACAGTTTGTTTCAAGGTACTGGAGATTAACCAATTCTTCATATTTAGTTTTAGAGAGAAGCAGATGCTTTTATTTAAACCGTGCCAAAGACATGCAAGCCAATGTTTTAGCTAGCTGAGTTTTAATCATATCTCCCCAACACAACTTTGGTCCTTATCCAAAATAGTATTCCAATAAAATGGATATTTCTGACTTCTCACAGAATCACAGACTATATAGACTCCACAGCATCAGAAACAGAATATGTATTTCTGCCTCATCTCACTACCTGCCCTGAATGAACTTAAAAGATTTTTTTTTTTAAAATATTGTCCATGTAATTTAAACTTATAAAAGATAAAGATAAAAGTAATTCCTGAAAATAAAAGAAAACCTGCAAGTAAAATGTCCAAAGACCCGAGACATTACTATTCTCTCTATTCACACTACAGAGATGAGGTGGAAAATCTCATGATATGGTGCGAGAATAACACCCTGAGTCTTAATGTGGGCAAGACAAAGGAGATTATTGTGGAGGACCAAGGACAACCACCTTCCATACACATTAATAGATCAGTAGTAGTGAGAGTAGAGAGCACCAGATTTTTCATAGTCTACCTAAAAAGTAACCTATCCTGAACACACATCTCCTCACTTGTCAGCAAGGCACAACTGAGGTGTCCAAAGCTACCAGCCACTATCCTGTCATCTTTCTACAGGAGCTCTATCGAGAGTATCCTGGCTGGTTACATCACAGTGTGGTACAGTTACTATAAAGCATTGGATTGAAGGTCAATCCACAGGACTATAAAAGTGACAGAGAGGATCACAGGGGTCTCCCTACTCCTAATCAATGTGATCTACTGGAATAATTGTCTGAAGAGGGCTCATAAAATTAAGTACCCCTACCACCCCACACATAATATCTTCCATCTGCTCCTGTAAGGAAAGAGATGTAGGAGTATTCGAGCCAGAACCACCAGGCTGAGAAACAGCTTCTTCCCACAGGTGGTGATACTGAACAATAGATGAACTGCTCATACAAACCCTCCAAGATTCTACTATTCATTTAACAATATTTATTTATTTTTATATATACATATATGTACTGCAATTAAATAATTTGACAGTATGTTTGATTGTATATTTTTGCACCAAGAACTGGACTTGTACAGAATCAGAATTTATCGTCACAAAATTTGTTGTTTTATGGCAGCATCAAAGAGGAAACATTTATATAAACGACCAGATAAAATAAATAAAAATAGAGCAAGAAAAAGAAAAAGACAAATAAAGGTAGAGTCTATGGTTCATTGATTATTCAGAAACCTGATGGCAGAGTGGAAAAAGCTGTCCTTGTGCTGTGGAATGCTCGTCTTCAGGTTTCTGTATCTTTTTCCTGAAGGTAGCAAAGTGAAGAGGGCATGGCCTAAGTGGTGGGGCTCCTTGAGGATAGAGGCTCTTAAGACAGCGCCTCTTGTAGATGTGCTCGATGGAGTGAAGATTGGTGCCTGTGATGCTGCAATCTGAGTCAAGTTTGGATCGTGGGAGCGTCGAAGCAAGAAGAGAAATGAAAGACGAGAGAGAGAGAGAGAGAGAGAGAGAGAGAGAGAGAGAGAGAAGAGTGTAAGTGAGGCAGTTTTGAAAAGAACGAAGAGGGAACCAAAAGGGCAAAACAGGGTGTTGATTTTTGGGAATGAGTACTTGAGATAAATGGCAGGGACAAATAAAAGGAAAGGAAGCTGAAGAGGAGCGGCTAGTGTGTGAGTGGCTCAAGTTAGGAGTGGTGCTTTGAGGCTTTGGGTTGAGAGGATTCGGAGAGCAGAGCTGAGGAAGAGCTTACTCCCAGTGAGGCAAGGCCAGGTGAGGTAGTTTAATTAAATTAGGAGAAGGTAATGATGTCAGCTAGGGCAGTGGATTGCTCTGTTTGCAAGATATGGGAAATATGGGACAGCATAATTGTCTCCTGACAAACTGAGTTAGGGAATTGGAGGTGGATGAACTCCAGATCATTTGGGAAGCAGAGGTAGTGATAGAGAGGAGTTTCAGGGAGTCAGTCACCCCCAAAGGTCAGGAGGCAGGTAGCTGGGTGACTGACAGGAGAGGGAAAGGGAATAGACAGAGCACCCCTATGGCCATTTCCATCAACAATAAGTATGCCATTTTGGATACTGTTGGTGGGGATGACCTACCAGGGACAAGTTTTAGTGGTCAAGTGTCTGGCACCGAGACTGGACCCTCAACTCAGAAGCGAAGGAGGGAGAAGAAGAGAGCAGTAGTTATAGGGGAGTCGATAGTTGGGGGGGGGAAGAGAGGGGGGCAGATAAAAGGCTCTATGGGAGAGATCGAGAATCCTGGATGGTCTGTTGCCTCCCTGGTGCCAGGTCCCATGATATCTCGGATTGAGTTCTCAGGAGGGAGGGTGAGCAGCTAGATGTCGTGGTCTATGTAGGGACCAATGACGTGAATAGGAAGGATGAGGAGGTCCTGTAAAGAGACTTTAGGGAGTTAGGTGCAAAGTTGAATGACAGGACCTCCAGGGTTGCGATCTCAGGAATGCTACCCATGCCATGTGCTACTGAGGCTAGAAATAGGAAGTTAATGCAGCTAAATATGTGACTAATGAGATGATGCAGGAGTGAGGGCTTCATGTTTCTAGATAATTGGGCTCTGTTCCAGGGAAGGTGAGGCCTATTCTGATGGGACAGTTTGCACCTGAACCGGTGGGGGACTACCATCCTTGCAGATATGTTTGCTAGTGCTGCTTTAGGGGGGGGTTTAAATTAGTTTGGAAGGGGGATATGAACCAGTGTTAGACCAGATAGTGAGATGGAGGAGGATAAAGGTCATGCAAGGACTGTGAGTATAGACAGAAATCAAAGGTTTATATGTGATAGAAATGCTTTCAGGTGTATTTATTTCAATGCAAGGAGTATTGTCAGAAAGGCAGGTGAGCTTAGGGAGTCAACTGGCACATGGGATTATGACATTATTGTTTTTGGTGAGACTTGTTTGCAGGAGGTACAGGACAGGGAGCTTAATGTTCTGGGGTTCCATTGTTTCAGACTGTTAAAGGGGAAGGGATGAAAGGGAGAGGTGTGGCATTGCTAGTCAGGGAAAATATATCAGCTGTGCGTAGATAGGACAGCACAGAAGGCTCATCTACAGAGGTCATATGGGTGGAACTGAAGAACAAGAATGGTGTGACCACACTGATAGGGTTTTATTATAGACCACCCAATAGTCAGAGAGAATTTGAGGAGCAAATCTATGGAGAGATAGCAGACCGATGTAAGAAACAGAAAGTAGTGATAGGAGGAGATTTTAACTTTCAGCATTTTCACTGGGGCTCCCATACTGTAAAAGCGCTGGATGGCTTGGAGTTTGTCAAATATGTTCAGGAAAGTTTTCTAAATCAATATATAGAGTTACCAATGAAGGAGGATGCAATATTTGATCTCCTATTAGGGAACCACGCAGGTCAGGTGAGAGAAGTATGTGTACTTGAACATTTTGGGTTCAATGATCATGTTAATTATGGATAAGGATAGGTCTGGTCCTTGAATTGAGATTCTAAATTGGAGAAAGGCCAATTTTGTGGAAATGAGAAAGGATCTGGAAGAAGTGGATTGGGGTAAGTTGTTTTCTGGCAAGGATATGTTTAGTAAGTGGAAGGCCTTCAAAGGCCAAATTTTGAGAGGGCAGAGTTTGCATGTTCCTATCAGAATTAAGGGCAAATTAAACAGGCATAGGAAACATTGGTTTTCAAGGGACATTGGTGATCTGGTTAAGAAGAGAGAGGTATATAGCAAATATAGGCAACAAGAAGCAAATGAAGCACAAGAAGAGTATAGAAAATGTAAGAAAATACTTAGGGAAGTCAGGTAGGCATAAAGAAGACAAGGTTGCTTTGGCAGATAATGTAAAGGTAAACGTGAAGGGTTTTTACAAATATGTTAATAGTAAAAGGATGGTAAGGGACAAAATTGGTCCCCTTGAACATCAGAGTGGCCATCTATGTGTGGAGCCTGATGAGATGGGGGAGATCTTAAATAGAGTTTTGCAATAGTATTTACTCAGAAAACTGACATAATGTATAAGGAAAGAAGGGAAACAAGCAGTAGTGGCATGGAACATATAAGCCCATTTTCCACTGCCATTCCAGTTAATTGGCTGTGCAGTGTCCTGGAGTAGGAAGCCTTTTGGGCCGTTTCCACTAGGCCACCCTTAATTAGGACACTAATTGCTTTTCCACTGAGCATAACTCATTTTCAGGGATGGGAGTGTTCCATCTTCATCTGGAAATGGATTATTTTCTGGTGTCCCATTTGTTTGTTTTATCAGCACGCTGGCATCAGCAAACACTGGGGATATGAGTTGGGATAAAGGCAGTTAATCCCAGTGTGAAATGACATCATTTGATGCCAGCATTTTGACTGTATTCCTTTTCCACTGGATTTTGTCCCAGTTAATTCAGGGACAGGGTGCCAGTGAAAAAGGGGCTAGAGAAATTAAAGAGGAAGAGGAGAGCCTGACATGATATTCCCTCAGACCTTGAGAGAAACTAGTGAAGAAATTGCAGGGGTCCTGGCAGATATATTTTAAATGTCCTTAGCCATGGGTGAGGTGCCTGGAGGATTGGAGGGTAGCTCATGTTGTTCAAAAAAGGCTTCATGGGTTATCATGGGTTTTTATTGATTAGTCTATTATACATAATTCTTATTTTCTACCTTTGGTGCAAGATATTGATTATACTCAGTGGCTAAATTTGAGTATCCAATCTTTTCTAGAATTACATATTGACCAAAACTTCTTTTGAACAATTGTAATATATCTAAATATTTTTTTTTGTTATTTACATATTAGGAGCTTCTTAAATTCATTAACATTGAGGTTTCCACAGGATTTAGATTTTAACCTTATTTGAAACTGTGTGGCAGGCGCACAGTGTGGTATTGTGAACCGCCACCGTCAGTTCACAGACTTATCTGACACGTTGTGGGCCAGCAGCGTTGGGTGCCAAAGTATAGCAAGTGAATCAGATGAAGCCCCTGCCTGAAGGGGCAGGGCACTAATGGCTCATAGCTTTAACCTGCTTGTCCTGTGGACCAGCAGCTGTTCTCTAACGAGCTCATTAACAGGCAGGCATATGCATGTCTCCAAAAAACCAGTCTTGAGTTGACGACCTTTGTGTGTGTTTGCCTTTATTTAGTAGCATCTGGTGTAGTAGCTGGTACAACTATATAATTTTAAACCTAATCATAAAGGATTGCTTTCTCTCCTTTATGAACTGCTCTCAAGATATAGGGTGGAATTAAGAAATTATGGGAACAGGACTGTCAACAACCATTTGCTGAAACTACATGGGATTCTATTCTGAAATGTGTTCATTCATCTCTTTATGCTAGGCATTCATTAATTCAATTTAAAGTAGTCCATTGGGCACACTTTTCCAACGTTCAGTTAGCTAAATTTAATCCTAACATCTCGTATAAATGTGAGAAATGTACAACTGAGGAAGGCACTTTGTATCATGTCCTTTTGGCTATGTCCTTCTCTCTTTAATTTTTGAAAGGGGTATTTTGCATTTTATTGTTAGTTCTTAATATTAACATGACTCCTAACTTGTTCATTGATAATTTTGGAGTGTGCAACCAATGGATTTAATACTGACTTTTTCACAATCCCACATAGTGGCTTTTGCTTCCCTCCTTGCTAGAAAGGCCATTTTGATGAGATGGAAAGATGCCGTCCCTCCCACTCAAACTCAAAGGTTGTTGGATATGAAGGCACATCTATTTTGAGAAAAAATTAGGTGTTCTACTACTGCAATGCACCTATTATTTTTGAAAATTTTATTTAATTTCACATATGCATTAGAAAACTTATACATAAATTCCTTATTTGAACATAGTGAAAAATTAATACATAATGATTTTTTAAAAATTCCCTTCCCATCCTCGCTCCAACAACCTGATAGAAAAGAAGAAAAAAAAAGAAATGAAACATCTGGATAATATTTATAAAAATCTTATTAAACTATTAAATAAAATCTAGCAACTTTAGAAGTCAGAAGGTTCAGGTTGGGTGAATACAACTTAATTCCTACAATTTGTGAATATGATTTTCAGTTTTTAAAAATATTTCAAATTTGTTATGTAAATTATTTGTAATATTTTCAAGTAGTATAAAACTACCAATTTACTGCAATGCATTTTAATTTTCTTCCTCTTTGGGGTCTTTTCTCATTTATTTTTAAAATGTGTAGATTATTCATCTCTGCTTTTTTTAATGACCCCATAATTATTAGTAGTAGTGCACCCCTTAGCTTGGCCAGCAGTCCTCATAGGGTGGGGCTTGATTATTAGTTTAAACTGTTTTTCTTTAACTTTTTTCCATTTAATGAACTTGAACTGAACTTTGGCTTGGCTTCGCGGACGAAGATTTATGGAGGGGGTAAAAAGTCCACGTCAGCTGCAGGCTCGTTTGTGGCTGACCAGTCCGATGCGGGACAGGCAGACACGATTGCAGCGGTTGCAAGGGAAAATTGGTTGGTTGGGGTTGGGTGTTGGGTTTTTCCTCCTTTGCCTTTTGTCAGTGAGGTGGGCTCTGCGGTCTTCTTCAAAGGAGGCTGCTGCCCGCCAAACTGTGAGGCGCCAAGATGCACGGTTTGAGGCGTTATCAGCCCACTGGCGGTGGTCAATGTGGCAGGCACCAAGAGATTTCTTTAGGCAGTCCTTGTACCTTTTCTTTGGTGCACCTCTGTCACGGTGGCCAGTGGAGAGCTCGCCATATAATACGATCTTGGGAAGGCGATGGTCCTCCATTCTGGAGACGTGACCCATCCAGCGCAGCTGGATCTTCAGCAGCGTGGACTCGATGCTGTCGACCTCTGCCATCTCGAGTACCTCGACGTTAGGGGTGTGAGTGCTCCAATGGATGTTGAGGATGGAGCGGAGACAACGCTGGTGGAAGCGTTCTAGGAGCCGTAGGTGGTGCCGGTAGAGGACCCATGATTCGGAGCCGAACAGGAGTGTGGGTATGACAACGGCTCTGTATACGCTTAATAACATGGGTTTATATGTACCTTGTTTATCATTACTTGATATTAACTTACTCTATTATTATCACTATACATACTTATGAATTTTGCATATATTAAAACCAATAAAAAGATTGAAAAAGGAAAAAAAGTAAATTAGCTAAAGTTTTAGCAGAGTAGGTACCGTATATTGATACGTGTAAGTGGAGCTTATGAAAAATGTTTTTGTTGTTATAACAAACTACAGGAATATTTTTATAAAAAATAATCAATTTCTGCTGAAACACTGCAAAAAAAAAAGCTCCAAAAGTAAACCATAAAATTACAGGCTGGTGACCTGATGTGGGTAAATTATTGGAGAGTGTTATGAGAGATTGGATATACAAGTATTTGGACAGCCAAGGGCTGATTAGGAATAGTCAGCATGGCTTTGTTCATGATAGGTCGTGTTTAAAGAATCTTAGTTTTTCAAGGAGGTTACCAAGAAAGTAGGTGAAGGAAAGGATGTGGATGTTGTCCACATGAACTTTAGAAAAGACTTTGAGAAGGTCCAACATGGGAGGCTAGTTCATATGGTTCAGACACTAGGTATCCATGGAGAGGTTGTAAACTGGATTCAAAATTGGCTGGATGGGAGAACCCAGAGAGTGTTGTTGGATGATTGCTTCTCAGACTGGAGGCCTGTGATGAGTGGGGTATCTCAGGGATCGGTATTGGGACCATTGTTGTTTGTTGTCTATATCAATGGTCTGGTTGATAATGTGGTAAATTGGATAAGCAATTTTGGTGATGACATTAAGATTGGAGGTGTTGTGGACAGTGAGGAAGGCTTTCATAGCTTGCAAAGAGATCTGGAAAAATGGGGCAGAAAATGGCAGATGGAATTTAATGCAGATAAGTATGAGGTTTTGCAATTTGGAAGGACAAACCAAGGTAGGACATGCACAGTAAATAGTAGGGTACTGAGGAGTGTGGAGGAACAAAAGGATCTGGAAGTACAGATACATAATTGCCAGAAAGTGGCATCACAGGCAGACAAGGTTGTGAAGAAAGCTTTGCCTTCATAAATCAAACTATTGAGTACAGGAGTTGGGATGTTATGGTGAGGTTGTATAACACATTCGTGATGTCTAATTTGGAGTATTGTGTACAGTTCTGGTCACCAAACTACAGGAAGGATATCAGTAAGATTGAGAAAGTGCAGAGAAGATTTACTAGGATGCTGCCCAGTCTTCAGCAGTTGAGTTACAGGGAAAGGTTAAACAGGTTAGGACTTTATTCCTTGTAGTGCAGAAGAATGAGGGGAGATTTGATAGAAGTTTACAAAATTATGAGAGGTATAGACAGAGTAAAAGTGAATAGACTCTTTTCACTTACATTAAGGGAGATAAATACAAGAGGACATGGACAGGGTGAAAGTGGAAAGGCTTAGGGGGATCATTAGGGGGAACCTCTTCACTCAGAGAATGGTTGGAGTGTGGAACAAGCTGCCATCTGATGTGGTGAATGCAGGCTCACTCTCAAGTTTTAAGAATAAATTGGATAGATACATGGTGGGAGAGGTCTGGAGGTTATAGAATGGGTGCAGGTCAGTGGGACTAGCGGAGTGATGTTTCGGCACAGACTAGAAAGGCTGAATGGCCTGTTTTCTATGCTGCAGTCTTCTATGGTTCTAAGTTTGTCCTTCTCTCCTCGTAGCTAATACACTCCAATCCGGACAATATCCCGGTGAACCTCTTCTACAACTTCTTAAAAACTTACACAATCCTATTATGTGGCAACTAGAACTGCATGCAATACTCCAATTGTAGTTTAAAAAAAACAAAAGTTTTAAGCAACCACAACATGATCTCCCAAATTTTTAATTATGCCCCATCGAATGAAAGCAAGCATACTGAATTCACTTATTCACTGGTCTGGTTCCACTCCATCTGCATTTCCCTGCCCAAATTTCTGACTGATCTATCTCCTGCAGTAACCTTGAACAACTTTCCTCACTATCCAGAAGTCTGCCAATTTTTGTGCCAAGTGCCAAACTTACTAATCAGATCACCTACATTTTCAAGTGAGTCATTAATGTACAACTACAATTATCTGAAATCTTCAATTTTTTGGACCCAGAAGTGAGGATTTTTTTTTCAGATAATTGAGTATTTCAGAAAAATCAGAAATCCTGTGCTCGCTTTGGCAGCACATATACTAAAAAAATCAGAAATCCTCATTTATCCAAAAAATTTCGAAGCTGAAATGACAACATTTCTTCTCCGAAAAATTTCAGATAAATGAGGATATTGGAAATAATCCGAAATCCTCAGTTATCTGAAAAAATTTTCAGAGCTGAACTGACGTTGCAGGTTGAAAGAAAATTGGAATTTTGGAAAAACCTCTGAGTAGAATTTCGAGTTTTTGATGTTGGATTTATCTTATTTGGTTTAGGTTGTTTTTTGGTGTGAATTAAACATTATTTCATGCTTTAAAAACCTTCCTTGCTGTTTGTTGTTGTTTGAACACTGTTACAAGTGATTTGCTGTTGCTTCTGGGCTGTTATTAAAAAATGACCAGTTATCTGAAAATATCATTTATCCGAAATAGGCCCGGTCCCAACCATTTTGTATAATCAGAATTGTACTGTACGTATTTTAAACAGAGGTCCCACCACTGGTCAGAGCTCCAGTCAACAAAGCACCCCTCCACCACTACTGTGTTTTTCATGATGCGTACCAGATAGAAGTTATTTGTGCAGATATCCCAAATATAATCATGAAGTATAAGTGATGATCCGAAGTTGAGGGAAAGAATTCCAGAGGTCAAACTGATTAGTTCTTGTCATCAAAATAGAGAAGCAAATATTAAACTCAAATTTAGATATCCAGCACGACAACAAGCCATTTCGGTTAATGTGTCCATGCTGTCAAATTTACACCTATGCCCCCCATACTTTTCAAGAAGTGGGAGGAAACCGGAGCCACCGGGTAAAACCCACGCAGACACAGGGAGAACATACAAACTCCTTACAGACAGCGCTGGATTTGAACCCCAGTCCCGATCCCTGGTGCTACACTGTGTTGTGCTAACCTCTATGCCAACTGTGCTCCCCTCCATAATCATGTAAGACAATAGAACTGGAAACTATAACAGAGTTAGGGAATTATATGCCATTGAGAATGTGAACAAAAAGCCAAGTGGGTGAGGATGACAGATTAATAGAACTAAATGAAGAGAGAAAATGAGGAGAGCATTATGGGAAACAAGTTGGGAAGCAAAAAAAAAGAGAGGATTTCAACAATAGATGAGGTGCTTCACGAGTGTTTCAGATTATAATTAGCTTGGTGGAAATAATTGGTCAGAACTATGTTTGCAAATACATCTTCTGCCAAGATAATGAAATATAAGGAGGAAATAAAGACTGGAAATAAGTTTTTGACTGGGACAAAATACAATGCAATGCACAATCTGCTGGAAGAACTCAGTAGCATCAGTGGGAGAAAAAGAACTGTCAATGTTGTGAGCCAGACTGAGAATTGGAGGAGAGAGGATAGGATGGGATGGTCGTTTTGGGGCCAGTAGGGGATTGGTGGACAGGCAGATGCCAGTTAGCGGGTCAGAGAAGCAAGAGAAGTCGAGGGGTGAGGTGGAAGAAGATGAGTTGTAGAGGATGGGGTGGGTGATAGGTAGAGACAGGCTGCCAGTACTGGAATCTGGGAAGAAATAGTGACAATAGAGGTATAATGAGAAGCCAGATGTTAGAGAAGAATCCAAAGGGGAAAGAGTAGGTGTAGAAAATAAAGGCTTCTTCTTTGTTAAAGCAGACAATGACATATATTCAAAGGAAGAGGTATGCCACCAGAGGAGAGCATAACATTAGCAGTGTTGACGCAGGATGAGGCAACGATTCAATGCAAATAGGTTTGAAAGAAAAGATAGGTATGAGCTTGGAAAGGGCAGAAGAGACAGACACGAGAGAAAGCAACGAGATCAGTTCGACCGCTAGGAACTTGATGCAATAGGACCCGCAGGTGTGATTGAATCAGGATTGCCTTTCTTCATGGACCACACAGATAAAATGTGGTGTAGGTTTGGGAGAAGGTATACAAGTGAGCAGCAGTGGCCTTCTTTGATTGGCACAATGAGAGCAATGAGATCACGAGGCGACAAGATATAGGCAGGGATTCTTAATATGGGCAAATGGGTTTATAAACAGGACAAAAGATTATGGGAGGGTAGATGATGAAACCAGATAAGGGGAGCAGAATAAATTAAGATAGTAGTTAAAGTCACAAACATGAAATTGTTCAGTACAAAGACAGAATGAAAGCAATACAGGTATCTTTGTTGAAACTTTTTGTGACTCTTAGGTTGGCAAAAGAGAATGAGGATATTAAATGGAGCATAGGAGGCTGAAGGGTGACTTACTGAGGGAAATAAAATCATAAGGGATGTACAGAATGTGAATGATCACTGTCTTTTTCCCAGAGTAGAAGAGTCTAAAACTAGAGGGTGTATATTTAAAGCGGGGGGGTGGGGGGGGGGGGGGGAAAGATTTCAATGGAACCTAAGGGGCAACTTTTTCCACATAGAGGGTGGTAGGTATGTGGAATGAGTTGCCCGAGGAAGTGTAGAGGGAGATATAATTACAATGTTTACATGACATTTGGACAGGTACAAGAAAAGGACATTTTTAGAGGAATACGATCAACCATAGGCAAAATGGGGCCAGCTCAGGAAGGCAACTTGGCGCCATACATATAAGTTACTTGAAAGGAAAACTGTCAAAGGATAGCCGAGTTTTGATTTGATTTCCATAACATTGTCGTGACATTATTTGAGACAGGACAGGTAATATATAACTTGCTGCATCTCAAACTCCCATCACAGTGACGTTTAGTCTCTCTCTCTCTCTCTCTCTCTCTCTCTCCCTCTCTCTCTCTTGGGCAGCTAGGGAGGGAAAAGGGTAAGTCTCTTTATTCCTCCTTCAGGTTTCCATCAAACCCTTGATGTTCATGCAATCATTTACAATAAGATGGAGGACAGCACATGCTTGTTTACCAAACTATCACCTGGACAAAAGATGAGCTGTAACGTGGGTCACAGGAAGATGGAGCAGTTAAGGTTTGGGGCTGGATTATCCCTTTGAAAAATGTTTTAAAAAATGACAAAGATTATTCATAAAATAACTGAGCAAGCACTGAGATGCTGGGGAGAATCAGCAGGTCTGGTAGCATCTCGACACATAGAAACCAGCCTCCCACCCACCTTTGATCCACATCAGTTTGCCTATAGGGCAAATAGGTCTACAATGGATGCCACTGCCACTACTCTTCACCCAGCACTGACCCACCTTGAACACCAGGGGAGTTATGAGGATGCTTTTATAGACTTCAGCTCTGCCTTTAGCACCGTCACGCTCGACAGACTGGTTACAAAATTGCTGAATTAGGATTTTCCCAATCTATTTGTCTCTGGATTAAGGACTTTCTAATGAATTGCTCCCAGACTGTTAAAATGGGCACTCACTACGCTACCCTTTTACTCAGTATCTGCTCCCTACAAGGGTGTGTATTGAGTCCCATCCTTTACTTTATACCCATGATTGTGCCTCTATGTATTCTACCAACACCAATATCAAGTTTGTGGACGACACAACTGTGGTTGGACTTGTTTCAAGAGGAGACGAGACAGCCTACAGGGATGAAGTCCAAAGACTGACAGTGTGGTGTACAGAGAACAATTTTGTCTTGAACTCTTCAAAAACAAAACTTATAATAGATCTCAAGAGGAAGAGTACAGTTCCAGACACATTATACATCAACGGGGACTGTGAGGAAAGGGTCACTGCTTTCAGGTTTCTGGGTGCGCACTTTGCTGAAGATCTCTCTTGGACAACCAATACCATTGCAGTAGTTAAAAAGGCACAACATGACTCCATGCCCTGAAGATTTATACATATCTCACTGCCTTAGTAGAGCAGCCAAAATCCTGAAGGACCCTTACCACCCTGGTCATCATCTGTTTGACCTGCTGCCTTCCGGTAGACTTTTTAGGGCTATTAAAGCATGGAAAAATACACCTAAAAACAAGTTTTACCCCAGAGTTATAAATGAACTGAACACTGCCAGACATTGAATATTGTATTGTTTTATTGTGTTATTGTTTTTATATCTCATTTGTTTGATGTATGTGTGCACCATCAGGATGTATACTCAATTTCATTGTATTGGTGCAATAGCAATAAAGGTTATCTTACCCTAACTGTGGTTGGAAATGGACAAAGCTTCAAGTCTCAACACAAAACAATGACTTGTCCACTTCTCTCCAGTTTCTTTGTGCTTGCTCAAGATTCCAGCATCTACAGTTACTTAAGTTTCTGTACCTAATAATGAAAGTTTGCAGCAGAATTTGCATATGGCTGCCAGATGATTTTTTTTCAATCTTCTGGTGACATAGCAAGCCAGCTGCCTATGAACCCTTTCTGGCTATTACAAATTACAAAGCTGATGTCTTGAAAGTAGTTAAATGGAGATCAAGATAAACAATCAAAGCATGCAAATTGGTGACATACTAGAGGACAAGGACTTTAACAAGGACCAGCAGTGAGAGCCAAAAGGTTTGAAAAGGACGGAAAAAATTGATTAGAGGAGCAAGTGGAAAGTAATATTAAAGCAAACAGCAAAAGCTTCTGTGTATGTATAAAATAGGAAGGAGGTTTCTCGGATATGCATGAGGTAATTCGAAAAAGAGAGATTCCAAAGATATCTTTATGAATCAGTTTCAAACAGCTTCTGGAGCTTGTAACTTTCACTGTCATGAAGGATGAGATTTTGGGGAAAAAAACTAATGGGACACTGGCACCAGATCCTGTAAACCTGAATCTGCAGAGAGAGTGGAGCCATTGGTTGAAATTTTACAAATTCACCCATTCAAGAGGGTGCAAGCAGATTGGAAAATAGCAAAATGGGACTCCATTGTTTAAGAGAGAGAAAGAAAATTAGGTAAATACAAGTGTCTTTGGTTAACATCTGTCATTGGCAAGATGTTGGGAGTCCATAATCATAGTGAAAATAGCTAGTCATTTAGAGAAGTTTAATGTAATCAAACAAAGTCAACAATGCTTTATGAAAGGTAAATCATGTTTGACAAATTTGCTTATTTTCTCTAGGGATGTAATAAGCAGAGTAAATAAAGGGGAACCTGGAGATATAATGAGTTTGGATTTTCAGAAGGCTTTTGATAATGTGCCACATAAAAGGCCAAGTTACATGTTCAAGAAATTGGGAGGAACTGTTAACAAAGACAGGAGATTGGTTAATACATAGAAGACAGAGTCAGTAATAACTAGATCATTTTCATGCTGGAAGGATGTAACTACCGGCACCTACAAGCACCAGCCCTTCTGCCTCAATTATTTGCAATTTTGTTGTGTATAAGCCCGCCCTGCTGTACATCATGACACCCTCGTGATGATGTCATCCCCCACATATATATTTCTGTATGTCAGTAGTTATGTTAGTCTGATGATATTAAAGAATGAGAAAAGTTCAATGTCTTCAAGTCCTCATTGTTAAAGTGCATACAAAATTGGCAACGAGGAATGAAATGAACCCTACGCATGCTCCATGCACCAAATGGGGGAAGAAAGGAAAAGGATAAAGGTAAAAGGTGACTAATTAACAAGCTCCATGAGTTCCTACCAAATATCAAAACGAAAACGTACCAAGATGGCAGAGGGAAAGTTCGGAGAATTCAACGAAGCAAATGAAAGTTGGGGAATTATGTAGATCGGTTTAACCACTACTGTGTACCCCATGATATTAATGAAGCCCGGTAAACCAAAAACATGCCCTATTATACAATTCCTCAGTATAATTGGCAGCAAAACATTCGATCTCCTTAAAACTTTGTTGTCCCCAGAGGACCCAGGGACAAAGAGATACCACAAGTTATGCACAGCATTGGAGAACCACTTAAGCCCCAGACTACTGGTTATGGCAGAAAGGTAATGATTCTATGAAAGGAGACAAATGCCAGGGGAGGTTGTAAGTGAATACCTGACACTGTCCAAACACTGTCACTTTGAGCAGTTTCTGACCCAAGCACCGAAACAAATTGGTGATGGGGTTGGTAGATCGCCAGGCAAAACAGAAATTAGTGGCAATGGACAATGAAGAAACTCTCAAAATCACTTAGAGAACTCCTGCAGCTCAGAAATGGTAGACAAAAATGTGGATGTGGGCCATCAAGACCTTCTGGTCGGGAGGTTTTCCTGACAACAGTGCTTCTGTTGCAGGAAGTACAACCATTGCCCAGAAAACTGTTTCTTCACAAATTCCAAACACCACCGTTGCAATGAAAAAGGACATATCAAAGCGAGATGTCCAATTAAAAAAACAGTAAAAAGCAGGAGAACTCAAAATTATGATAAGCACCCAACTGTCAAAGCACTAGCAGAGAGAGGAGAGAGAGAGAGAGAGAGAGAGAGCTTTGCAACAGCTCTGAAGACGACAAAACAACAGCTGCAGTCTTAGAAATCTGAAATATCAATGAAAAAAGCACAGCAATTTATGTTCAGCTAAAAATAAACAATGAACCTCTGAAAATGGAGCTCGACACAGGGGCTGCAGTCTCTAATGCCATTACATTTAAAACAACACCTTCCAGTGAAAACAACTGAAGTCATACTGAGATTTGTTACATGAGACAAAATCAAAGTGTTTGGAAAATGTACGATCAAGGTACAATACATGCAACAACAACCAAAAACACTATCTCTCTACATCGTAGATACTCATGGACCAGCGAATTACGGAAGAAACTGGCTACAACACATTCCGCTGAACTGGCTGGAAATTGGTTCAATACTGAATGTAAACCATGAAGCCAGAACTCAACCAGATTCTCAACGACCACGGTGTGATTTTCCAACAAGGTTTAGGAAAGATGAAAGAGTTTCAAGACAAACTGCAATTAAAAGAGAATGTGGAACCAAAGTTCATTAAAAGGCAGGACAGTTCCATTTGCAATGAAAGGGAAAAAACTGAAGCTGAGTTAAAAAGATTAAAAGATGAAGGCAAAATAGACCCAATAGAATACACTGATTGGGCAATGCCCATCGTACTTTTACGGAAAACAAATGGTGAGATTCACATTTGCCACAAAGTCACCATCAACCAGATGCTAAAAGTACCGGAACACCCCCATGCCCAAAACAGAAGAACTATTCCAAGCACTAAATAGAGGGCAAAAGTTCACAAAGTTCGATTTGTCACAGGCATATCAACAAATAGAGCTGGACAAAGAATCAAGAAAATATGTGACAATCAATCCCCACCTGTGCCTGTTCACCTGCACACACAGGTCATAAGGAGTTTCAGCAACACCTGAGATTTTTCAAGCTACAATAGACAAATTAATTCATGGACTCTCAGTAGGATGTTACCTTGATGATATCACCATCACAGGCCGAAACGACAAGGAAGACTTATAAAACTTTGTGACTCTAGCCATTGATGCTTCGCCAGTAGGTCTGGGAGCAGTATTGTCCCAAGTCACAGAGAAGGGTGAGCGGCCAGTGGCATATGCTTCGTGCACATTAACTGTAAGCAAATGCAATCATGCACAACTGGAAAAAGAAGGATTAGCAATAATTTTTGGTGTAAAAATATTCCACTAATATCTCAAAAGGATACCAATATTAGCTGCAGCCAGAATTCAAAGATGGCCCATGCTACTAGTGTAATGATTATAATATTTTGGGAGAATTTGGTAAAATTTAGAGTAGGTTACATACAGACACACATTTTTAAACAGATCTTATTTGAAAGACTGAAGAATTCACATTGCAGGATCTCTGGAAAATGTTATGCACATTTCACAAGTAGGTGCTAATGGAAATGGCTCATAAAATCCTTGACCATTGTCTTGCTGGAGTCAGGTTGACTACAAGTACCCTTTCTTCAAAGTGCTCACAGAAAGGTCACACCTGGGTTTTGTTTATACTTATGTGAGAGATGGGAAAATTGATCTAAAATTATGAACATGGAAGAAACTAAAGTTCATCAGTAAAATGGCTGTAACCAGTTCAAACAGGATAAGCTTGGGGCTTAGGATGCAGGAAAGCAGAGTCAGCACGATTAACATAAGAATCTTCTAGTCTTTGTGACAAGACCATAGGACTAAGATAAGGAATGGTAAGGTACAATAGAATGTAGGAAGTTGAGGTAGTCTGGATCAGATAAGGGTCTCCTAGCCCTGGACAGAAGTACCAAGTCATACATTTCTAATTAGCTAACCATACACAGATTTATACATATGAAATTAGCCAACCCTAGATAGAATGAGTCAACTCTGCATATCAAGAGACTGTAGCCCCGAGAATCAGGAAGGTGTGAATAAGGACAATGACATGAAGGGACACCGACAGGATAACCCCCCCTGGTTCTCCAAGTATACTGAAATTGCACGTAGGCAGGCAGGATTGCCTAATGCCAAACCTCTCCAGCAGGAGGCAGAAGAATGTAAGGGGGAGGGTATTCCTACACTGAAATCAACTGTATAAAAGTTGGGTGAGCCCCAGTGTGTGTGTGTATTCCCAGGGTAAGGGGAAGCACCCAACTTTGCATTGTTGTAGTAATAAATGTTCTTTGTTCTCAATTTTTGTCTCGAGCAATTTCTTTAAAGGTACTTTAATTCCTAACAAATGGGGGCTCGTCCGGGATCACACTCCCTCCACTGACAGAGTGCCCCGACGACGAGAGTAGGTGCACCCCGGCTGATTCAGCTGGACTCACGGGCGACGGGTGGCTGGTCAGTGGAAGAAGCGAGTGATATCCGAGAAGAGGCATTGAGAACAAACGGCGGAAGGACGCGCGCTAGAGCAGTACTGCCAGAACTCGGTAATAGTATTTTACTTGTTCCTAAGTATGGGAATAGCGGGCAGTAGAGATGAGAGTCCTGACACAGGACGTGACCACCAGATAGCTACGTACAGCCCGCTTGGGATGATGTTATCTGAGTGGGGCACAGGAAAGACCCGCGGTAAAGACAAACTAGCGGGCAGTAGAGATGAGAGTCCTGACACAGGACGTGACCACCAGATAGCTACGTACAGCCCGCTTGGGATGATGTTATCTGAGTGGGGCACAGGAAAGACCCGCGGTAAAGACAAACTGACGACGGTCAGGTATTGTTGTAATGAATGGGTGGGATACCCGGTTAAAGGGAGCTCCGTGTACTGGCCAAAATTCGGATCCGAGGATGAATGGATGTGTGAAGCTTTGAACTTATGGCTCTATCAAAACCAGCCAGACAATGTTGAGAGCAGGGAATATGCAGCCTGCTGGCTCAAGGGATCCATTGAACAGCTGGTTTTGAATGAGAAAGAATCCAGGGATAAGAGAGAGGAGGAACCTCTTGTCCCTGAATCACAGGGTTGGGATGTGTTACATTCCCTCCCTCCACCCTATGTTCCTCCTATGCCAGCTCCTATCTTTCCTTCCCCTCCTATGACCTACCCTTCTGCACCTTCCCCACCTCCCCCACCACTAGAGAAGAGAGAAGAGAGCAGGAGTGGTATGATAACTTGCTCACAAAGCACTCGATTACCACCTCTGTTGGCAGGAGAGAGAGGTAACTTTAATTCAGAACAGTGTGAGACTCTTCAGGAAGAAAGGGCAGAACCCTTTGATTCATTTCCCAGGGAGCAGGAACCCAGACCTAATAAGCCAGAAACCAATTGGATGAGACCACTGCGGGAAGTTCCCATGAGAGAGGGTCTCGGTTTCGTAAATGTGCCCCTGACCAGTACTGAAGTGTGTAACTTTAAGAAAGAACTGACCTCCCTGATAGAAGATCCCCAGGGATGTGCCGAACAGTTAGACCAATTTTTGGGACCAAATATATATACAATATGGGGGTCTCGACATAGAATCCCCAGCAGGGGAACAATTGGTACTAACAGGTTTTGTTACCAACTCAGCCCCAGACATTAAGAGAAAATTACAAAAGACAGAAAATTGGCATGAGCAGGGAATAACCCAGCTTCTACAGATCACACAAAAAGCATTTGTCCAGACATCTGAGGATAAGCAGAAAGCAAAGGCTAACATTTTGATGCAAGCAGTTAAAGGAATAGTAGATGAGTAACATGAAAAAAGGCAGGGACTGTGTGCCAGCTCCTGAATGTTGGGAGAAGTGCAGGGAGTGGGAGAGTAGAGACCAGAGATAATTTCATAAATCACGACTTCCCACTTCAGTCACTGACCAATATTGATTAAAATTCATGCTAAAAATTAAATGTCATAAATGATCGTTTTTCAATACTGTAGAATTAGCGAATTTAACTACCAGTTAATTCCAATTTATGAAATAAATTGTATTTAAATGTGATTTTGCACAGGGAGTACCTGAGAGTTGAGTGATGTTATAACATTTGCAGGGAGAAATGTTTGCGCAAATAGGGTGAGTTCTATACATCTTAACTTTAAGTGTATGTGAGATAAAGAAAGGATCTGATGTGTAAAGTGGCTGGATCAGCCAGTTGAAGGGGGAGTGTGCATGTCCCTTTAAGTGCACTGTGGCACTTGAAATTGAGGCTTCAGGCTCTTGTCTTGCAGTTAGAGGTATGGAGCCCTATCAACACATTTAATACATTTCTTCTACACATTCAGCAGTCAAGGTCCGTGAGTTTAAAGATCACCCACCTCTGGAGAATAAAGATACCTCTGGGGATTCCTATGGGGATTCCTATAAGTTTAATCATTCATTTCTCTGGTGCATTTTCCTCTGGAGTGAAATTAATGCCTCAGCACAATTTCTCTGTATTGCCGCTGTTATTTAATTCATGATAACTTTCCCCATTCATCAGGTTTATATTTAAATCCGGTAGTGCGGAAGTTACATTGTAAATAATCACGGAGGTAAATCCTGCGCAACTGGATTCAGCTTAATGGAGAAATAAACCTGCGAACTGGTCTATGGTGGTGTGTGAGTACTGCAATAGGTGGAATATGATTTAAATTGGTGGCATTGTTCAGAACAATTGGGTGCATAAGAATAATAATATCATTAAGAACTCACAGATCTTGTACCAGATGCTATTCAGTACATCTTGACTTAAGGACTGGAGAAATTGGCATGTTAGAATGAGATTGGCATGGTACCAATATTTCTTGATTCAATAATGACTCCACAAGCTCCAGGATTCATGCAGCAGAACTTTTAAGTGGAATATAATAGAAACTAGCCTGTACTTAAATTATTGTGTGTGCAATCTTCATAAGAACATCTTTTAACTTTTTTTTGGTGCCTGTTTTACAGACTGTTTTAAATAAGGCCAGCTCCTGTGAGCTGTGGCACAAGGCATTTTACTTAAGGCAGAACTAAAGGTTGAATATGTTTCAAGTTCTCTTGCAGGGGCTCTTGTGCTGCAATGTCTGTTATGTACTCACTCTAACAAGTTGGAGGGTTGTGCCCCATACAGACAAGCAGCTCCAACTGCATTTTAATAAGGTCTAACATATTCAAAACCCATGCAAATATGGTTTGTGTTTCATTTTTCAATTTTTACACTAACACAAAGGAAAGTCAGATTGTTATTCATTTTATTAAAATCTAGTGATTGGTTATATGTAAAAGCATGGCAAGAGGATCAACTAAAACCTGCCTGGGATGGTCCCTTCTGTGTACTTTTAATTACAGACACCGCAGTAAGAACAAGAGAGAAAGGCTGGACCCACATTCAAAGAATTAATGACAAAGTGCCATAATGTTACAATTTTATTCTTTTTTTTAATGGTTTATTCAGTTTTTGTGTATTTTATTGCTGTTTTCAATGAGCTTTACATTTATCGTGGTTTATTCAGTTTTTGTGTATTTTATTGCTGTTTTCAATGAGCTTTACATTTATCGTGGTTTATTCAGTTTTTGTGTATTTTATTGCTGTTTTCAATGAGCTTTACATTTATTGTTGTTTATTCAGTTATTGTTATATTTTATTGCTGCTTTCAATGGGTTTTACTTTCATTGTTGTTTTACTCATTTTTTGGAATATTGTTCGTTAATGTTTTAAGTCCCCCTGGAATAGGGGCAGCAGAGGTTACAATTGTGCTCCTTTAGAATGTAGACAGGGCATAGATTTAATGTATAGTCATAATGGGATATAAGGGATCCCAATACGGACCAGGGGAATTAAACAGCTTTAGTGGAGTACATCTAATTTGTATCATAGCCTACACAGGTATTAAAGACAGGAGTTTTGAAGCGATAGCACAAAGGACATGGTGGGACAAAGACAGACAGAATGGTAGTCAGGATTGTACATGTAACAGAGAGAGAGAGTTAATACATATGCTAATGTACACAGACAGGCTGCAACTCACAAGTTCAATGATACATATGCTAATGTTAGCAGACAAGCTGCAACACACAGTTAAATCACAAGAAACAATCCCCCCCCAGCTTGGTCACTTTTCATCACCCCATGAAAGGGAGCACCAGTTTCCAACAACGTGAGCTGCTTGACACTTTAATATCAGGCTCCAAACAGCCTTCGGAGATCGGTGGCCCTAGGGTTCGGGGCTGAAGAGGACATCAGATACGAGCCACAATCAAACGGAACCGCCTGACTACTGCTACTCGTTCGCTGCTGAAGGCAGCGCTTCTCATAGACTGCTACTCGTTCGCTGCTGAAGGCAGCGCTTCTCATAGACTGCTACTCGTTCGCTGCTGAAGGCAGCGCCTCTCACAGACTTCGTCGGGACAACACTTACAAAGGTCGTGTGCTTCAAAGACACTGCTTCAATATTTCAACGTATGGGATGGACTAGACTCTTTACTGAGAACTGGAGCCTGATACTCCAAACCCTAATAAGCAGCTGGACTCACTCCCCTGACCTTCATGGTGCTCCCCTACCTAAAGACTTTACACAGGTGTTACAATTCGGTTATTGACCAGCTGGGTAAAACTACACCTTACACTTGAAAGATCAGTGTTACTGATCTAAAAGAAAAGTGAGGAGAGGGGGGGGGGGATCAGTCACACTGACACTAGTAACCAAAGATCAGTAACACTGATCATGGTGAAAGATCAGTATTACTGATCTAAAAGAAAAGTGAGGATTGTGAGAGATGGGAAAATTGATCTAAAATTATGAACATGGAAGAAACTAAAGTTCATCAGTAAAATGGCTGTAACCAGTTCAAACAGGATAAGCTTGGGGCTTAGGATGCAGGAAAGCAGAGTCAGCACGATTAACATAAGAATCTTCTAGTCTTTGTGACAAGACCATAGGACTAAGATAAGGAATGGTAAGGTACAATAGAATGTAGGAAGTTGAGGTAGTCTGGATCAGATAAGGGTCTCCTAGCCCTGGACAGAAGTACCAAGTCATACATTTCTAATTAGCTAACCATACACAGATTTATACATATGAAATTAGCCAACCCTAGATAGAATGAGTCAACTCTGCATATCAAGAGACTGTAGCCCCGAGAATCAGGAAGGTGTGAATAAGGACAATGACATGAAGGGACACCGACAGGATAACCCCCCCTGGTTCTCCAAGTATACTGAAATTGCACGTAGGCAGGCAGGATTGCCTAATGCCAAACCTCTCCAGCAGGAGGCAGAAGAATGTAAGGGGGAGGGTATTCCTACACTGAAATCAACTGTATAAAAGTTGGGTGAGCCCCAGTGTGTGTGTGTATTCCCAGGGTAAGGGGAAGCACCCAACTTTGCATTGTTGTAGTAATAAATGTTCTTTGTTCTCAATTTTTGTCTCGAGCAATTTCTTTAAAGGTACTTTAATTCCTAACACTTAAGATAACAATTGAGCAGAAGAACTCCTGTTGTTTGCTGGAGAAAGTGGGGGTTTTACAAGTCACATGCTTTTTATGAAAGTTTTTCAGTTGGAGAGAGAGAGAAAGAGAAAGAAAGAGGTCACAAGCTCTCTCAGTCAGTGTGTGTGGGACACTGAACAGTGCAATCCAGGAAGAACTGATGAAAAGTTCCAAAGCAGTGGATGGCTGGAAGTGCTATCTGACTGATGTTTCTCCTGGAATAAGTGGAACAGAGTGGAGCTTTGTGGTGGCCTAGAGGAAGAGGTTACCATTTGGAAAACCCTGATGGGGCAAGTTTCATTAGCGAGACCTTGAGGTGACTAATGGTGGTAGCTCAGTTGTGGAAATCCTGGAACAACAAATTTCTCTCTGCAAACCCTACAAGAATCTTCCTGAGCGGTAAACATTTAGCTTTCAAGCGCCAAAGCCTGATGAACTTTCTACATGTTAAATTCTCTGCCCAGGATAAGAATTGCCTGCATCCAGAGAACTTGGAAGAAGGAGAAGTGAGATTGAACTGTGTACCAAAGAACTTTTCTTAAATTTACACGTGCGCTTAGAATTAGAAGGGGGTTAATTTGGGTTAGTTAAGTATAGAGTTAAGTTAAAGTTTGATTCTATTTTCATGTTTAAAGTTTTTGTTTTTGAATTTTTTTATAACTATTTATTCGTTCAACAAAGTTATTACATACAATAAGAAAAATACATATTATGAATGATAAATTTTTTTCTTTATATATAAAAAAAGAGAAAATAAAAGAAAAGAAACCCGCCTCCCCCTTCCCAGCCAGCTCTCTTTAGGGGAGCCAAAGAAAGAGAAAAGAAAACCAAAATATATTTACTAAAATCTAATAAATGTAAATATTCTAAATATAAAGACCACTTATTAAGAAAAAAAGAATAATTATCATGTAAAACATACGTAATTTTTTCCATTAACAAACAAGTTTTCATCTCATTATGCCATCTATTAATATCAATCACATTAGCATTTTTCCATGTACTTGCTATATATTTTTTTGCTACAGATAAAGCTAAATATACAAAAGCAATCTGAAATTTATCTAATCCCAAATCTTTCAAAGGCTTCAACTTACCCAACAAAAATATTGTCGGGTCTATTTTAATCTTATACAAATGTTCCAAAAACAATTGAATTGCTTTCCAAAAAGATTGTATATGTACACATAACCAAACCGCATGAAAAAAAGTTCCAACCAAATTACCACATCTAAAACAAGAGTCTGATTCACTAAAACCATTTTTTTTTTAAACTTTTCAGGTGTTAAATACAATTGATGTAAAAAAATTGTAATTAACCAATGCATAATGAACATTTATCAATCTGGTAACACTATCATGACAGATATCTAACCAGTCATCCTCAGAAAAAGTAAAGTTAATATCCTTTTCCCATTTAATCTTAGATCTATTCCATCCCTTTTTTTCCATACTTCCCTGTAATGTTTGGTACATCAATGAAATGTATCCCTTCTTTAGTGCAATCACAAGAAGAGATTCAAATTTAGTCAAATCAGGTAAAATCATGTTTCTACCAAATATGTGTTTTACTAGAGATTGAAGTTGATAATAAACAAATAAAGAATTCTCATTAATACCAAAATCTTCCCTCATTTGATTAAAAGATAAAAATTTACCTTCTTTAAAACAATCCCCCTCCCTAAGTTTTTAATACCTTTAGATTTCCAATGTAATAAGCATTGATTATACATTGAAAATGGAATAAGTTGGTTATTATATAACGGTGTTAAAGTCAGTAATTTACCCTTAGAACCTATCATTCTATTTTTCCTCATCTATAACTTCATTAAATGTTTTAGTATAGGCACATTATATTGTTGTAATAAATTTAAATTTCACCAAAACAAAAATTGATGTGTTTCAAATTCCAAAATATTTGCCATCTCAATTTTAGCCCAACTAGGGGGCCGTTCCAAGTCCATTAATAAACTAATAAATTTAAATTGAGCTGCCTCATAATAATTTTGAAAATGTGGTAAGCATAATCCCCCTAATGCATATTTGCAGGTTAGCTTATTCAAAGCTACTCTCGGAAATTTACCCTTCCATAAAAATTCCCTAACTATTTTATTTAAATTTTGAAAAAAATTCTTCTTACATAAACACGGAATTGATTGAAACAAATATTGTATACATGGAAAAATATTCATTTTAATTGTATTTATTCTTCCAATTAAATTTATAGGAAGATCCTTCCACTTAATCAAATCAGCTTTAATCTTTTTCATTTACGGTACATAATTTAATTTATATAAAGAATGATAATCAACATCCACATTTATACCCAAATATTTAATTCGATCAGTCCACTTCAAATTAATAATATTCTTATAAACTGAATAATCTCCTTCACCTATTGGTAAAATTTCACTTTTATCCCAGTTAACTTTATATCCAGACAAAGATCCATATTGTATTAAACACTCCTTCAAGTGCAAAAGTGACTGAGCTGGGATTGTTAAATACACCAATACATCAACAACAAATAGATTAATTTTATACTCCTCATCTAAAACTCTCATACCTTGTATCTGTATATTTTGTCGTATCAACTGTGCTAAAGGTTCAATTACTAATGCAAACAAAGCTGGGGACAAAGGACAACCTTGTCGAGTTGAACGAGTTAATCTAAAAGATTCCAAGATCTGACCATTTGTCAATACCCTGGCTATTGGTTTATTGTATAAAGTTTTAATCCAACCAATAAAAGAGGGACCAAAGTTAAATTTCTCTAAAACTTTAAATAAAAAGTTGAGTGGAACTCAACTCGACAAGGTTGCCCTTTGTTTCCAGCTTTGTTTGCTCCATTCAGAGTAAATTTATATTGTGGGATGCTATGAAAGCTTACTTGAGAGGTCAAATAATTAGTTATACCTCTAAGGTTAAAAAGAACTATTTGACTGAGAGTCTTGAATTAGAGAAACAGATCGATCAATTAGAAAAGGAATTTCAGAGAGATGCGACAGAAAATCAGAAAATAGAGTTGTCTCGATTGAAATATAATACGTTGCAATCTTATCAATTTGAATGTTTGATTAATAGATCTAAACAGCAGTATTATGAATGGGGTGAGAAAGCACATAAGGTACTCGCATGGCAGTTAAAGAAAGAACAGGTATCAAGGGTTATTAATGCAGTTGGACAGAATTTGGCTATTACTTACAAACCTCGTGAGATTAATGATGAATTTCATTCATTTTATAAGAAATTATATACTTCTGAGGAAAAACAGGAGAACGGTTCGATTAACTCTTTTTTATCGGTGTTGAAATTACCGGTACTAAGAGAAGAAGACATATTGGAGCTGGAGGCTCCTTTTACTGATTTAGAAATTAAATCGGCTATGTTGGAAATGCCAAGTGGAAAATCACCTGGTTTTCAGTTGAATTTTATAAGGTATTTTATGCTTGATCGGATTAATTAATCCTTGAACATTAAAGGTGGCAAATTTCAAATTCGACTATCTAATACAATTACTAAATACCAAAAATAGTCACAAAATTAATAATAACAAAGAAAAAAAAAAGAAAGATTTTCTTCCAAAAAGGAATTAATTTGTTTCTTAACAAATTCAATAAATTCCACTTTTTTTAACAACATCGTATTGAATCTCCAACAATAAGCTGCACGAATTGTAAATACAACAAAGATTGATCTGAAATTACCCGACTTTTATATTCTGCTTGCAATATTTTCCCCTGTAAATGTGCCGATACTAAAAAAAAATCAATTCTAGAAAAAGATTCATGTCTAAATGAATAAAAAGAAAAATCTTTCTCTGTTGGGTTAAGACGTCGCCAGATGTCCACTAAATTAAAATCTTTCGTCAAAGCTTGAATTTGAATTGCCATTTTAGATTTTTTAACATTTTTTGGAAATTTATCTAGTAAAGGTTCCAAAACACAATTAAAATCTCCTCCAACCAAAACATTTTCATTAGCTTGTCCCAAAAGTTTGGCCTCAAACTGCGGACAAGACTGTCCTCAGTTCACCTGGATTTAGGCCTCCGTTTAGAAAAATCCACATCGCCACAAATTTTACCTAGACCACTGGAGGAGGGCGAGAGAGTACTGGTACAAGATTACAGACAATACAAACACCCCCTAGGTGGCAGGGATGATCCTACAAAAGTTGAGCCCCTGCTCATACTCTGTTCGAGTGGGAGACAGAGTATTGAAACGACACTTTGATCAATTGCAACCACTGTCTGACAATGAAATCCACAATCTACCTCACCACCTGGAGGAGGTAGAACTTGATCTGCCGAGGCCTGCCACGGGAATCCAACCTCTTGGGCCGAGTGAAAGAGGGCCGGAGATGGGTAGCCCAGTAACTGCAACAAGCAGCCCAGCACATAGAATCCCGGAGGCCAGTGAAGGCCAGCAGCCATCATTGACCTGACTATCTACGTGTCCCACCCAAAACAGCCCCGAGCAAATACTGATCCAGCATGCCACGCCAAGGTGGTCCAAATGAGAAAGAAGACCACCTGAAGGCTTTAAGGACTATGTTCCATATTTATTATTAAGTTCCCTTCTACATTATAATCACTCAGTATATGTACCCTAATTCCCATTAGTAGTCATGGGCCTGGTGTAGTAATAGTAGCTAGAGGGGGCCGATTCAACATTTATTGCATGGAGGGGAAGAGTGTTGTGTATAAGTCCATCCTCCTGCACATCATGACGCCCATGTCATGATGTCACCCCCGTGTATATATATATATATATATATATCTCTCTCTGTACGTCAGCAGCCATGTCAGTCAGATAGTATTACAGAATGAGAAAAGCACTACATCTCTGAGTCCTCATTGTGTAAGTGCATACATGACAAATTTATCTTAAATTTTAAATTTAGACATACAATACAGTAACAGGCCCTTTCAACACACACGCCAGTTCTGCCCAATTACATCCAATCGACCTACACCTCCAGTACATTTTGAACGGTGGGAGGAAACTGGAGCACCCAGAGGAAACCAACGCAGACATGGGGAAAAAGGACAAACTTCTTACAGACAGTGTCAGATTCAAACCCATGTCAGTGTTAACTGCTAAGTTAACCATGCCGGCTTTTCTAAAAAGAGATTACCTGAAGGATCCGGCATAAGGTGGCCAAGTATGCAAATGGATGGGAAGACATGTTGTGACGACTTAGAAACAGCAATTGGATATAGATAGGCTGAGTGAGTGAGTGGACAAAAACCTGTCCATGGAAAGGGTATAATCCTGCATCCCAGAAAAAAAGGGATATAAAAGATTAGAAATGGTGAAAGAATACTTGCAAGTGCAGAGCAAGAAAGATGCTATGCATGAATCCCAAAATGTCAGCACACTGATGCAACATGGTCAAGAAGGCAAAAGGCAGAATAGCTTTTATTTAAAAAAAAATGGAATTTGGAAAAAAGAAAATTAAATGTAATTTAAATGTTGTTATAATTACGCTGGGCAATGGTGAAGTCATACCCAAAGTAAAAACACAGTTTTGGTTTTCTTAAGAATGAATATATTGGTAATGAATAAAGTCCTAGTGAGATTCATTAAAGTGCATTTCTGGGTGGAGAGGGTTCTGCGACAAACAGCTAAATGCAGTATACATATATTCTTTGTCGTTTCTAAGAATGTGAATTTATGTTATTGAAACACAAGGTCTTGAAAAGGAATTGCAGGGAAGATGTTGAGATGTTTCCGCAAGTGGGAGATTTTCAGATGTGGAAACATAGATGATGAGATAGGCCCTGAAATCTGGATGCATGGGAATTTCTCCTGGATGTTGATGAATCTCCAGAATTCTCTTCTGACAGTTATGGGGGCCAAACTTTTGGCCATATTTAAAGAGGAAGTAGATGATTTTTTGAAGTTCAAGGAATTGTAAGCTATGGGTAAATGGAAAAGAAGAGATGAAACATGGGTTAGATCAGGCTTAAGGCACTAAAAAGTTTACACCTGCACCTGTTTTATATGCTCTAACAGAGAGCTCTGGCCTCTTATATTGTATCATGTGGACAGTCTAAAAGATGTCTGTGCATACCCTTTCAAAATATTGATGTAATCTTTTCAGATGAAGTGAAAATAATATCCTTGCATTAGTATTTGAATAGAAGTGGAAGTTTTTCTGTGTTCTGGGTGCAGACCAAATTTGTCTTCATATAATTCCACAAATATATAAAGAAGAATTTCTTGGAAATACTCAGTAGGTTCTTGTTTGAAAGGTCCAGCATTTGTAGTATTTTGCTTTAGTACCATTATCAAAGAGGCTGCCCTGGTCATTTTATTGTTTGTATGCTGGTGGTGAATGTAAAGTGGCTGCACTATTTTCCTATATAACAGAGAGGGCATAAAGAATGACAATATTCCGAGATCATGACATGAACTGTATGCTCTCACAAACACTTGTTGCAATTATTTTTTTCTCTGAAAATCAGAATTGGCTTCCAGTTTAGGGAATTTTCCAAAAGAAGTCCACAGATGACTCAAACTGAAAGCAAAATCTCCAACAACTTATTAAACATCAAAAACAAAACAAACATTTCACATGAAACTATGTGTTAACCTTCAATGGACATTAAGTAAAAAAAAACAGTTGGCTGTGTCTTCACTGCACTGTGTCAATTAATCAGAAAATATTGAAGTGCACTTTCAATCATGCAATTTTAGATGATTGGCAAGCCACATCAAAAATAAAGATCTCAAACTCTTCTAAGAACATACAAGGTCAGGAACATTACGCCTGCTGTTTATAGTAGATCTTGCTGCCTATGAAGTATTTTGATCAACTGTAAGAACACACTTCTTTTGGCTCAGCAGAAGCATCTGAATTAATTGAAAACACATGCATTATATTTATACTCAAAGAATCTAAATTCACAATCTTGCTACAAGCACGGATTTACTTACTATCAGTTAATGTTATCTGATAATCACAAAACTCCTTCTCTTCAGTGTAGAAAAAAATGTACAACAAAATAATCCCCTAACATTTACAATGTAGGTACTTTTATTTGAATAAAATTTAATTAGAGAGCAGAGACAAGGAAACTTGCAAGTTCTTTATCTTACAGAGTCATCTGAAAAGTTGCAGACTATATATATATATATATATATATATATTTGCACCTTTCTGGATGTACTTTGCCCTGTGGCACAACTCAATTCAGTTATTCCAAAGCATAGGAAAACAGCAAAAACAAAATGAGAACTTTCAGAGTGGGCAAAATAATTAAGTGATTTCTTTACAAAACATTAATACAATCTCCCTCAAAAATGGAGTAATGGAGAAAAGTTCAAGGAACGTAATTGAACTGCAGTACCTTACTGATTCAAATCTATTCCCGAAGTTTTCTGAATATGAATAAATGCATAGTTACATGCTTCATCAGAGATTCTTGCTGGAACTCAGTTGCTATTTGTAAGGTATGCAAATGATCTATGTGTGACGTCATTACGTGACGTTTTATTACTTGCCGAAGGCCCTCCGTGACTGCAAGCTGCACAGTTTGAATCTTCCTACAACTGAATGTGAGTTATTGTATACCAACATACTCAACACTATTCAATTGAGTTTACACAAACAATTCTCAATTTCAAGGAAGAACAACATAGACTATCATTACTGCACTGCAGAGTTTTATTTTCACTGCTGCTTTCAGTAAAAGGTGACATTGTCAATTTAGAAACAAGTTCTCTGTTCCAAGAATGAACAGATTATATTTGTAAGCATTCATTGTGGGTGAGTAGCCAAATCACTGAATGGCATTACAGGAATGTTCCTATAATCTGGTACACTCACTATTTAGTTGATGCCTGATAGGAATATACTCCACATTAACAGACATGACTACTAATACCCTATTAACTCATCTTTATGTAGGTGTTACATTGTGAACCAGTTGCTCAGCAGAGAGGTGCCAGTGTGTTTAAAGCTAGTGGGCAGCTTGGCCCTGGTAAGTCTAAAGTGAGTGGACAGAGACCATTATCAGTCACATTTATTGGATGAATAATTTTTTTTAATGATTCATGGTTCTCAGAATCTGGCAGGAAAAATGGTTGTGAAAACGATTTATTCATTCAGCACACAGCAGTGATCCTGTTTGACATTATATGCATGCAGACATAACAACTCCTACATACTCATCAACATTAGTTTTAATTGCACTTGGATTGTTTTAATTTGGCTCTAGCCAGCAGGAAAATAATGTTTAAGAAAATCTTGGCATGAAATCAACCATGACGCTTATCTCAGTGAGATTTTCAACAGTAACACAGGCAAGAAAGAGCTCTATTTGGATGAGGAGCTGGTAGATGATAGTCAATTGTGAAACGATACCTGGGGATATTAAGCAGAGTGCAGAGAAATGGGAACAGAAATTATATCTCGAATTTCTGCATGAATCACAGGTTTTCTAATTAATCTAATGATTATAATAATGACATGGAGAAGATAGTTTATTTATTTTTGAATCAGTGTTGTACTATACCAAAATAGGCTCTTCAGTCCAAACTGTTCATGCCAACCAAGCTTTCTACCTCAGCCTGTTTAACTCTTATTCCTATAAACCTTTCATATCCATGTATCTGTTCAAATATGTTAAAGAACCCACCTCTACTACTTCCTCTGGCAGCTCAAATCACATTCCTATCACCCTTTGTGTTAAAGGAAGTGTCCCTCAGGTCCATTTTAATTCTTTCCCTTCTCAACTTTAATCTATGACTTTCATTTCAGGCTTGCCTTTCCTAGGAAAAAGATGGTCACTATTAACCGTATCTTTTCCCATCCTCATTATATATAACACTATTAGGTTTCTCCTGGCACTCCTTATAAATCAAGCTTCCAGTCCCAGCAACATTTTTGTGAAGAACACAAAAGTGCTGGAAAATCTCAGCAGGTCATGCAGAATCCATGTGAAGTAAAAGGCAGTGAATGTTTTCAGTCTGAGCCCTTCCTTGAGTACTGAAAATCAGGCAGATGACTGAATAAAAAGGTGGGTGGGATGGTGGGAGAGGGGGAGAAGCACAGGTTAACAGGTAAGATGTAAAAGGTGGATGAAGGTGAGAGGGTAGAAGAGAAAGAATCTGGGGTGCCTTATTTACACATCTTTTACTTCCTATGGATGCTGCGTGACCAGGTGAGTTTTTCCAGCACTTTCGTGTACTGCACTAATCCCCAGCATCTGCAGATTTTCTTCTTTACCAACATCCTTGTAAATCTTATTTGCTCCCTTTCTATCTTAATTAATTATTTTCCACAGCTGGATGACCAAAACTCCACAACACTCCAAATGTGGTCTCGTCAATTATTTGTACAAACAATACTCCAAGTGTGGTCTCAGCAATATTTATCTACATTAACATTTGTGTCTAGATTATAAAACATTAGAGGAAAATTAGGCTCTTGCAAGTCACAAAATGAAAACAACTCTTAACCTTCTTTTTAAATTCAACCTAAGTCACTCTTTGTGCTTTAAATGGACTTCAATTATTTTGAAATAAAGGTTCATGTTTCTAAAATGGAATTAGTCTTGAGACTTGATACTGAACGTCTCGTAGGAAATGTGTGCTCAAAATGTAACTGCATTCATAACTTCTTCTATTTCTTTGCTCAATAGGAAACTGTCAAATGGTTATTAACTATTAACTGTCAGCACTTAAACTTTACAAGAAATAATTACCCAAAATACCAGGACTTTGAAAAGTACCACATATTAAAAACTACTGCAGTATTTTCCAAAATCTTTATTATTTGACAATGAACTTAAATGATATATTTTTGATATCCCAGGTATTTCTTGTGCTATTAGAGGCCTTTCAGGCCATCAAATCAAGGCACATTCCCAGTGCATTTCTATCAGGACCATTCACCCACTTTCCTGTAACCTATTCTCTCCTACATGTCTATAACCTTTGGACACTCCTCCTCCGCCCTCCAATTTTCATGCCAACCATCTACCCATTCGAGGTAATGTAATCAATTAAACTACTAAGAAGCACGTCTTTGGGATGTGGGAGAAAATTGGAGAGCCCAGAGGAACCCCATGAGATTACAAGGACAATGAGCAAACTTCACACACTGGAGATTAGAATTAAATCAAGGGCTCTGGGACTGCACAGTAGTAAGTGCTGAATTTTTGACTTGTTAGATTGTATGTTTTGGGAAAATTAGAGAGTTAACTTAATTTCCTTTCAGGAAAAGAAAAGCAAAATTATCTCTCTCAACCAGACAAGATATGGATCACTGTTACAATTATCCACAAACACTGCAAAATCATGAAAATGTCAGGACTATTATGGGAACACTCGCATCTCAGACAGAGCACTTCCTCAAAATTAGAAATGTTGGCAATGAATTGGGAGGTCATGGCTACAATGGTGGATTAACAATTAAGCTGAATAAGCTGAAGCCTAGGGGCCCATAAGGTAAGGGGGCCCATCACAACCACTGGTACACCAATGTAACCACTTGCTAATATGGGCTCATGTTAGTCCTGGGTCCACCCGTCAATCACAGCTCCAAAATGCCAAACCAGAGTCAGGAAACCTGAGGCGCTTGGACTTTTGAAAAGTGACTAGGGCGAACATCACAGAATACCAAACAGCACAGCGCCCAGAAGACCCATGGCGAGAATGCACCTTATTTCCACTGAAAGAGCCGAAGGCACAGTTGCGATTCAGGTGACTTAAGAAGCATGCACAGTGTTAACATAACATATATAACATAACATAACAATTACAGCATGGAAACAGGCTATTAGGCCCTTCTAGTCCGCACAGAACCAAACACCCCTTTCTAGTCCCACCTCCCTGCACAATGCCCATAACCCTCCATCTTCTTCTCATCCATATACCTGTCCAACCTTTTCTTAAATAATACAATTGACTCCGCCACCACTATTCCTCCCGGAAGCTCATTCCACACGGCTACCACTCTCTGAGTAAAGAAGTTCCCCCTCATGTTACCTCTAAACCTCTGCCCCTTAATTCTTAACTCATGTCCTCTTGTTTTAATCTTTCCTCCTCTTAATGGAAATAGTCTATCCACATCCACTCTGTCTATCCCTTTCATAATCTTAAATACTTCTATCAAATCCCCTCTCAACCTTCTACGCTCCAAAGAATAAAGACCTAATCTGTCCAATCTCTCCCTATACTCTAGATGCTTAAACCCAGGTAACATTCTGGTAAACCTTCTCTGCACTCTCTCCACTCTGTTTATATCCTTCCTATAATTAGGCGACCAGAACTGCACACAGAACTCCAAATTAGGCCGCACCAACGTCTTATACAATCTCAACATCACCTCCCAACTCCTATATTCCATGCAATGATTGATAAAGGCCAGCATACTAAAAGCCTTCTTCACCACCCTATTCACGTGAGTTTCTACCTTCAGGGAACGATGTACCGTTACTCCTAAATCTTTCTGCACTTCTGTATTCATCAATGCTCTCCCATTTACCACGTATGTCCTGTTCTGATTCTTCTTACCAAAATGAAGCACCTCACACTTATCAGCATTAAATTCCATCTGCCATTTTTCAGCCCACTTTTCTAAGCAGCCCAATTCCCTCTGCAATCCTTGAAAACCTTCTTCATTATCCACTATTCCACCTATCTTAGTATCGTCTGCATATTTACTAATCCAATTCACCTCCCCATCATCTAGATCATTAATGTATATAACGAACAACAATGGGCCCAATACAGATCCTTGAGGCACACCACTGGTCACCAGCCTCCAACCTGACAGACAATTATCCACTACCACTCTCTGGCCTCTCCCTTTCAGCCAATGTTCAATCCATTTGACTATCTCAAAATTTATACCTAAAGACCGCACCTTCCTAACTAACCTTCCATGTGGTACCTTATCGAAGGCCTTACTGAAGTCCATATAGACAACATCCACTGCGCTACCCTCATCCACATTCCTAGTCACCTCTTCAAAAAATTCAATGAGATTGGTCAAACATGACCTTCCTCCCACAAATCCATGTTGAGTGCTCCTGATCAGACCCTGTCTATCAGATGTTTATAAGTACTATCTCTAAGAATTTTCTCCATTAATTTACCTACCACAGACATCAAACTTACAGGCCGATAGTTGCCAGGCTTCCTCCTTGAACCCTTTTTAAATAACGGAACCACATGCGCAATGATAACACTCCAACACTCCAACTCTGTGCGGGTGAAGCTGGTGACTGTGGGCCAGAGTCGGCCCCGTGCCATTGCCGGGGTGATGCAAATGATGGTTCCTGGGAGCTGCTGGCGGCAGCATGAAGATTTGCGGTGTACGCGAGGAGGGGTCTCTGAAATACCAGTGTCCAGCGGCAGTAAGTGAACAATGGGAGAGGTGTGTGGCTGGCGGTGTCTGACCATTGATGGTACTGCTAAATGAGTGGCATCTGGGTGGCCAGGCCTTTGCTGGGGAGCGAGGGTCAGTGGGGATGGCCTGGGCCACGGCAGGAAGCGAAGGGCAGCAGGGGTAGCCAGGCCTTTGGTGGGGGAAGGTCAGCAGGGGCCTTACTAAAGCTCAGCCTAGGGCCTTGATGGTAATTGCATGGCAATACAAGACAAACTCCATAGTGAGATATTTAAAGGGAGAATTTTAGACATACAGAAATTTGCAGCACAGAAACAAGACCTTAGGCCTATCTAGTCCATGCCAAACTATTATTCTGCCTAGACCTATTGGCCTGCACTAGGATCATAGCCCTCCATACCCCTCCCATCCATGTACCTATCCAAATTTATTGTAAATGTAAAAATTGAGTCTGTATTCACCATTTCAGCTGGCAGCTTTTTTCCTTAATCTATATCCTCTAGTTCTAATCTCACCTAACCTCAGTAGAAAAGCCTGTTTGCATTTACTCTATCTCTACTGCTTATACTTTTATATACCTCTGTCAAATCTCCCCTCCTATTTCTCTGCTCCATGGAATAAAGTCCCAACCTGTTTAAGCTTTTCCTGTCATAAAAACACACCAAAATGCTGGAGGAACTCAGCCAGTCTTTCAGTGTCTATACATTGCCGACTTTTCAGGCCTTAGCCTTTCTTCAAAGTAAGACCTTGATGAAAAGCTCAAGCCTGAAATGTTGGTTATATACCTATATCTTTGCTATATAAAGTACAGGTACACAATCCTTTATCCGGACATCTAAAATCCGGAAAGCTCCAAAAACTGGAGAGATAGAAGTTCAAGTTGGCCGGGCAAGAGACCGGCAGCACGAGTCGGGCGGGCGAGTTGGGAAGACGGGGGGGGGGGAGATGGCAGTGCGATTGGAAGGGGGTGGAGGTGGGTACGCTAGCACAATTCGGGTGGGCTTAAATCTGGCTTTCAGAAATCCGGAAATCCGGAAAAATCTGAAAATCGGAATACACTGTCCCCCAAGGGCTCCGGCTAAAGGATTGTGTACCTGTACAATATTTGACCTGATGAGTTTTGCACACAACTGCATTTTGGACACCAACTGTATTTTCTCTGTTCTTCCTTTTCAAAATGACATTTGTGTTGATTCAGACAGACAATTAGTAGTTAACTGGCTTACAATAGCTCCATTAACAAAGTATTCCTTCAATATAAATAATATTTTATCACTTTATATTGTATCGGGAGATCAAAGTTCAAAATTCATATTTATTGTCAGAGTACATACATGACATCACAAACAACCATGAAATTTTTTTTCCTGTGAGTCACGCAGTCGTGCAAAAGACTGTACAAAGAGAAAAGAGACATATACAAAGAGAGAAATGCAAAGAAAGAAATGTAAACAAACTACGCAATATAGAAAAAAAGTATTCAGTAATCAATAATGAGCAAACCAAGAGTCCTTAAATGAGTCACTGATTGAGTTTGTTGTTGAGGAAACTGATGATGGAGGGGTAGCAACTGCCCCTGGACCTGATGTACAAGTGTTGTGGGACCTATACTTCTTTTCTCATGGCAGCAGCATGAATAGAGCAAGTCCTGTGTGGTGTGGATGCTTGACGATTGTCCCTGATCCCTGAGGGCAGTGTTCCATGTAGATGTTCTCGATGGTGGGGAGAGTTTTGTCTGTGATGCACTGGGGTGAATCCACTACCTTTTGCAGACCTTTCTGCTCAGAGGTATTGGTGCCACCATACTAGGCTGTGATGCAGCCAGTCAGCACACTTTCCACTACACATTTGTAAATGTTTGCCAAGGCTTTTGACATCATACCAAAGCTACTCAAACTTTTGAGGAAGTAGAGGTTTTCTTCACAATGCCATTTGTGTGCTGAGTCTAGGAAAGATCTGATCCCACAATGAATCATATACCTGATTTTCCCTTCATGAAGTCTGCAATCAGCACCTTGATTTGGGTGATATTGAGCGTGAGATTGTTGTTAGTACAATTTCTTCCTGCATGCTGACTCATTCCTATTTCTTATAAAACCCACTACCATGGTATCGTCAACAAATGTGTAGATGGTGCTGTTGTCATACCAAGTCACGCAGTCGTAGGCGTAAACCGAGTAGAGTGCTATCACTTTGTGGTTATATGACGAAGAAGAGTAGAGTTCTTGTTCAATGTATGAGGTAAGATCGTGGCAAATTCGACCAATATATGGGGAGAAAGAAAGTGTGGTGATTGTGGCATGGGAGAAGGAAATCAAATCTGGAAAAGAAAACAATACAACTATAAGGACCATCCTTGTGTGTGAACACTTTATTTGGCAAGGCACCAGAGAATCTATGAGAAGGTCTACAACCAACAGTTTGTGCGGGAATAGCAGCCATTGCTTGCAATTAACATGGAACAAAGTTCATATGACTAAAACTTGCTTTCAACCATCAACTAAAATTTTATCCATGAGGGAATGAGCAAAAGGCTGAAATCACAAATCTGCTGCAAAAAAATGCCCAGTGTTTGCTAGTTCTGCCACACTCTGTACATTAGGTATGATTCATTTGGACAGATAATGAATAAAAAGTGTTTAGAATGATATGTGCCAAATGCAGGCATTTAGGATGAGCCAGGAATGCCACCCAGGTTGGTATGGATGAGACACTGAAAGTCAATTACATGACTATGACGCACTATAGAAACTTTTCTTTAAATTTGTTTTTAATTTTTTTTACAAATAAAATAAAAAAATTGCAGCTGGTGTTATTAATTCTTATGTGTAATACATTACCCTGAGCTATATTCAGGCAGGCATTGATACAGATTAACATTTGCATGCTTGCACTAATTGTAACTTAATGTTCCTGGACAGCTTAAAGAATGTTCAAATAAACTTTATTAATCAAATGGAAAAACTCCACATGGAAGCACGGTGGGAAGTTATATCTCTGATATCTCGGTCGGCCAGCAAATCTGGCCATTCCCCAAACTGTCTTCAAAGGAGCTGTGCATGGAGAATGTGCCTCTTCTGTTAATTCTTTTGGTTTTTTTTGTATCTGGGCTAATGACATGAATGTCTTGGCGGGTGGGGGGGGGGGGGGGTGGTTGGGGAAGGGTGAGTTCACAAAAATTTACCCGTTCCAGGTATGTCCAAGAGGGATCTACATCTTGTGCAATAAGTACAAAGGCAAAAAATTCAAGTCTCGGAAGGTTGGTTCCTTGAATTTTGTATTTTTCACTATATTAATAAACAACCTTTATTACTATCTACAATCATTCCAGTCAAGAAGAGAGCAGTGACCTTCCTTAACAACTATTGACCAGTAGCACTTATACCAACAGTGATAAACTGTTTTGAAAGGCTGGCGATGAAGCTGATTGGTGACATAGATCAATTCCAGTTCACCTATCATAGAAACAGGTCTACAGCAGATGCCATCTCATTGGCTCAACATAAAGCCCTGGAGCACCTGGACAGCAAAGACGCATATATCAGGATGCTCTTTAATGACTACAGTTCAGCATTTAACACCATCATCCCCTCAAAACTGATCAGCTAACTTCAGATCCTCAATGACAAAGTCAATCAGAGACTCATTTAAGGATTCTTGAGCATTTTATTGATTGATTTCTTTGTTCTCTCTGTATTACACAATCGGTTTGTTTGCATTCATTATCTGTTTACAGTTCTTATATTTGTTTACATGTTTATGCTGTGTACACTTTATCTTTGAAACACCAATTGGGATAATTCTGCCACTCACAGGAAAAAGGAATCTCAGGGTTGTATGTGATGCTATTTATGTACTCTGACAATAAATCTGAAATCTAACAATTTTCAAACTTACTAATCATACCCTATACATGCTCATCTAAGTCATTTGTATATATTACAAACAACAGAGTATTGATCTCTGTGGTACTTCTCTTTTTACAAATTTCCAATCAGAAAACATCCTTCAGTTCATTAACACATCTCTGATCCCTTTTGCCTTAACCTGAACTAACTGCTGGACTAACTGCCCTGTGTTCATCGATCTCTTTAGGTAAAGGTACCATTATTGTCATGTAAAATACTACATTTAGAATGTAATATACATGTCATTTGTTGACTTCTGTCTACCATAAGTAGTGTCTACCATCGACACTTTGTCCAGCATCTCTCACAGAAACCTATAGCACTTGTGTTCCTAAGCAGTCTCCCCTCCAAGTACTGATCAGGCCTGAGCCTGCTTAGCTTCCGAGATCAGACAATTCAAGCTATTAGGCTTCTGTCAGTACACCATCAAAAGGTCAATCAGATTTGAGAGATGATCTCTGCTGCATAAAACTATTCCAACTCCTCTGACTAAGTCCCTGCTTTTTCAAGTGAAAATAAATCCTGTTCCTCAGAACAACACTCAGAAGTACTCAGCCTGACTCAGAAGTCACGCACCATCCATGGAAATCAATAGGCAGTCGACCTTTAAGCCCAAACAAGAAGGGTGGGGATGCAATGGGGAGGTCGAAGAGCAAAGGCTCACAGGTAATAGGTGAATGCCCATGGGCGGGGATAAAAAAGGAGCTGATGTGATGGGGGGAGAGGTCAGAGGGCTGAGAAAGATGACAAGTGGGAAGGGGGTAGAGAATTGGAGGAAGGAATTTCTCCATCCTATGCAGAATTCTTGTTTAAACTCCTTGATAATCTTCTCTGTTCTCCATCCTTTAGTTATCCCACTGCCTGATAAGAACAAAGGGAAACATTAGCCATCTTCTGGTACCTCACCCATAATGAACGAAGATGCAAAAAATCTCCTCTGCTTCCCTTCACATCTTAAATGTTAATTCCATCTAAGCTTCTGTCAATAAATTTGTTGGTACACTCCATAATTTCATTATCCTCAAGTGCTATGGGAGCAGTTGGCTTTACTTCAATAATATTGAACTTCATAACTGAGTAATAATACTTAGGCGGTGCAGATGTCATTTAATTTTGGTGAATGTATAGTGTCCTTGCAGTAGAATATGGTGAAAATTCAGAGTAAATTCTACTTGAGTTTTAAAAGTTATATCAAGGTTACGCGAGATTTAAAATATTATTTAGTATATGATAGTTAATAGAGAGACATTATACTCTTGTGAATGAATCGATGGAAGAATAATCTAAAATTGGAGCTAATCCATAAGTACAATATCAAAAAGAAATCTTTTCTCACAAAGTGGAAAACACATCAGATACCATTTATTGCTATGTAATAAAACAGAAATGCATTATTACATGAAATTGCCTTTAGACTGCCATAGGGCAGACAAAGAGTCACCATTAGCATTGTCCAGCGCCCCTTAGAGTCAGAAAGAGGAGGAAAAGAGAGTTCCTTCAGAGTCACTGAATGTCCATGGATTCCCTCCAGCCCTCCCACAGTCTCTGCAGCTGCAGAAGACTCTATTTCAGTTCAAACCTTTGGCAATCTGAGCCTAGATCCAAAACTCCAACACAATGAGGAAACCTTTAGCACCCATGGTTGTTCGGAAGTCCTCTTGCCTTCAGCACCCTCTCAGATCATGAGCCAGTCTTTTGCAGCTTGCAGCCTGGTGTGTCCTTTGACTTCAAGTCACCAACAGCCCGTGGCCCCTCCACAAATTCTCATTCGCTTGCCACCTGCATGTGTCCATCAGCCGCAGTCTCTCACTGGTCCACCACCGTGGTCACCATCCTTAGGGTCATGTCCTCTGCTTTTACTTCTCAATGGGCATGTTCTCCCCATTACTGGTGCCCTGCACCAGTCCTCTGTTCTCCCGGTACAGATCAGACTCAAATTAATGGAAAGGCAGCAGCAAGTGGACTGAATGGCCCATTTCTTTTTCCTTTCACCTTAGGTTAAATGATCAGGAACAACTTTTAGAATTTTTTTTCCTCAATCAGATAAGTGATTTCTGCTCAAAAGCTATCCTTGGAAATAAAGTATCTGCTCCTGAGCAGCATGGTTAGCCTAGCAGTTAGCTCAACACTATTGCAGCACCAGTGATCGGGTTCGAACTCAGCGCTGCTTATAAGGAGTTTGTATGTTCTCCCCATATCTGCATGGGTTTTCTCCAGATGTTCCGGTTTGCTCCCATCCTTTAAAACCTAAAGGAGCTGTAGGTTCATTGGGGTATTTAGGTGGCATGGACTTGTAGGCCTTCAATTTTCATTTGTTTTCTTTTAGTTTCGATCACGGAAGAACATATTAACACCTCAGAGACAGTTCTGGGTTTGAACCCGGCTAGCTGGCGCTAATCATGCTGCCTTTGTTGTTTCACGTGTTTTTACTCAGTACCCAAAAAATCAAGTACCTGTATTTGAATCTTCGATGACATTTCTATTTAACTTATTTGCAGTTTTTAAAAAAATTCTGATTCTTTTTGGTCAACTTTACTCAATAAGACAACCAACGTCATAAGGACCCCATATTCTCACTGGTACCTTCAGGAAGAAGGTACTGAAGCCTGAAGCCTAGCACCCTGGATTCAAATATCAGGGTCTTGAACCTCCCCTCACGGTCATAAGCATAAACTGCTCCATCACCCCCCAAAAAAACTTTTCTGCAATATGCATTATCTTTTGTATTCATAATCTATTTCCATATGGTATTTAATATATACTATTGGTCTTTTTATTTTATTTTTTACCAAGTACCATTTTGGCTGCAGCAAATAAGAATTTTGTTGCCGATGTACATTGTACGTACCGTAGGTGTATGTAGTGGAGCAGACTCGACAGGCTGATTGGCCGACTTCTGCTCCTATAACTTGTGATGATATTAAATTCACTATTATTATTACCATCGTCAATGCAGCCGACTCATCTTGATCCAGGATTTGGCACTCATCAGTAATAATCATTTATTTCCCATCAGAGAAGGTGAAAAAGGTAATGGGTGGATCAAAGGACATTTCTCTGATTGGCTGAGATAATGTGGTCATTCAGGTCTTTTACCCACCATGCAATAGTTTTTCTGCACATGCCCATTTGTCCCCAACTCAATAAATGAAAAGAAAGGAGAAGAGTTGGAAGGCAGGCAAAAAGTGCTGAACAAAGCTACCACCCAATCTGCATCCTAGACGAAGCAACTTCTCCGTTTGTCAGTTCTGATGAATGTCAGATCCAGAAAGTCAACAGTTTCTGTAATTATTTTAGCTTTTCAGTGGCTGACAGATACCCACTTCTTTTTAAGTAGAATTGAAGAAGGTGCAGATACTGTAGCACAATTTCACCAATGTAAAGATCAATGTTTTAATCATTGAATACCAATTTCATAGACTTACTCTGAACCTCTTAATCGGAACATAACTCCATTTTGCCACATAGTCCTCCTTCAGCAAAATCAAGAGTCCTCCTTTGCTGCTGTCTTGTCACATCAAGTTATATTATGCTGATATTGTTAGAGTTTCTCTTTAAGGTGATCAGAATTTGGAATTTAGTTGGAAATGGCTAACATTAGAAAGTAAAGTAGTTTGTAAGAGGATATGTCTAAATTCGTAACTTTTACACTGAATTAATTGAAACTTCATTTCAATATTTTCATTTTGTTGCTAATCACATACAAAGCTCAACTAGTTTAATGTGCCTTGACACATTTTCCTGTGCAAAAGTTGATGTTGGGAACACTGCCCTATCCAGGCAGAAGTATCAACATTGGACAAAATTCGTGTTTTTTTTTGAAGTTTACAAAGAATCCATTTTTTCAAATGCAGTAGAAATGACTGCAAATGGATCTGAATACAACCAGACAAAAATATTAACTTGGATCATGCTCTATAGACTAAGCAAAAAACTACCTTCACAAATGTACATAAAGAGCACTTTTTGCAACAACATTTCTGGTTTTCTAAGTAACTTGTTTGAAGTACATTATGGTTCCCTTCTACAATTCCCTGGCCAAAGGTTGTACACATTGAAATTGGCAACATCATGCTCAATTATAATTTTGGAACAGTGCACTGTTGAAAAGAGACTTTAGAACAGAGAGAGACAATAAAAAGGCTTTTTATATTTTAAAGTCTCCTTACATTTTCTGTCTTATCCACTTCAATTTGTATCATTTCTTGAGATAACACAGTCATTGTACCAATGAAGCAGGAATCACTGTTCTCAACTTTGTTTTTTCTCCCGCAACTCTTTAAAATAATTACCATCCCATCATCACCTTCTTAATTGCTTGCAGAAATGATATGTTAAACTTGCAGTGCATTATGGACATGATTAATTCCAATATTTAGCATTAACATTTAAACCATATTCACAATTTTTCTATAAAGTAAACTACATTTTCCTGAATTATATTTATTATCTTCTCATTCCCAACCATTAATGTGACAATTTTACACTGCATTCTCACCTATTACAGGTATGTGTCACTTAATGTTGTTCGGGCAACATCCGACCACATATATATCCATTGTCAGTGGTCCCATAAGGTTTTAAGAGTTCAGAAATCCCAATCAGAGAATGGGACGTAGCGGGCGTAACTGAACGAACACAACATCTTCGTGCAGACAACACGTGTATCTAATGTATTTTGTATACAAAGTATGTAGGTACTTTACTGTACTTTCTATCAAGGCTCCCAAACGCAACAAAACCAGTGCTAGTGATAGCAGCAGCAAGACGCAAATATCAATTCAGAAGTGTAACAAAAGGTTATTAAACAACACAAAGGTGGACAAACAGTGAATACTATTGTTCGCAATTTAGGCACGTTGCACTCAACAATCAAAACAATCCTCAAAAACAAAGATAAAATTCTCCAAGCTGTTAAAGGATCAGTTTCACTGAAAGCTACAAGGCTAATGAAAATGTGAGAGGGACCTATATCAGATATGGAGGAATTGCTAATGGCGTTGATTTATGTGGATTGACCAAACATAAAAGTGAGTCCCTCTCAGCACGTTGATGATCACTGCTACAACATGAAACTTGTCCTAGATGCTTAAAGAAAATGCAGGACCGGAGGAGTCACGCGATGGAGTAGTGGCCGGACGGTGAACTCCAGCCCTCTCCAGAAAAGTCGGGAAAAACAAGAGAAAACACAAAGGCACAGAAATAAAAGTTACAGAAAAGTGAGTATAAAGGTGGAAAGAAGATGGCGACAAAAAAAGAAAAGTCGAAAGCAACGGTAAGAAGAGAGGAAGAGAAGACAAAGGAGGGAAAAGGTGAAGGCCTTACCTGTCCGAAGAGGCCCGCTGCGGAGAGAGAAACCCGCTCCCTCAGGTCGGTAAATAATGGACTACAAAAATGGCTCGCAGAGCCGAACAAAAGTGCGCAACCGCGCATGCGCGAAGTTTCGCGCATGCGCGATGCGAATGAAAAAAAACACACCGACGGGAGGGGGGACCAGCTGGGGAGTCGATCTCCACAGCCGGCAACGACAGCTGCAGAACACCTGCAGCAAGAAGAGACCACAGAAGACAATAGAAACAAGATAGAAGAGGAGGAAAGGGCACCAAAGAAACAACAGATGGTCAACCCAGAGGAAGAAGAAGAGGAAGAGTATGGTGAAATAGAAGAAGAAAAGAGAGGCAAGGTAAAGGATATACTTGCTCTTATTAGAGGATACATGGAATCATTTAAAGAATGGCAAACACAGGAATTTAAGGATTTAAGAAAAAGAATAAACAACACAGAGGAGAAAATAATTAAAATGGAGATGACCTTAACAGAAATGGAAAAAAAAATGGACAAGATGGAAGAGCGGGCAGTAGCAGCAGAAATGGAGGTAGAAGACTTAAAAAAGAAATTGGAGAAATCTAATAAAAAAACTAAAGAGACACAAGAACTACTAGCTCAAAAAATAGATACAATGGAAAACCATAACAGAAGAAATAACATAAAGATAGTGGGCCTTAGAGCGGTCACTGCAAAATCAGTTGACGCTTGCGAGTGGATTCGCAAATCCAAATGGAGAGGGGAGATGTGGTTGTCCGACAAGGGATAAAGGGCAACTCAGGAGGGGAAGGGGAGATTGGGGATAAAGAAGATAGAAATAGGAGAATAAGGAAAATGTTGGATGTTGTAGGAATGTTGTCTGGTAAAGAGTTGAAAATAAGAAAACAGAAATGGAAAAGGAGGAAAGGTAATGATGGAAAAACGGAAAGAGAAGATAAACAAAATATAAAATGGCTACGCTGAACTATATGACTCTAAATATTAATGGAATACATAACCAAATTAAAAGGAAGAAACTACTAAATTTACTGAAAAAGGAAAAAATAGATATAGCATTTGTCCAAGAAACACATTTAACTGAATTGGAGCACAAGAAATTAAAGAGAGATTGGGTAGGACATGTAACAGCAGCATCGTATAATTCAAAAGCAAGAGGAGTGGCTATATTAATTAGCAAAAATGTGCCATTTAAAATAGAAGAGGAAATAATAGATCCAGCAGGGAGATATGTTATGATAAAATGTCAGATATATTCAGAGCTTTGGAATCTACTTAATATATATTCACCTAACGAAGAAGATCAAAAGTTTATGCAAGATATCTTTTTGAAGGTAGCTAATACGCAAGGGAACATACTAATAGGAGGGGATTTCAATCTGAATTTGGATCCAAATATGGATAAAACGGGGAAAAAAATTAACAGGAAGAACAAAGTAACCAAATTTATAATTAAATCAATGCAAGAAATGAAACTTGTGGACATATGGAGGAAACAAAACCCAAAAGAAAAGGAATACTCATACTACTCGACTAGACATAAAACATACTCAAGGATAGACCTATTCCTGTTATCAGCCCACATACAAGGGAGAGTTAGGAAAACGGAATATAAAGCTAGACTATTATCGGACCACTCACCCCTGTTATTGGCAATAGAGCTAGAAGACATCCCTCCAAGAATGTATAGATGGAGATTAAACCCCATGCTACTTAAAAGACAGGATTTTAGAGAATTTATTGAAAAACAATTAAAAATGTACTTTGAAGTAAATACGGAATCAGTGGAAGATAAGTTTATACTATGGGACGCAATGAAAGCATTCATTAGAGGGCAAATAATAAGTTATGCAACCAAGATGAAGAAGGACTATAATCAGGAAACAGAGCAGTTGGAAAGGGAAATAATAAACATAGAAAAAAAATTAGCAATAAAGGAAGATACAACCAAAAGAAGAGAATTGGCGGATAAAAAAATAAAATATGAAACATTACAAACATATAAGGTGGAGAAGAATATAATGAAGACAAAACAGAAATATTATGAACTAGGGGAAAAAACACACAAAATCCTAGCATGGCAGCTTAAGACAGAGCAAACTAAGAAAACGGTATTGGCAACAAGGAAAAAAGACAAACAAATTACATATAATCCAAAAGAAATTAAGGAAAACTTCAGAGAATTCTATGAACAATTATACCGAACCGAAAACGAAGGGAAAGAAGGGAAAATAGATGAATTTTTGACTAAAATTGAACTACCAAAACTACAAATAGAGGAACAAAATAAATTAACAGAACCATTTGGAACAGTAGAAATACAAGAGATAATAAAAAATTTACCAAATAATAAGACACCAGGAGAGGATGGACTCCCAATAGAATTCTACAAAACATTTAAAGACCTAATAATACCGCCCCTCTTGGATGTAATCAACCAGATTGATGAGACACAAAACTTACCAGATTCATGTAAAACAGCAATAATTACAGTGATACTAAAACAAGGGAAAGATCCACTCTCACCAGCGTCATATAGACCAATATCTTTGCTAAACACAGATTATAAGATAATAGCTAAACTATTAGCGAACAGATTAGCAGAACAGGTACCGAAAATGGTAAATTTAGACCAAACTGGATTTATCAAAAAAAGACGCACAACAGACAATATTTGTAAATTTATTAACTTAATTCATGCAGTAGAAGGAAATAAAGCACCGGCAGTAGCAGTTGCTTTAGACGCAGAGAAGGCCTTCGACAGAGTAGAATGGAATTACTTGTTCAAAGTATTGCAAAAATTCAGTTTACCGGAGAAGTATATTAATTGGATTAAAGCATTATATAAGGGACCGTTAGCGAAAGTGACAGTAAATGGACATGTATCAAAGCAATTTAACTTAAGCAGGTCAACGCGGCAGGGATGCCCACTATCACCATTATTGTTTGCGCTAGCTATAGAACCACTAGCAGAATCGATAAGAAGAGATAATAATATAAAAGGAATAAAAATAAAAGACAGGGAATATAAAATCAGTCTGTTTGCGGATGATGTGATAGTGTACTTAACAGAACCAGAACTATCAATAAAAGAACTATATAAGAAATTGAAGGAATATGGAGAAGTGTCGGGATACAAGATAAACGTAAATAAAAGTGAAGCAATGCCTATGAATAACGCGGATTTCTCAAAATTTAAGGAGGAATCCCCATTCAGATGGCAAACGCAGGCAATAAGATACCTAGGTGTGCAAATAAACAAAAATCTAGGCCAATTATATAAACTCAATTACAATCCACTAATGAAAAAACTACAGGATGATTTAGAGCATTGGAAAGAGCTACCACTAACACTGATAGGAAGGATAAACTGTATTAAAATGAACATTTTTCCAAGGATACTATACTTATTTCAGGCATTGCCAATACAACTGACAGAAAAATTCTTCAAAGAGTTAAAGAAAATAATAAGGAGATTTTTATGGAGAGGGGGGAAACCGAGGATAGCACTAGACAAATTAACAGAATGGTATAAACAAGGAGGCTTACAATTGCCAAACTTCAAAAATTATTATAGAGCCGCACAATTAAGGTACCTATCAGATTTTTATCAAACAAGGGAAAAACCAGACTGGACGAGACTAGAATTAGATAAAATAGGGGAAAAGATACCTGAACACATATTATATAAATGGGACGAAAAATTGGTACAACATAGAACTTCTCCAGTATTACACCATCTCCTCAATATATGGAAGAAGATACATGTAGAAAGAAATAAAATAAATTACCAAATACCAAAACTAATATTGACGCAAAATAAGCTACTCCCTTTTACAATAGACAACCTTGCCTTTAGAAAATGGGAAAAAAAAGGGATTAAAAGAATAGAAAATTGTTTTTCAGGAAGTAGATTCTTATCCTTTGAACAAATGAGAGATAAGTACAATATAACGGGAGATACAGCGCTGGCATATTACCAACTGAGATCCTACTTGAAAGATAAATTAGGAAGCAACTTGAGTTTACCAGAGGGAAGTAACCTTGAATATGTGATTACAGATACAATGTTAATCAAAAGATTTATAAAAAATATGTATATTAAACTGCAAGAAAAGGAAAATGAGGAAACAAATGGTAAAACTAAACAAAAATGGGAACAAGATTTAAATATAAAGATAAAAAAGGAAACATGGGAGAAATTATGCTCTGGAACGATGAGAAATACAATAAATACGAGGCTGCGTATGATACAATATAATTGGTTACACAGACTATACATTACACCGCAAAAGTTAAATAAATGGGACCCAACAGTATCTGATAGATGTTTTCGATGTAAAAAAGAAAGGGGAACAACAATTCATGCAATCTGGACATGTGAGAGAGTAGAAAAATTTTGGGATGATCTCAATCAGATATTAAATAAAATAACAGAAAACAATATACCAAAGAATCCAGAGATCTTTCTCCTAAGTAACATAAAAAATAAAGAATTTGGAATTGACTTGGAGGATGCACAAAAAAGATTTGTTAAGATAGCCCTAGCTGTAGCAAAAAAATGTATTATGTCAACCTGGAAATTGGAAGATAATTTGAAAATACAACAATGGTATATAGAAATGAATAAATGTATTCCATTAGAAAAAATAACATATAGTTTAAGAAATAATATCGAAATATTCGAACAAGTATGGGAGCCTTACATTAAATACAATAGCGAAAACCTACCGGGAACAAACATTACCTAAGTTGATGGAAGGAGAAGAGAAGAAAAAAATGGACTCAGTAGAATTTCTGGTGTATTTTTGTTGAATGACAACATTGTCTAACTGAATTAATGCAACCTAGATTGTATAACTAAAATGGATGAGAGGGGGGAGGGATGGGGGGGTGGCTTGGGAGGAGGGAGGGGGGAGGGAGAAAAAGTCACTGTAAATGTGTGGAAAAGAAAAAGTGTATATCATGGCTATTGTGATTTATGGTGTGAAAAATAAAAAATTTAAAAAAAAAAAAAAAAAAAAAAAAAAAAAAAAAAAAAAGATAGTGGGCCTTAAGGAAGATGAAGAAGGCAAGAATATGAGGGAGTTTATAAAAGAGTGGATCCCTAAGACCCTAGGATGTCCAGAACTACAGCATGAAATGGAAATAGAAAGGGCACATAGAGTATTGGCCTCTAAACCACAATCACAACAAAAACCAAGATCTATTGTAGTAAAATTCCTAAGATATACTACAAGAGAAAAGGTACTGGAGAAGACAATGGAAAAAGTAAGAGAGGGCAACAAACCATTGGAGTATAAAGGGCAAAAAATCTTCATTTATCCAGATATAAGTTTTGAACTCCTAAAGAAGAGAAAAGAGTTCAATACAGCAAAGGCGATTTTATGGAAGAAAGGGTATAAATTTATACTAAAGCATCCAGCGGTATTGAAAATATTTATTCCAGGACAACAAAACAGACTATTCTCGGATCCAGAAGAAGCACGAAAATTTGCAGAACAATTACAAAAATAGACTGAGGGAGGAAGACGGGTAATGAGAGTTAAAATGATCACGACTGATATGTATGTGGGTAAAGACAAAAATAGACTGAGGGATGAAGACGGGTAATGAGAGTAAAAATGATCACGATTGATATGTATGCAGGTAAAGAGGTATAAGAGTGAATAGAGACAATGAGCATACATGAATGTATCTGTACTTAGAGGAAAATATAGATAGTATAGACAAGAATTAATAAGGGAAGGTAATGGAATAGAGAGAATAAGGAGGGAATTAAAAGAGGGACCTTTGTGACATATGAAAAGTGAAATCTTTTCTGGGGGAGGCGGGGTGGGGGGAAATAGCGGTCACTGCAAAATCAGTTGACGCTTGCGAGTGGATTCGCAAATCCAAATGGAGAGGGGAGATGTGGTTGTCCGACAAGGGATAAAGGACAACTCAGGAGGTGAAGGGGAGATTGGGGATAAATAAGATAGAAATAGGAGAATAAGGAAAATGTTAGATGTTGTAGGAATGTTGTCTTATAAAGAGTTGAAAATAAGAAAACAGAAATGGAAAAGGAGGAAAGGTAATGATGGAAAAACGGAAAGAGAAGATAAACAAAATATAAAAGGGCTACGCTGAACTATATGTCTTTAAATATTAATGGAATACATAACCAAATTAAAAGGAAGAAACTACCAAATTTAAATGAATAAATGTATTCCATTAGAAAAAATAACATATTGGTTAAGAAATAAGATTGAAATATTCGAACAAGTATAGGAGCCTTACATTAAATACAATAGCGAAAACCTACCGGGGACAAGCATTACCTAAGTTGATGGAAGGAGAAGGAAAGAAAAGAATGGACTCAGTAGAATTTCTGGTGTAATTTTGTTGAATGACAACATTGTCTGACTGGCTTAATGCAACCTAGATTGTATACCTAAAATGGATGAGAGGGGGGGGTGGGGGGGTGGTTTGGGAGGAAAGGGGGGGGGGGGAGAAAAAGTCACTGTATATGCGTGAAAAGAAATAGTGTATATCATGGCAAATGTGATTTATGGTGTGAAAAATAAAAAAATTTAAAAAAAAAAAAAAAAAAAAAAAAAAAAAAAATGCAGGACCAGACTACGATATTGAGTTTATTTCTAGCTCTGGGTAGCTCAGACACTTCAAACAATGTTTTTCGCCGCATAATGTGAAAGTGAGTGGGGAGTCCGCAAGTGCTTATGCGAAGGCAGCAGAAGAAATTGTTGAAACCCTAAATAAACTAATTGTAGAGGGAGGTTATTTGCTCCAGCAAATTTTTTAATATGGATGAGACTTTCTTACTCTGGAAGCGAATGCCTGAAAGGACCTTCATCCATAAAAAGGCCAAGTCAATGCCAGGCTTTAAGGCTTTTCAGATTTCAGGGTTATTGTCAGAATACATACATGACAACCCATATAACCCTGAGATTCCTTTATTCTTGCGTGTGTTTGGTAGTGTGGGTCTTTGATGATTGCTGCTGCCCTTCAATGGCAGTGTTCCCTGTAGATGTACTCAATAGTAGGGAGGGTTTTGCCTGTGATGTCCTGGGCTGCATACACTACCTTATGGAGGGTTTTACACTCAGGGATATTGGTGTTCCCATACGTTATGCAGCCGGTCAGCACAATTTTCACCACATCTCTGTAGAAATTTACCAGGGTTTCTGGTGTCATACCAAACATCTGCAAACTTCTGAGGAAGTAGAGGCACTGGCATTGGGTCCAGGAATGATCCTCCGAGATAGGGACTCCCAAAAATCTAAATTTGCTCACCCTCTCTGTGATAGTACAGATCTATCACCAATGTATATAGTGCATATGGTTACTGTATCTAGACTGTGCTTACAGCGAATGGCTGAGAGCTAAGCCACGCCTATTGTCTGGGCCTTAAAGGGTTGTGTCCCTAGCCAGGTCGGATCATTCCGGACTGGTCGGCCACCTGTGAAGAGCTCCTGTCTTTTGCTAATAAAAGCCTTGGTTTGGATCAACAAGTCTTTGGTTCTTTCGATGAGCTCTACACTCTCCACTTCAGATCCCCCAATGATCACTGGATTATATACTTCTGCCTTTCCTTTCCTGAAGTCAACAATAAGCTCCTTAGTTTTGGTGGCATTGAGTGCCAAGTTTTCAATTTCCATCTTATATGCTGACATCCCCTTCCTTTGCACAAAGGTATCAGTAAATTTGTAGATGGTGTTATTGTCATACCAAGCCTCACAGTCGTAGGTATAAAGTGAGTAGAGCAGGGGGCTAAGAACACAACCCTGTGGTGCTCCAGTACTGACAGAGATTGAGGAGAAGTTCTTAATTATCTTTATTGATTGTGGTCTGGAGGTGAGGAAATCCATGATCCAATTGCACAATGGGGTGTTAACTCCCAGGTCTTGGAGTTAACTGATCAGTTTTGAGGGGATGATGGTGTTGAATGCCGAACTGTAGTCGATAAAGAGCATCTTGATGTATGCACCTTTGCTGTCCAGGTGTTTCAGGCCTTTATGCAGAACCAGTGAGATAGAATCTGCCATAGATCTGTTTCTACAATAGGTGTAGAACTAGAATGGATCCATGTCATCGCTCAGACAGGAGCTGATATGCTTTATCACCAGCCTTTCAAAACAGTTCAGTTGATGTAAGTGCTACTGGTTGATAGTCATTAAGGCAGGTTACTACACCTGTTAGAAACAGGGTGGGTACCTCGCCCTGCTGGAGTGAGATATTGAAGATATTCGTGAATACCTTAGTAAGTTGGTCAGCATAGATCTTTAATACTTGGCCAGGTACTCCATCCAGTCTAGATGCTTTCCTTGGATTCACTCTCCTGAACACAGTATGCACGTCATCCTCAGATATGGACAGGTTGGGATCATCAGGGGACATGGGGGTGCAGAGGGGTGGTTCTTCACTGTTACTGTCATCAAATCGGGCTTAGAAAGCATTGAGTTTCTCTGGGAGAGAAGCTTTGCTGATTGCTACTTTACCGGATTTGGTTTCATAACAGGTTATGGTATTTAGGCCCTGCCACAGCCGTCAGGTGTCCCAATTGTTTCCATTTTCATCCAGAATTCCACTTCGCCCAGGAGATAGCTTTCTTCAGGTCATACGTGCTCCTGCTGTACTGATCTGGATCTCCGGACTTAAATGCCTCCAATCTGGCTCTCAGCAGGTTCTAAATTTCATTGTTCATCCAGAGCTTCTGGTTGGGGAAAACTCTGAATGATTTGGTGGGTACACACTCATCCCAGCTGTTTTGATAAAGTATGTGACAGCTTTGGTGTACTCGCTCAGATTCTCAGCCAAGTCTTTGAACACTGCCTAATCTGTTGACTCAAGGAAGTCTTGTAACCGTTCTTCAGCCTCCTGTGCTGTCTTGACCTCTGGAACCTCTCTTTTTAGGCTCTGTCTGTATGAAGGCAGAAGGAGCACAGCCTGGTGATCAGACTTGCCAAAGTGTGGTCTTGGGAAAGAACGGTAGGCCTTCCTTATCTTGTTGTAGCAGTGCTCAAGTGTGCTGAGACCTTTGGTACAGCAGGTTACATGCTGGTAGTTGTTAGGTAGGTTCTTATTGACACAGGCCTGGTTAAAGTCACTGACTGAGATTTGTAGGGCGTCGGGCTGGGACGTCTCTTGTTTACTGACCACATAGTGCAGCTCCACAAGTGCCTGCTTATAATCGGCATTGTGAGGGATGTAAACTCTGGTGAGAATCACTGATGAGAACTCTCAGGGTAGATAGAAAGGTCTACAATTAATCGAGCTTTGTTCTAAGGCTGTAGAGCAGGAGGTCGGCATAACTCCAATGTTCATGCACCACCGGTATTAACAAAAAAGCACACCGCTTCCTCTCCCTTTTCTAGGATCTGGGTTCCAATCCAGTCAATGGATGGTGTAATCATCTGTTCAGATAGCAGTGTCCAGTGTGTTTTCTGAGATTTATCTTACTTGATCCAGCATTGCCCTTAGGTTGTCGATTTTATTCTCCAGTGAGTAAACAGTTGCCAGTAATATGGACAGTAGAGAAGGTCTCAGAACTCTTCGCTTCAGCCTTGTTTGAATCCTGGCACTCACTCCACGTTTCCAACCTCGACCTTGGTGGTGGCCTGTCCCTTTAAGGCCTCTGCCTTGCCCCCATTCTGTTTCTGAAGCAGCTGTTACCTGGGAGATTTGAAGTTCGTTAACTGTGTTTAGTAGCTTTTAAAGACAGAGTAACTGTGATGTTAGGAGGCAATTTTTCTGGCTACAAGTTAAAGATATTTCTTATTTGGCATAGTGAAAACTCAGGGCTTTTAAAAACATTGACAAACCCACCTTACCAGTTTATTACAGGAGCAATAAAAAGTCCTGGATGACGCAAACGCTGTTTCAGGATTCCCTTCTCGATTGCTATTCCAGTGAAACAGAGAAGTATTCCTTGGAAGAAGGCATACCTTTCAAGATTTTGTTAATTGTAGTCAATGCTCCAGGACATCCCCCTTCATTGGTGGTCTCCACCCCAACATCAAAGTGGTGTTCCTCCCACCAAACATCACCTCTTTAATCCAGCCAATGGACCAAAGGGTTATTGCAGCATTCAAGGCCTACTACCTGAGAAGGACCTTTGCTCAGGCTGTTGCTGAACTGATGACAGTGGCAAGACCCTGATGCAGTTCTGGAAGGAGTGTAACATTTTGCACTGCATAAAGAGCCTTGCTTGGGCCTGGGATGATGTGACCATAGGAAAAAGTACTGAAGCGGTAGGTGCATAACTTTAAGGGATTTGAAAAGACGATGAAATTGCAAGGATCAATAGAGCTGTTATTAACATGGTAAACAACAACCTGAACGTAGACGTAGATGATGAGGACATTGAAGAACTCCTAGAGGTGGTTCCTGAGGAACTAACAAATGAAGAGCTGCTGGAGCAAGAGCAAGAGCGAATAGTTGAAGAGGAAGCAAAGGAAAAAGAAACTGCAGAAGGAGAAGAACAGGTTCACTATTAAGGGGTTAGCCAAATTTTTTTGCAGAACTTAATAGATTGCTGAGGAGTGCTGAAGAGATTAACCCAAACACTGAACACTTTTCATGGAATGCTCAGGCAGTGTTTGCTGCATGTAAATACATTTAGGAAGAAAAGGAAAAACAAACTAGGCAAACAACACTGGACATTATTCCTGAAGAAGCCAACTCCTCCCCAAGAAGGTCCTCAGCCAGGGCCTTCAGCCATCACAGGGTGACAGTTCATCAATGGAGGTTAATCGATCTGAAACTCTTCCAGTGGAACACCATGAGGAAGATGAGAACAGTGATGTGGATGATCCTCTTTGTTAAATTGTGTGTGATATAGGCTACGAAGAAGTTTACATAAAAGTTTAAAAAGTGAAAAAAAATAAAGTTTAATGTATCGAAAGTTCAGTATCCCATATAACTTTGCTAAGTAATATGAAGTTTGCACAATGTCCACATTGCAATAACATCCAATTTCACTGAATGTATCGTGAACGTGTACTTCTCTAATCTGCAAGTATTGGCTATTGGAAGGATTGACCATTGAGATACACTGTAACCATGAACATGATCATTGTTTTGTATCTCTAAAAAATCCACACCAAAATTTGTGTTGCAGACTCTCATAAAGGGACTGAAGGAAGCACTTGCAAATATCAAAACAAATTTCATGAGCCATTTGCCCCTTAATTAATCTGTCTCATGAATTAAGTCCAATAGTTTGTCAAAACACTAATGTCCTTTAAAAATGCAATGATATCTAATTATATTGCAATATTTCCTATCTTTCGAATGCTATATTCCTGATAACAGATTACAGTATACTTGGTACCTTTCAGCTTACAAGGAATATTCCAGAAAATCTGGGCTACCTATGGAAGGCAATGGTTAGCAACACTATTACAACTCAAGTGACCTGGGTTCAAATCCGGTGCTGTCTGTACATTCTCTCCGTGTCTGCAGGGGTTTCCTCTGGGTACTCTGGTTTCTTCCCAACCTTCAAAAAAATGTACTGGGGTTGTAGGTTAATTGGGATATTTAGATAGCATGGGCTTGTGGGCCAGAAGGCCCTGTTAATGGGTTGCATACTCTATCTAAATTTATAAATTTTAACTATTTAAAATATCAAAACAACATCCCTTTCACTGCCTTGAAGCTCTCAAGTTTTGAATATATGTAATTAAACTACTCACCACAATCAAATCTCATTATTTAATTTTATCAGCAACTGTTTAGAAACATATAGTAAATGATCAATCAATCTTTACTACTAACTTTCTGATTTTCTGTTCACTGACATCCTTCTTGTAAACTTTATACAATTGTATAATTGTATCATTCCAGTATATTTGTTCTTTATCAATTAAATGGTTGGCATTTACTGGCCAGTATGCTTTGGGAAGTCTGCTCATGCGTATTTCTGAGAATATGGCTTAGTGTGTAGACAGGAGAGCAAGACCATACAGCTCCATATCTGCAACATTTATAAATGCATAATAGTCTAGAAGTTCAAATCATGAGATAGTTCAACCGAGGAACAGTTGCAAGAGGAAAAGGCCAGCTGGGAGAAGTCTGAGTGAAGTTCATGGAATAAGTCTCTTGCCTGGTGAGATGGGATAAGATTTTTTTTGCCACAACAATGTACTCTCAAGTACGGAGTTAGGAAGTCATCAGTTCCTCACCAGCAAGTGTAGCCATTCATCCAAATGATCTGAATTGAATTGAATATTTATTTATATAGCATTTAACACAACAGAATGTTGCTCCAAAGTGCTGTACACCAATTAATAAAAGAATACACAAAGCACAAAATCAACAAACACAAAAGACTAGACACTGGACAAGAGAGTCATCTCGCGGAAGAGTAATGGAGAAACCCTTAGGCGGCGATGAGCTGCATAAACACTGGCGCGGCTGACTCAGTCCCGTGCCCTACAAGCCCAAACTATCTGGGCGATCGTTGCAGCTCCCTAGACAACCATGACAAAAGCAAGGCTAAGACTTTTATTTGAGGTAAAAAGAATCAATACAAATTCGAAGCTTATTATCATTTCTTAAAGCAGTGGCAATTATAATGAGCAGCAGTTAAAAAAAAACTTTTGGAGCCTGGTGCATCATTAGGGTAAAACATATCAAGACACTTTAGACTAAACACAATTTAGACTTTACACTCAAAACCTTATGTAAAATTACTTAAATTACAAGCTAAACTAAATATGTTATACATAAAATATTCAGTTGCAATTATATAAAATAACGAAAAATCTGTGCCACCAATACTTCTAGAAACCATCACCAGCACCATAGGGTTAAAGGACCACAGAGGCCCTCAGTAGCTCGAGTAATGAGTCTCTCTGTTCATGTTCTCTAGTGCCTGGGGTTAAAATATAGGTACCTCTGTGCCCCAAATGCACCCACATTGCCACCAATCCTATAATGTGGCCCCTTAAGAGTGCCACCAGCATGGAGAAGTCCTGGCCCCGCAAACAGTCCACAGTCCTGCTCCATAACCTTGGTGAGGCATCCCCTCGAGCACGTCTGCCAATATCACCCAGTGACAAACCCTAGGCTCCATCTCGGTCGCCACAGCTCCATGTTGATTGTCCCGACCCCAGGCTGGGGTGCACTGGCCTCTACACTGGTTGCTTAGGCCGCATTGCTGTCCTCTAAGCCTCCACACTGACATTCCAGCCACCCACCTCAGACATCAGGACTTTGTCAATGAATGCTCTTCAGACGGAGCCAGAGGTTGCAAGATGGGGGAGGGGATAGCTTACTGAATGGAGATGTTTGGGAGCAGGGATGGAATGTAGATTTGGGGAAGTCAGTGGGGGAGGTGGAGAGTTGGGGAGGTCAGAACATGAAAATGGAAGGTAGGGGAGGTCCACCAATCTCTGAATTACCCCACCCCCAGACTTCCCCAATCCTCTATTCCTCCCACACAATCCACCACCCACACCCTCTACATTCAGAGAGCTATCCCCTGCCCCAATCAGCCTTTTTCTCTTGTGCCCTCCAACCCATATCCACAAAGGGCCTCTTGCTTGTAGCCTTGTGCTTGCCTCCTTGCTCCTCCCCCATACCATTTTATTTAGACACCTACCTGCTGTTAGCTTATACCTTGATGAAGGTCTCAGGTCCAAAAATTGGGTATGTATCTTTATCTTTGCTACATAAAGAATGCTGCATGACTTGCTGAGTTTCTCCAGCAGTTTTGTGTAAACATTGAAATAAAAATGAGGTCAGTGAATGAGCAGAAATTTCACTTCATCTTCATTTTAAAAGCCAGTACAAGTCCTACTTATTATTTTAGATCTATTTATTGAGAGAATTATGCCCTACAACAATTAAAGCTCATTTACCATTATGCTGATTAAAATGGTGTAGTCTGGAAGTAGTATGATTGCTCAACTGCAACGATTTGCATTTTTTTTACAAGAAAATTTGGAAATAAATACAATTATGCTACACGCTGATTGAAAACGAGAACATGAAGTCTGAAAAGAACCAGTGAACCAGTGAAATTAAAAAATCTTCCTAATCTACAACTACTGTACAAGAACATCAGAAATGTGCTAAGAGTTTACATCAACAAATGTCAACGAACCAACCAACACAATGGAAGCTATGGAAAACTATAATGCTCATGTAATGTCAATTCTTGACTACTCCAGAAAGTTATTATTAGTGCGGTGGAAAGAACTACAGCAGATTGAAAACTTTGCTGAATGATGCACCGACAACAACCTTGCATTCAATGTTACCAAATCCAAGGAGCTGATTGTTGACTTCAGGAATATGACCTAGGTATATAACCCAGTGATCATTGGAGAATTAGAGGTGGAGAGGGTGAGCAAATTTAAGTTCTTGGGAGTCACTATCTTGCAGAATCTTTCCTAGACCTAATACACTAATGGCATCATAAAGAAAGCGCATCAGCATCTCTACTTAAGAGTTGGTGAAGGTTTGGTATGACACCAGAACCTCGGCAAATTTCTGCAGATGTGTGGTGGAAAGTGTGTTGACTGGCTGCATCACTGTCTTTTATGGGGACACCAATACACCTGAGCGTAAAACCCTCCAAATGGTAGTGGACATAGCCCAGGACATCACAGGCATAACCCTCCCAACTATCGAGAACATTTACAGGGAACGTTGCTGTCAGAGAGCAGCAGCAATCATCAAGGACCTGTACCACTCAGCACATGCTCTGTTCTTGCTGCTGCAATAAGGTAAGAGGTAGAGGTGCCACAAGACTCACATCATCAGGTTCAACAACAGCTACTACCCTCCACCATCAGAATCCTCAACAACAAACTCAATCAGGGTCTCATTTAAGGACTCTGACTTGTGCACTTTATTGATTTTTTTACGCCCAAAGGACCCCAAAACCCAGCAGCAATAGAAATTCACCAAGACAAATGGTTACTTAAACTAAAGTTACTTTTATTTTTCTTTAAACATAAAAGCAGGATCAAACTTTAACTTATTACAATGAACTTAACTCCCTTCTAATTCAAAGCCCATGTGTTCTAACGTGTGTATAAGTTCAGAAAAGTTCTTTGATTCACAGTTCAATCTCACTTCTCACTCCTCCAAATTCTTATACTATGTTCAGAATTTAACATTTATGAATCTTCGCCAAGCTTTGATGCTTGAAATGTAAATGGTTACCACTCAGGAAGGTTCTTATCAGTTTTCAGAGAATGATTAGTTGCTCGTTGGAGACACACAAACTAATTTCTTCCGATCAGCCACTTCAGTGTCTTGCTGAAGAAACTTTCCCCGTCAGGGTTTTCCAGGTCACCACAGAGTTCCTTTTCAGTTTCCCTTATCTCAGATGAAACACCATACAGTCAGCCATCTCCTCTTGTGTGGACCACAAGGGCTTTGAACAGGCAGAACTCAGAACTCACAACCTGTCTTCAAAAAGGGGTTTTTCCACAAGCTTGCCAGCTTGTCCTGTTCCAGTCCCAGCTGCTGCTGCTGAAGTGTAGAACTGAATTCATTCTCACTCACTCTTTCTCTCTTAGAGAAAACTTGTTTGTCTCTCTCTTTGTTTGCAAAACCACATGATCTTCCTAGAACACCAAACTGCCACCAGACAGATTGTGGCACTGTTCACCTGTCACTTTTAAAACAATAATCCACAGCATGTCCAATTAACACTTACTTCTGAAGTCCTTCAGCAAAGTAGTTTTCCATTGTCCTTACAAAGGCACTGAGCCTGGAATTTCTGGTTTGAACAGAGCTCTTGCATTTTAAATGGGATCTGTTTTGAAGTGTTTGTATCTGTTTGTGACCTATCCAATAACCCCACAATCTATCTCCTTCAAAAACATAACATAAAATATAACATAATCTGTCACAGTTTACATCTGTACGTTGTGTACAGTTTTATTTTTGCACCACCAATGAGGGGTAAATCTGCCTCACCCGCAGGGAAAAAAAAGAATCTCAGGGTTGTATGTGATGTCATGTATGTACTCTGACTATAAATCTGAAGAATGAATTTGTATATTCATCCCACTTTATTCTCTGCATATTCCCAACATCTTGCTTCAGAAGCTGCCAATCACCTATACATTAGGTTCTCAACCTTTTTCTTTCCACTCACATACCACTTTAAGTAATCCCTATGCTATCGGTGCTCTGTGATTAGTAAGGGATTGCATAAGGTGGTATGTGAATGAGAAAGGAAGGTTGAGAATCACTGCTCTAGATCCAATTGTTACTGAAATATTTTGCTTGAGAAAAATTGTCATTGGCCCATTCCTTTTGGAGTTATGAAACCGGGCACATAACCAGTCAATTAGGTTAAAACAGTGGTTTTCAAACTTTTTCTTTCCACCCACATACCTATGTGAGTGGAAAGAAAAAGGTTGAGAACCACTGCATAAGTGGAAACTTTCAACAGCCAACTGATCTATGGATCTGCATGTGAAGGAACATGTGTCCATGGAAAAAATACACATGGTCACAGAGTTAATATGCAAACTTCAGAGAGACACGATTGGCAATTGGATTGAAGCAGGTTGTTACCTGCAGCAGTGTTAGATACAAGTGACCACTGGAATAAATTATTCTTGCTATTTGGTTCTCAGTCAAATTACATTCATTACTCAATTGCAAATGAAAAACCCCAGTTTGCTCGTGGCAATTGGTCATGCTGACTGTCTCTCCAGTTAGTAGCTGCCCGCATTTATTGCTCCCAATCCCATTTTTATGATCGGCTCAGAAAGAAAAGAGTATCTCTGAACAAAGGTTGAATCAGACATATTCCAAATATTCCATGATATTCCCAATATCATAGGCAGGTGGCTAATTGCATACCATCACATTTACATTGAAAACATTTGCAGCTGGTAAAAATCTGTCATAGAAACAGAAAATGCAACATACACCCAAGTCAGACGGCAGCTGTGGAAAGAAAAGCTAAGTTAATAATCACGTTAAGTGTCGATACTTCTTCAACATAAAATGTTAGAGATTGAACTTTGAATGAATGGGAAGGGGGGGAGAGGGAGGGAGGGAAGGGAGGGGGGAAAATGGGAGAAAATGACACTATATATTCAAGAGAAATATGTCTGTATGTATTTTGGTCAGTATGGTTCATAGTGTGAAAAATTAAAAATTAAAAAAACATAAAATGTTAATTCTATTCCTCTTCCACAGATATTGTTCCGCATTTTCAAATGTAAAATGTGAATTTCCCATACATTAATTACAAAATCTTTACTGTCTAAATAGATTATTTGAATTAAAAATGTGTAGTGATGGCAAACTAATAAATTAAACATTTCAGCAGCATTTCCCCAACTCGCAGAATTTTTTAAAAACATTTTTAATGTCAGATCCAATGCTTTAAATGCACAGATTTTTTTTCTGAAACTTTATAAGCCTATGACAATCTGAGAGGTCAAAACTCCATTTGTGCATCTGATTCAGATTTTACTTCGCAAACCTTGGGTCCAATGACCTGCAGGACCAACATTTTCTTAAAAGATTACCTTGGCAACACACTCATACAAATAACATATACTCACCTTGAGATGTGGCTGTGATAGCAGTTTCACCAGCTCTCTCATCTCACTGTTCATCGGTGTATTGTGTAGATCCTCAGTGAGCTGTTAAATAATAATAAAGTATATCAAATATCAGTTAAATATTATCTGATGTGTGCAGCACTAACTATTGAGAAATGCCCTTGTTAAAATCCACTTTTTTCCAGACAATTTCAGTGACAACCAGCAAGGACATTCATCTTTGCTTTTTTTTAAGCCCTCAATGATGAAAAATCTTTTTTTTTAAGTCTTCAGGGTCCTTTTTCTACACATTACGGTATATAACAACTCCATAGCAAGATCAAACTCTGATTTATTTCCATAGTAAATTAGACCCCATTGCACAAAAATGACAAACAAAACATGAGTCTCTGAAATAAAACATTAGTCCATTTGGCTCTTGATGCTAGGATAAAATCTATGGATTGGATGCACTTGTAATACCATAGATAAGTTTGTTCTATTCTGCTTGTCAAGTTGATTAAATGTTGCATTGTTAAATGTTAACTCTGAGTTTCATTTTCACTGATTCAAAGCCTGCAAAGCAAAGCTCAATATGAATTTATTGTTAACTGATTTTTCATAGCTGCAGCTTTCAAAACATTAAATCTCCACACAATTAAATGATGATATTTCTGTATAATGTAATAATTTCAGGTTACTTGAGGAATTACTGAATAAATGACAATGGATTGCCAACAAGCATTATTTATCCAAGAACCATGTTTAATCAATAGACCGCTATGATTCTATGCCTCCAAATGTACTTCTCGTGTGGAAGTAAGGACCTGCCTTGTGTTGAATGATGTCGATTGATCAATTTCAGTTAATGTCCACATGTACCTTGCTGCATTGTGAAAGAATTCTGACCAGGTTGTAAATACTTTAGGGAGGTAAGGGTCCCCATGACATGTGTTTCCTAGCAATCCCAGCCTCGCTAGTAAATTTCCATTAGCTCAAATTCCATGATCATGTGACTCACAAGAATAATGCCCAGGTGATGGAATATAAAGAGTTAGTTGCAAGCTAATGTCCAGGGCAATGTTCCTCTTTGATATAAAAACAGGATGTCCATGTGTTGTGTGTGCTAATCTTGGGTGCAATGGAAAAGTGTCAAACTATGTGTGATTAATGTACCAGGTTCCAAATAGTGGTATCATATCTTAGATCAGCAAGAGTTCAAAATAAGAAGAACTGTGATATCCCTCGAGGGCTGACCAAAAGAGTTGTAAACCAAGGGACGATCAAAGCTAATGATTTCAGATGCTGGTGCTTGAGTAAGAAGGAGATAAGAACAGAAACCAGCTCAACCACAGGCTAGGATCAAGCTAAAGAAAAAGAACAGAGAAGTCATAGAGAACAGTATATAAGCAGAAGAATCTGGGCGGTTGCCAGAATCACTTACTGCAGGACCAACTGCTTGATAGCAGCGCACCCTGTGTTAACTCTCTGAGCACAACTCTGAGCTTTAGCATGGCTATGGATAAAGATAAAAGCAGACAAAATGGGAATGAGTTTAATTGGGGAAGGGTTACTTACAATGGTATGAGGCAGGAACTTGCGAGAGTGAATTTGAAACCGATGTTCAAAGGTGAAAGAACAAAACTAATGTGCAGGAAATTTAGAGACAACTTGTGTTGGGTTCAGGATAGGTTTGTCCCAAGGGGACAGGAAACAGATGGTAGGAAAAGGGAACTGTGGTTGACAAAAGAGGTGAGGCAGCTAGTCAAGAGGAAGAAGTAAGCATACATTAGATATAGTAAGCTGGAAACAGGAAGGACCCATGAGTATATGGTAGCCAGGAACAAGCTCAAGAAAAGGACTTGGGAGAGATTGAAGGGGGGATGAGAAAGCCTTGGCATGTTGGATTAAAGAGAATCCCAAGGCGTTCTATGCATATGTGAAGAACAGAAGGATGACGAGAATGAAAGTAGGACCACTAAAGGATAAAGGATGCAACATGTTCTAGAGGTGGAGGAGGTTGAGGAGGGCCTAAATGAATACTTTACATCAGCATTCACAAGAGAAAAGGTCCTGGATCAGGATGAGGTCAGAATAGAACATGTTTGTGTACTGATCTATGTTGAGATTAAGGAATAGAAAGTGTTGGAACTTCTTAAAAACATTAAGATAGGGAAGTAGATATGGTCTATATAGATTTTAGTAAGCATTTGACAAAGTCCCCTATGAGAGACTTGTTCAGAAAGTCATGAGGCATGGGATCCATGGAACCTTGGCTGTGTGGATATAAAATTGGCTTGTATGTAGAAAGCAGAGAGTATTAGTGAAAAGAAAGTATTCTGCCTAGATGCCAGTGACTAATGGAATTCTGCAAGGATCTGTTCTGGGATCCCTATTCTTTGACATCTTTATAAATGACCTAGTCCTAGATGAAGAAACGGAAGAATGGGTCAGTCGGTTTGCGGATGATATGAAGGTTGAAGGAGTTGTGGATGGTGCTGAAGGTTGTCGTATGTTACAAAGGATATAGACAGGATGCAGAGTTGGGCGGAAAACTGGCAGATGGTGTTTAATCCGGATAAGTGCAAGGTGATGCATTTTGGAAGGACTAACCAGAAGGCTGAATACAGGGTTAATGGTCGGTTACTGAGAAATGTAGATGATCAGAGGGACCTTGGGAGCCAAATCCATACATCCCTCTAAGAAGGCTTATGGGTTGTTGAGCTTCATTAATAGGGGAATTAAGTTCAGGAGTTGAGAGATCATATTCCAACTCTACAAATCTCTGGTGCGACCATACTTAAGAGTATTGTGTTTAGTTCTGGTCACCTCATGATAGGAAAATAAGTCTTATGAAGGTTAGCAGAGCTGGGACTTTTCTCTTCGGAGTGAAGAAGGATGAGTGGTGATTTAATAGAGGTCTACAAGATTCTGAAATGTATAGACAGGGTGGACAGCCAGTGCCTTTTTCCCAGGGCAGGAATAGCAACACCAGAGGACATATGTACAAAATGAAGGGAGGGAAGTTTAAGGGAGACATCAGGGTAAGTTTTAATTTTGAACAGAGTTGTGGGTACCAAGAATGTTTTGCCAGGGATGATGGTGGAGGCTGAAACCTCAGGGACATTTAGGAGACTCATGAACCCTTTTTACACTGAAAAGCCGTGTTATTGCCATATACACAATCCGTCTCTAGAAGCCGGCTTGCTTGCTCAAACAGAACAGAAGAAATGCTGGGTCGGTGAGTCCTTTTATATATCAAGCTGACTTCCCAGAGCAAAAGAGGAAGGATGTGTAGCATTTAGTGTGATGTAAAACATACACACTGGGAAGTGACATTGCTTTGTACACAATAATGGCGGTTGAACAGCAGGTACGTATTGTTAGTTGTGTACATTTTTGCAATCTTAGAATGCAAGTAAATCGTCTGCGCATCGTAATCAACTTTATGAAGCATGCGATGTCACAATCATGTGCACGAGTTCATGCGATCAGAAAAATGTTTGAAGAGAATTTAAAGAGAAGCAGGGTTCAACATGAGGCAGAAAAGTGCATAGACCTTAGACACCGTAGATGGAACGTCGATTCTTCTAAGTCAATTTGTGCTAGTATCTCATAGAAGAATGTAGAGCAGAGAGAGAGAGAGAGAGACCACACAGACCCGTATTCTGGTGTAATGTCCTCAACAATTTTGATGCAGATGTGTGGCAGTCACTATTGTAAGTCTTGGAACACTTATGACTTTGTTTTTGAATTCAATAAGCCTCACCTGAGGCATAAGATAACAAACAGGCAACAGTCTCTGGAACCTCGGCTTAGACTCTCCATTGCTTTGTTGTAGTATGCTACCCCATGTGAATATCAATCCATCAGTTGTACTGAGGAGAGTTCTTTCTAAGTGTTATGTCAAACTGTCAAGTGGTGCACATCTTCAGGAGACAATGGATGGATTTGCAGAATGGGGATATCCAATCTGTCCTGGTGCCATCAATGGCAAATGTATTCCTATCATTGCCCCAACCCTGTATGATGAAGCACAAGCCTACTACAATCGGAAAGGGTGGTACTCAATTGTTCTTCAAGCTGTTGATGAGTACTGCTACTGGTAAGAATCTTGTCCTGAGTTACAGTTAAATAGTGAATGTGTAATCTGTTTCATATGTCAATCTATACACTCATTCCTTTGTTTTTCCAGCTTCACAGATGTGTATGTGGGTTCACTTGGCCACACACATGACGCTCGAGTTTTAGCCAACCCACCCATCTATAGAAAGGCTGGGTACCTCTTCCCACATGAAGTAAATTTATATATCCCACTGTACAGTATGTGTGGATTATGCAATAAAGTATGTTTTTTATCATCACACGTAACCATATAGGATGTAATGACAATTAAATGTTTATATGTTAAACTGAAGGAATGGTTGACTGACTCGACTTCAAATGAAACTTATGACAAGTTCAAGGGTCTAGTTCTATCCTGTCATTGTAAAGCAGGCTCTAGAAAACATTAGTGAACTGATTGATTGTGATTTCAGAGGTTGCATAAATCTACATTGCTTTGCCCACAGAAATCCAGAACTGTTAATAGAGTGGAAATCCCTGTGCATCTAAGCTTACCCAGCTTACTCCCTCAGGAAGTGGCTGATGAAGGGGTTCACCAACCACCATGCAGTTGATCAATGGCAGCGAAGCTTTAACTACCATTTATGTAAGGCGAGGATGTGGTTGAAAATGCTTCTGGATGTCTCAAAAGTCTCTGGAGGTGCCTGGCCAAGAGACTTGATATTTGTACCACTTTTGTATCAGACATTGTTGTTGCCTGTTGTATTCTGCACAATATATGTGAACTCAACAAGGAACACTTCTTGCCAGAGTGGAACAATGAGCTATCCAATCTCCCTGAGCCTGAACAAGTTGCTTATCTGGGTACACAAGCACACAGTCACAAGGCTATCCGTGAAGAAATTAAGCCTATTCCGTAAACTAATTCTGTAAACTGATTATGTCCAATCTGTAAACTTAAGCTGTTTAAGACAACAAATAACATCTTTTAGTAAGTGTTTATGGCACATGTCAGAATTTTTTAGTGCACATAAAACATGTAAAGAACAATAAAGAGTGCAAATACAACTGCAAATGACTATTTACGATTGTCCAAATTATGAAGACAACCTATTACGATGTTCAAAAGTGGTAAGGCACAACTCAGTGTGGATTCATTTTAAATCATTCCAGCAGCTGGTGGAAAGAGGAGGAGGAAGGTGGATTAAATGACCCATATGCTTCATCCGTTTGAACGAGAGTGTTTTTGTCATGTGGTGGGGAACAGTAATAGTGCCTCTGGGATGCATGAGTGCGGTACTGGACTGCAGGAGTTTGGTGCTGTGGAGAGGGAGCAAGGCACTGTTGTAAAGAGCAACCGTGAGTGAAATCAGACCTCACAGAAGTGAGGCTTGATTCCTCATTCGTCTTGGAGCATGGTGCCCAAAGCATTCTTGTCTATCAGCACACCCCTGTGCCACATTCGCTGCCTCTTGCACATCTCTCCGCATCAACTCTTATTGCTCCCTCCGCCTTTCCAATTGAAGGCCATCCCTCTCCGCATCCTCATTGTCCATTGACAGTAGTCCATCCTTTATCGTCATTGTGACGACCTGCACCTTAGTTAGTTTCTGCTTTTTTTGGCTGCGGCTGGCTTTCTAGAGAATAAACAACATAATGGGTCCTTATGGGCAAAAACCTTCACATGAGAAAGATGTGAAATAAATAATCATGAACCAAAAATAATTTTTACCTGGCTGATCGTGAGGCGCAACTTGATCACTTCTACTCGTCGTGTCTGTCTCTAAGCCACTAATGTCTCCTGCATCAGCACTGCTACTGACGGCAGGAGATGCAGCAGGAATAGTCTCGGGAGAAGCTAGATCCTCCATGATGCTCTGAAGAGCAACCAGGTTGGCAGAGTGGCTTGACCTCCAGATGGAATGGCACAGGTCAAAAAAGGGACAGTCCAGACACCCTCTGCTATTTTTTGTGGAGATTTTTCAACTTTGTTATTACCTGGGCTTTGCCATTGAAAGCTGTAGACCCTAAGTTGAGTGGCCAGCTTTTTGAAAATCAGGACATCTTTCACCGTGCCCATTAAGTGGCAATTTATTTTGTCCTGTGCCCTGAGTATTAGGACCTCACAGACTTTGTTATCTCCCCAGTTTCAAAACATGGTGAGAACTGAATATATCCTGATCGTTGCCAAGTCCGTTGCTGTTGTTGATATCGGTTAATTTTAAAACTCCTACACTTATGTCACATGCAAAAGACATCATCATGACATCATATTCCCTTCCCGTTTCAACCCGGCAAGACAGCGCACCCTTTTACACTGGCCCCGCTTCACCTCTGACCCTACCTTCCTTGGCAGATAAAAGCTGGGTCAGTTCATACCCCCCACCCCCAATCCCCCTCCAATGTGTTCACATAGGTAGGCAAAGCATTCGAAAGCAGATAATACCTGGCTTGAATCCTCTGTATAAAAAGGGCATTAGGCACATGGATGAAAGAAAAATGGAGGGTTACAGTGTAGGGAGGGTTTAGAATATTTTTAGAGAATATATGGGTCGGCACAACGTCGACATCAATGTTTGAACTGAATTCTCGAGTTTTGCAATACTAATGTTGTGGTCCAAGGTTGAAAGACATGAAACTTTAACATATGGAGCTACAAGCAGGGTCTCAAAATAAGAGTCGCAGAAATGAGTAGCCAATGCCAGACTCAGGAGTCAGTACCTTGGTCTCTCTCTGTTATCCTAGGTATGGTGTAGCCTCCAGCTCCTGCCTGACCTGGATTACCTTGATGAGATCCACAAAGGATCTAGCAGAAAAAGATGGCTTCAAATCCCACCATGTATTGATTACAGCAGTGCTTCTCAACCTTTTTCTTTCCACTCACATACCATTTTAAGTAATCCCTATGCCATCAGTGCTCTGTGATTAGTAAGGAATTATTTAAGGTAGTATGTGAGTGGGAAAAAAAGGTTGCGAACCACTGCTCTAGACCCAATTGCTACTGAAATATCTTGCTTGAGAAAATGTTATGAGCCCAGAGGACCCCAGCAGCAATAGAAATTCACCATGACAAATGGTTACTTAAACAAAAATTGCTTTTAATTATCTTCAAACATGAAAATAGGATCTAACTTACTACTATTAACTTAACTAAACCTAACTTAACCCCCTTCTAATTCTAAGCGTACGTGTATATAATGTGTGTGTAAGTTCTGAAAAATTCGTTGATTCACAGTCCAATCTCACTTCTCACTCCTCCAAGTTCACTGGTTGGAGGCAATTCTTCTACTGTGCACAGAATTTAACATTTATGAATTTCATCAGGCTTTGGTGCTTGAACGGTAAATGGTTATTGCTCAGGAAGATTCTTGTCGGTTTTCAGAGAGAGAGAACTCACAACCCATCTTCCAAATGGGGTTTTCCACAAGCTTGTCCTGTTCCAGTCCCAGCTGCTGCTGCTGAACTGTAGAACTGAATTTCTCCCTCTCTCTCTCTCTCTCTCTCTCTCTCTCTCTCTCAGAGAAAACCACATGACCCTCTTAGAACAGCCAACTGTGCTCAGACAGACTGCAGCTCCGGACCTAATCTTCTGAGTTCGTTCATCTGATGCTTTCCAAAACAATAATCCATTACTCCACAGCATGTCCAGTTAACACCTACTTGTGAAGTCCTTATAGGCATTCTTCAAAGCTTGTGCAAAGGCACTGGGAGCCTGAACTATCTGGCTTGAGCAGAGCTCCAGCATTTTAAATGAGATCTGTTTGGAAGTGTTTGTATCTGTATGTGACCTAAACTAAAAAAAAACCTACCACAATTTATCTCCTATAAAACATATCTATAAACAATATAAAATATAACATAAACTGTCAGAAAAAAATTGTCATTGGCTCAATTCCTTTGGAGTTATGAAACCGTGCACATAATGAGTCAATTACGTACAATTAAAACAGTGGTTTTCAAACTTTTGCTTTCCATCCACATTCCACCTTAAGCAATCCCTTACTAATCACAGAACACCTATGACATAGAAAATACTTAAAGTGGTATGTGAGTGGGAAGAAAAAAGGTTGAGAACCACTGGATTACAGGAAAATAGGATTGAAGTAAGTAGAGGAAGGTTCGGTTCAAGTCCCACTGAGCATAGAGACGAAGTAATTAATTATACTATAGTTGGTTTGAGTCCTATTGTGTTATAAGGGAGGTGAGTTCACGTCTCATCGAGTCGCAATTAAAACTATTTAGACGGGAGTTTAATAGAGTAATCAGAATAAAGGGAATTGACTAAAGAAAAGTCTGATTCCTTCTTTCCTCAGTAAACTGCTGATTAGGATCTCACTGAAGAATATGGATCGAGGACTGACACCAATCCTCCACAAATTTGGCAAGCCAGCCAGGAGTCAAATATCTCGGCGAGACTGTGGAAGGAAGCTGTCAAACTGTGGCGTTCCTCCAGTAGATAATTGGCCAAATTAAGATAAGGTAAACTGACACCTTTTCCATAAGTCTGAGAAGGAGGCTTCATATGGTCTGGCTCTTCTGGATGCGGTCCCATGCAAATACGGACACCCATGGGTGAGGGTATAATTTAGAATTTGAAAATGAGGAGTGGAGTTGAGAGGCATACTTTAAAATTTAATGTGTTTGAAGCATGAAAAGTGGGATAATATGTGAAGTAAAATGTGAAGAATAAGAGAACAAGTAAAGAATCAGAAAATCAGAGAATAAAAGTTTAATCAGAAAATTAGGTGAACAGTGACCTGTAGACCATCATAATGGGCTGTGCCCGTCATTGAACTAGACTCAGAAGAGAGGCAAAACTTGGGCCGTGTAGAAGCTGTGAGCCAGGAGATATCCTCCCCAGAACCGTTATGCCACTGAGTTAACCTTGAAAAAAAATAATATAAAGAGAAGGAAAAAAATGGAGAAAAGTACAAGAGTAAACAGGAAATAGTCATTTTTGTATTTAAGGGACCTCGTGGTATCAGTTGTAAGTTCGGGCTGGTAAATAAGAATTAGTGAGAAATAAGAAATAAACATGCCAACCAATTGTAGTCGTCAGAATAAATGACACTTGGAACAAAGAATCTGTAACCCCTGCTGAGCACATGTAGCACATGCTCCAGGAGAGACAATGAAATGTGGAAAACGTAGACAAGAGGAAGTCCATGTCACTGGCCAGAGGAGAGAATTTAGTCCAGCATGGAAATCCAGTGTGGAAACAGTAAATAAGAACCTTTCCAACAGATGTAACTGCACATTTGATGAGAACTCAGGACAATTACTAAAATTTTCATTCATATTTTTCAAGCTCTTTGCAACAAGGAAGCTAACGTTAACCAAGGACAGGCAGATTACAGGGTTTGTCCCTTTAAAAAACACAGGACAGATAATTAGCACAGTTTTTAATGTTATCACTTTCGACAACCCGAAACCCACACTGCAGGCTATGAAGGGCAAGAGCATCAACAGCAGGGAGATCTGGGTAGGGGATTCCAATATGACAGGAGGTGGCAGTGGTAATCAGAGTAATCGAAGGAGAGGTACCAGTTACTGGGAGAGCAAGAGGAAAACAACCAGTACAACTAAGGAGGGGGTGATGGCTAGTCGGGTGGGTACCAAACCCAGTGTGGCGGCGGAAACTACTTGTGGTAACCGTGGTAATGGCGACAATCAGTACATGACAAACAGATAGGGGAGTTGGGCATTGGTGATTCTCCATTCGTTATTTCTGAAGGGACTTCATTTGGAGGCAAACGTTATTTAATCTCTTGAATTCAATCAATCTCACTTGTTTAGCATGCTGTCTAACTCTCCCTCCACCCACCCTTTCACCTTTGCAGTCAACGTCTCTCACAGTAACTGGGGGGGGGAGGGGGAAACTCATTCTGAAAGGGGAAGGGGAAACTCATTCTGAAATCTCCTCTTAACTAGTCCAATAGCGGCCTTCTTCTCCCAGGATAACTTTCTGGGAACAGAGATGAGAAAGGCCAGAATTGCAATTGAACAAACAAGCATCTGTGATTACTGGATTGTTGAAGAAAAATCATTCAACCCAGGCAACGCTAAGCATTTGCAGAGGCATGCAGACTGTGTGAAGAGCATGCACCCAATATCTACACCAATTCCATGTATTCCAGGGGAAGGGGAGAGGGGATTGGGATAGGGTTTGGGTTAGGAGAGACTTCCCCATTGTAGGAGGAAACCCTGTTGGAAACATGCATGATATTATAGAATTGCTTGAGGCCATGAAGCTACCATCCAAATTGGCAGTAGTAAAATGCACAGCACGTACATGAGACACTGATCCAGTGTCCATTTGCAATGATCGTGCAGACAAGGCGCAAATACCATAGCCAAGAGATTTGGTAACTGGTAGGAGTACAGGCCTCGGGCAAATCAAGTAGCATTGTTATGAATAAAAGAGGTCCCTCTACAGGATTTGATTGAAGCACAACAGGCCACACCAATTAATGAGAAACAATATTGCGAAAGCAAGGTGTGGACAAATTATGACTAGGAAAATTGTGGCGCCGATCTCATTAATATAGGAAATTTGCACAGCAGCTCAAAGAGTGAGCCACTCTACAAAGGGGGAGATGACAAATCAAATTTGGAACCATTAGTTTATACCAAAATTTAAAAATACAATCTCAAGATACCAAATTTGTCAGGAAACAAAGAAAAGAATTCAAACCACACCAAGTTCCATACCATCACCGGTGGATCTATTTCTCGCTTAGTATTGGATGATGTACATATGGTCGACCGCATGGAAGGAAAACACGACTGATTAATAGTAATTGACAGGTTCTCAAAGTGAGTTGAAGCATTGCCCATCACATATACAGATGCCAAAACAGTAGAAAAAGTACTTGCGAAAGAAAATTTCCCAAGGTTTGGAACGTGACAGATTTTGAATAGCAATAATGGGTCTCATTTTGCAAATGAGCATTGTGTAAGGTTATGGGAATTACAATAATTCCACAATCAGCTGGCAAAGTGCAAAGATATACAGTGGAACCCCGATTAATGCGAACCCAGATATAACGCGATCAGCCAGTGGACCCCTTTTTTTTCCTCTTTCCGTAATTGAAATGTTTTCAGATCAAAACGGAACACTCTGTTAGAAGATGAAAATCTTTTTCAGTGAAAGATAAGTTTCACACACTTGATGTGATCAAGAATAAAAATTAAACCCAAGTTGCACATGGCCTCGGCACACCTAAATCAACACTTCATGGCTGGAAATCTCGGTAAGATAAGTTATGCGCGTCGCTTTGGAAAGTTAAGAAGGAAGCAGGTCTAAAGGCCAAACGCATGAAGACAGCCAAAGATGTCAGCCTCGATGACTCTCTGTACAAGTGGTTTGTTCAAGCATGTTCAGAAGGCCTTCCAATTTCCATGCCTATTCTCAAACCTCAAGCTGAGAATTTTGACCAGCTGATCAATGAAAAAACCTCTCAGTTCAAATATAGCAATGGATGGCTTGACCAGTTTAAACACCGTCATGGGATTTCTCAACTGTTAGTGTCTGGAGAAATTTGCTCAACTTACAGTGCCGCTGCCAGCAAATTCCCAACAAAACAAAATACTCTCTTTGAAGGAGGTGGCTACATTGAATAACAAGTGTACAACTGTGATGAAACAGGCTTCTGCTATAAGATGATCCCAGACTGCACACTGTCTAGCAAAGATGACACCCATCGATGTGAGGGATTCAAACTACGCAAAGACCGAGTGACATTGTTGTTTTGTGCTAACAAGACTGGAACATGTCATGTAAGTTAAAACCACTCATGATTGGCAAATTTCGCTTGCCCCGCTGTTCCACCATGTCAACATGAAGTCGTTACTGTTTTGAGTACATGCATAGCAGCAATGCTTAGATTACCAGTGTGAGGATTAGTTTGACACAACTTTTGTCCCTGCTGTCCGTATAAGCAAAAACTAGAACCCAAAGCCTGTCTTTTGCTTGACAACTGCCCTGCCCACCCGCCAGCTGTCATCCTATTAAGCTGCAACGGAAAGATTGAGTTTCTTACCTCCCAAAGAACACATCTAATATCCAGCCCCTAGATCAGGGGATCATTTCCGTGTTCAAGCGGAATTACTGGCATGAATTAATTCGTCGAATTGTAGACGAATCAACAACACTGGAAGACTATCTGAAAAGAGTGAACATTAAAGACGTTTGCCACTTGGGTGGGAAGGGCTGGGCAGCAGTCAGCTCCTCGTCTGGAAAAATGCTGGGGGAGGGTCTGGGTCCATCCTTTTCATCATGAAAATCCACCAAGGAATATAAATATGATGATGATGAGTAAGAATTCCACGGCTTCACAGCTGAAGAGGTGACTGAAGCACAGAGGCTATTTCAAATTAGCAAAGGATTTTCACCAGTGGTGCTCTGCCGATGACGAATGCCTGCCATATGAGCATCTGACGAACTCTGAGATCATCCATAATGTTAGTATAGCATTGGTTCCTGAATCACAGGAGGATGACAGTGAGGAGTCTCCACCCCATCCCTGAAAGTGCATGAAGCTATTGAGTACCTCAAGGCTAGCCTACATTGACTGGAGACCCAGGATATGGACCACATAAAGATCCTCCATTTTGGATTATGCTCACTGCCAGCAACATGCTGCGTTCAGGCAACAAACACTCGAATGCTTTTTTTCAAGAAATAAAATTGTGATTGTAAGAAATAAAAAAGATGATTGCAAATACGGGTATTGTACATGCGTTCTTTATATTTTTGAAAATGCTGTTTTTGTGACCCTGATTTAGTACAACCCCGCTTATCTCGTGATCCGATTTTTGTACCAAACCATCGCATTAGAATGGGGTTCCACTCTAATCGAAGGGTGAAGTCAATGCTAATGACTAAGCTGAGAAGCAATAAAGTGTTGGAAGAAGAACTGGGAAGATGCTTGAAAGGACTAGCACTGGAAATCAGATCTGCTTCTTTTCAGGTACAGGGAGCACAAGGACCCACATTGGAAGACCAAGCTACTAATGAACCCCGGATACTGGGTGGGCGTGAAGAAATCTAAGTGGAAGTGGAAACAACCCAGGCAAATTGACATTCACTGCAGTCAAGATAAAGAAAATAGGACCATGGATTAATCTCAACCACTGCCAGAGTGTCCCATCAGCCAGGGAGTAAGAGAGGAGAAGGAAGGAGAAGATGGCACTGATTGCATCCTGAAACGAGACATGAAGCTTAAATTTGCTATAATTTATGTTTATTGTTCTTAATGGGAGATGTGGAGCCTCATTTGGAAAAAGGGAAAAATAGAGTCAAAATATCATCTTTGGGAGTTTAATGCAGAAGATGATGTTGAGAGAAAATGGAGAGAATAGCTGGTGGAGATTCATCAAGTCAAGTTTATTGTCATCTGATAGTACAACCTCACAAAACAGTGTTCTCTGGTCCTCAGTGCAAAACATGCAGACACACACAACCAGACATAACACACATACAGATCAATAATACATATGCAGGACAAATAATTTATCTATGAAAATAAATAGATAGATAGATATTACTTTGTATAAATGAGTCTCAGACAATTAGTGTGAACAGTTCCTTTGGTCGTTCAGCATTCTCACTGCCTGTGGGAAGAAACTGGCTCTGATTCTCCTGTATCTCTTCCCAAGTGGGAGCTGTTGAAAGATGCTGTGTGCAGGGTGGAAGGGTTTCTCAATTATTTTGCACACTCTCTTCAGACAGTGATCCCAGTAGATCATGTCAGTGGGGTGGGGGGTTGGGTTGGGATGGTGGAGGGAGACTCCAGTGATCCTCTCTGCCACTCTTATTGACCTCCGATCCATTTTTCTGCAGCCAACTTACCACACTGTGATGCAGCCAGCCAAGATACTCTCAATAGAGCTATAGAGCTCCTATAATTTGATGGGCAGTAGCCTTGCCTGCTTCAGTCTTCTCAAGAATTGCAGATGCTGTTGCACCTTCCTGACAAGTGAGATGTTAAATGCCCACGATAGGTCATTAGTTAAGTGAACTCCAAGGAATTTGGTGCTCTCAACTGTCTCTATGACAGAGTTGTTGATGTATAGTGGAGCATGGTCATTCCTGGACCTCCAGAAGTACAGGATAATCTCCTTTATCTTGTCCACATTGAGACTCAGGTTGAGGGTGAAGTCATTGTCAGAGTGGGCAGAGTCAGAGTGGAAAGGCTTTTGCTCAACAGGCTTCGGTGACGACAGGTAAGAGGTGAGTGATAGTAGGAGTTGAAGTAAGAAAGGTCCACCCGTTTCAAGAAACAAAAATGATTTAGCAGGTAGGCACAGGGCAGGTTTTAGATATATATTTTGTTCTTCTTGCCATAAACAGTGGGAATTGCAACTAGGCAAGAGAATGCTCCTCTTGCAAAATTTGGATCATCAGGGAAGCCAGAAGTATCCCTGACAATTTGTTTCATCTGAATGACTTACATCCAGCTGCCGATCCTAACAAGCCAAGTTAAGGAATTGGAGTTAGAGTTGAATAAACTCCAAATAATTCAGGAGGCAGAGGGTGTTATCACACCTAGGAGGCAGGAGGAGGGTAGATGGGTGATAGACAGGAGAGGAAAAGGGATCAGGCAGGTAGAGCAGGACACCCCTGTGGCCATTCCACTCAATAACAAGCAAACCATTTTGGATTCTGTGGTTGGGGGGAGGGGGAGGAAACGACCTACCAGGAATAAGCCACAATGATCAGGTCTTTGGCACGGAGTCTGGTCCAGTGGCAAAGAAGGAAAGGGAGGAGAAGAAGTGAGCTGTAGTGATATGGGATTCCATAGTTAGAGGGACAGAAAGGTTCTGTGGAAGAGATTGAGCATCCCAATGGTATGTTGACTCCCTGGTGCCTAGGTCCGAGATATCTCAGATTGAGTTCATGTCATTCTCAGGAGGGAGGGTGAGCAGCCAGATATCATGGTCGATAAAGGGGCCAATGACATGGGTGGGAAGGGTGAGGAGGTCCTGCAAGGAGAGTTCAGAGTTAGGTGCTAGGTTGAACGACAGGACTTCCAGGGTTGTGATCTCAGGATTGCTGCCCGTGCCATATGCGAGTGAGGTTAGAAATAGGTGGAAAATGCTTGGCTAAAGGCATGGTGCAGGAGGGAAGACTTCAGGTTTCTGAATTATTGGGAAGGTGGGACCTGTTCTGATGGGACGGTTTGCATCTATAACTAATATCTTTGTGGGTAGGTTTGCTAGTGCTGCTCCGGTGGGTTTAAACTAGATTTGTAGGGGGATGGGAAACAGAGTGGAGATGGGGAATTGTTTGCACCATTAGAAGTCAAAGGGTTGTACGTGGTGGAAATGTTCTCAGGTGCATCTATTTCAATGCAAGAAGTATTGTAGGAAAGGCAGATGAGTTTAGATTGTGGATTGGCACGTGGAATTATGACATTGTGGCCATTAGTGAAACTTGGTTAAGGAGGAGCAGGACTGGCAGTTCAATGTTCTGGGATTCCATCGCATTAGATGTTATAGAACAGGTGAATAAAACAGGGAGGAGTGGCATTACTTGTCAGAGAAAATATTGCAGCTGCGCTCAGGCAGGACAGACCAGAGGGCTTGTCTACTGAGGCTATAAAGGTAGAGATGATGAATGGGATTGTATTATAGACCGCCCAATAGTCAGTGAGAATTGGAGGAGCAAATCTGTCTAGATAACAGACAGCTGCAGAATGATAGTAGGGGATTTTAATTTTCCACATATTGACTGGGACTCCCATAAAGTAAAAGGGCTGGATGGCTTGGAGTTTGTCGTATGTGTTCAGGGTTTAAGAGCAAAAAGATAGTAAAAACAAAATTGGTCCCATTGAAGATCAGAGTGGTCAGGTTTGTATGAAGCCAAAAGAAATGGGGGAGATCTTAAATGTTTTTTTTTTCATCAGTATTTACTCAAGAAACAGGCACAAAGTCGTGGGAAGTAAGGAAAACAAGCAGTGAGGTCATGGAACATATACAGATTAAAGAGGAGGAGGTGCTTGCTGTATTAAAGCAAAGAAGGGTGGATAAATCCCCAAGGCATGACAAAATATTCCCTCGGACCTTGAGGGAGGGTAGTGCAGATATTTAACGGGCTCTGGAAGAAATATTTAAAATTTCCTTAGCCATGGGTGTGGTGCCAGAGGATTTGAGGATAGCTCATGTTCTTCCGTCGTTTAAAAGAGGCTCCAAAAATAACCCTGGAAATTATAGGCTGGTAAGCCTGTCATTAGTTGTAGGCAAATTGTTGAAAGGTTTTCTTAGAGATCGGATATATAATCTCGTTAGCCAGAAATTGATTAGGGATAGTTAACATGGCTTTGTGTATGGTAGGTCATTCTCCATTCTTATAGAGTTTTTCAAGGAGGTTAGCAGGAAAGTTGATGAAGGAAAAGCTGTAGATATTGTCTACTTAGACTTTAGTAAGGCTTTTAATAAGGTCCCTCATGTGAGGTTAGTCAGGAAGGTTCAGACACTAGGTATTCATGGTGAAGTAGTGAACTAGATGTGACAATGGCTGAAGAGGAGATGCCAGAGAGTAGTGGTGGATGATTGCTTCTCAAACTGGAGGCCTGTGACTAGTTGTGTGCCTCAGGGATTGGTGCTGGAACCATTGTTGTTTGTCTTCTGTATCAATGATCTGGATGATAACGTAGTAAATTGGATCAGTACATTTGGAAATGCCACTAAGTTTGGAGGCATTGTGGACAGCAAAGAAAGTTTTCAAAGCTTGCAGGAGGTTCTGGACCAGATGGAAGAATAGGCTGAAAATTAATAAATGGAATTTAATGCAGATAAGTGTGAGGTGTTGAATTTTGGAAGGACGAACCAAGAAAGGACATACACAGTGAATAGTAGGGCACTGAGGAGGCAGTAGAATAGGGGGACCTGAGAATACAGATACATAATTCCCGGAAAGTGGTGTCACAGGTGGATAGGGTTGAAAAATGAGAGCTTTTGGCCTTTTAGTTTCATAAATCAAAGTATTTAGAATCGGAGTTGGGATGTTATGATAAAGTTGTATAAGACATTGGTGAGGCCAAATTTAGACAATTGAGTGCAGTTTTGGTCATCTAGCTACAGGAAAGATATCAGAGAGCAGAGAAGATTTACAAGGATGTTGCCTGGACTTCAACAACTGAGTTACAGCAAAAGGTTAAACAGCTTCATTTTGGTAAGAATCAGAATAGGACACACGTAGTAAATGGGAGAGCATTGATGAATACAGTAGAGCAGAAGGATTTAGGAGTAACGGTACATCGTTCCCTGAAGGTAGAAACTCATGTGAATAGGGTGGTGAAGAAGGCTTTTAGTATGCTGGCCTTTATCAATCATTGCATGGAATATAGGAGTTGGGAAGTGATGTTGAGATTGTATAAGACGTTGGTGCGGCCTAATTTAGAGTTCTGTGTGCAGTTCTGGTCACCTAATTATAGGAAGGATATAAACAGAGTGGAGAGAGTGCAGAGAAGATTTACCAGAATGTTACCTGGGTTTAAGCATCTAGAGTACAGGGAGAGATTGGGCAGATTAGGTCTTTATTCTTTGGAGCGTAGAAGGTTGAGAGGGGATTTGATAGAGGTATTTAAGATTATGAAAGGGATAGACAGAGTGGATGTGGATAGACTAAGAGTAGGAGAGATTGAAACAAGAGGACATGAGTTAAGAGTTAAGGGGCAGAGGTTTAGAGTTAACATGAGGGGGAACTTCTTTACTCAGAGAGTGGTAGTGGTGTGGAATGAGCTTCCGGGAGAAATAGTGGCGGCAGAGTCAATTTTATTATTTAAGAAAAAGCTGGACAGGTATATGGATGAGAAGAAGGTGGAGGGTTATGGTCATTGTGCAGGGAGGTGAGACTAGAGAGGAATGTTTGGTTCAGTGCGGACTAGAAGGGCCTAATGTCCTGTTTCCGTGCTGTAATTGTTATGTTATGTTATGTTAGGTTAGGTCTTTATTCCTTGGAGCATAGAAGAATGAAGGGAGATTTGATGAAGGTATTTAAAATTATGAGGGGGATACACAGAGTAAATGTAGATAGATTTTTAAGGGTTAAGGGTGAAAGGGGAAAACTTTAGGGGAAACAAAAGGGGTAAACTTCTTCACAGAGAAAGACTGTGGAATGAGCTGCTAGCTGAGGTGGTGAATGCGGGCTCAATTTTAACATTTAAGAAGAACTTGGATAGGTACATGGATGGGAGAGATATGGAGGGCAATGGACTGGGTGCAGGTCAGTGGGACTAGACAAAGAGAAAAGGTTCAGCACAGACTGGATGGGCTGAATGGGCCTGTTTCTGTGCTGTAGTGTTTTATGGTTCTAGGGTTACTGCAGCACCATTTCATGAGGTTTTGCACCTTTTCTCCATAGTCTGACTCATTATTGTTGCTCATGAGGCAAATTACTGTTGTATCATCTGCAAACTTGATGACACTGTTGGAATTGTTGAGACAATGTAGTCATGGGTCAGTAGCATGAAAATAAGAGCAGGCTAAGCACACAGCCCAGAAGTGCACCAGCGCCCTCTGTGATGGTGCTCGATATTCCGTTACCAACCTGGACAGTTGTGGTCTTTACGTTAGGAATTCCAGGATCGAGTTACACAGAAGGGTGTTGAGTCCCAGCTACGATAGCTTCTCCACCGGCCTCTGAGAAATGACCGTACTAAATACCGAGCTGAAGTCAATGAACAACAACCTGGTGTATGAGGCGTCGTTCTCCAGGTGGGCCAGGATGGAGTGAAACGGCAAGGCTATGGCATCGTCTGTGGAACAGTTTCTTCTGTAGGCAAAATGAAATGGTTCCAGCTTCTTTGGGAGGTGTGCTTTGATACATTCCATCAACAGACGCTCAAAGCATTTCATAATGTTGGAGGCCAGTGCCATGGAGCAGTAGTCATTGAGGTCCGTTATTGTCGCCCTCTTGGGTACGGAGATTTTCAGTTTAAATATTGCTAATCCATTAATTTGCCTATAAAACTAATAGTGACTTTTCTCTGACCTAATGGATGTAACTTTTAATGTTTACAGAATCTGCAAAAGATTGTATTGTATGAGTTATCATAAAATGATAAAAGGGGGGAATGTGGAAGAAAGGATCTGCCTAGTGTAGACTGATGTCGAATTAATCAATTTTAATTAATGCCCACAGATGCCTTGTTGCTTTGTGAAAGAGTGCTGAGAGGTCTGTAAATACTTTAGAAAAGTGAGGGGGGGGGGGCCCATGATGTATGTTGCCTGGCAACCCTAGCCTAGCTAGTAAATTTCCACTAGCTCAAGTTCCCCAGATCACGTGACTCACAAGAATAATGCCCGGGGTGATGAAATGTAAAGAGATAGTTGCAAGCTAATGCCTAGGGCCATGTTCCTCTTTGATCTAAAATCAGGATGTCCATGTGTTGTGTGTGCTAATCCTGGGTGCAATGGGAAAGTGTGAAAAATGTATGACAAAAGTACCAGGTTCCAAATGTTGGTGTCATATCTTAGATCAGCAAGAGATCACGATAGGAAGAAATGATATCTCTTGGCTGCTGACCGAAAGAGTTGAAAACCAAAGCTCATGGTTTCAGATGCTGGTGCCTGAGTCAGTAAAAGGAGATAAGAACAGAAACCAGTTCCACCACAGGCTGAAATCATGCTTAGGTAAAAGAATAGAGAAGTCATAGAGAACTATATATAAGCAAGAGTCTGGGTGGTTGCCAGAATCACTTAATGCAGGACCAGCTCCTCAATAGCAGCGCGCCCTGTGTTAACTGAGTTCTTAAGTTTTGCAAAAAAGTGGTACTCTTAATAAAAATGTTGTGGTCCTGAAATTTGTTCTCAGGTTGAAAGGCACAAAACTTTAACACTCAAAAAAGCTGAAGCACTACTGTCGTCCATTACTTTTAATTTCCAACTCTCAGTTACCAATGTGGAATAGAAGTAGGCTTAATCAACATTTTTTTTATTGTTACGTTTGGGTTGCATCAAAATTCAATTCTTGGCTGCCGAACGTTTTTATCTACATCTTTCTCTCCCTCAAATCATTCACAAACACAAAGCTAACAGTTACAAATGTCACTGTTCCTCTATTACAGCTCTCAATACCTTAACTATGACCTTGTCCTTCATATCAATATTATGGAAACACATGAATTAATTTGGTAAGATAACCTTGCTCAATCATTGCGTTCTGCAAAAAAGCTCCAGATTAAAATTTCCTCACTAGCACTCACCCATGGAAAAATATATGTGCCTGGAGTTGTGTCAAAACAAATCTCAGTAAATCTCCTTGCACGGAATTTTGCTAGTGTGATACAGGAGGTTTTAATCTAGCATGAGAGGGAGGTCAGAACCAGGGTCACACATTAGTAAGTGGAGGGATTTCAGGGTGAGGCCTGCTAGGTCTAATGAGAAGGACAAGTAGAACTAGGTTCATGAATATACTGGGAATGACAGGCTGAAATGTGTTTATTTCAATGCAAGGAGTGATAAGTCCACGGCAGAGGAACCAGTTTGGACAAGGACGTGAAATTAAGATCTTGCCAATTACATTGGTTGAATGAGGGGCAGGTCTGGCAGCTGAATATTCCAGGTTTTGATGTGAGAGTGGGGAATGTAAAAGAGGTGGGGGAGGTGTGTTACTGATCAGACAAAATGTTACAGCTCCATTCAGAGAGCACATACTGGAGGACTTATCCACTTGGTGAATATGGGTAGAGCTCAAAAACAAACATGACTATGATAGACCTCCCAATAGACAGCAGGAGATAGAGGAATTGATGTGCCAGAAGATGTATCAGCAACAGTCAAGTCACCGTTATTTATCATTCATAACATGCATTGCACGGTAAAGACAAATAGCGTTTCTCCAGGACCACAGAGCAGATTTACATAAATATGTTAAAATAGAAGTTAAAATATTAAGACATATTCAATAGAAAATCTACGGTATACTATCCACAGATATCTGGGAATTCAGAAGCCTGATGGCTTGGGTGAAAAAAATTGTTCCCCAATCTGGATGTAAGGGCCCGAGTGCTACAGTACATTTTACCAGATGGCAGAAGGGAGAAAGTTTACGAGTCATGTGTGAAGTCCTTCACAATGTTAATTGCTTTCTGCATGCATCCTGTGTTGGTAGGAAGAGAGTCCCCAATGATCTTTTCCACTGACTTCATTTTTCTCTGCAGGATGGTACAGCTTCCAAACCAGGAAGTGGGACAATTACTCAGATTGCACTCAATGCATCCTCTGTAGAATGTAGTGAGGATGGGGGGTGGGAGATTAACTTTCCTCAGCCTTCACAGGAAGAAGAGGTGCTGCTGGGCTTTCTTGACTATGGAGCTGGTGTTAAGGGGCCAGGTGAGGTTCTCTGCCAAGTGCAGACCAAGGAACTTGATACTCTTCCCGATCTCAATAGTCGAGTTGCTTATGGTCAGTGGAACATGGCTCCCCCTGGGGCCTCCTGATGTCGACAATCATCTCTTTTGTTTTATTAATGTTCAGATACAGGCTTGTCAGGCTGGGAGTCTTTAATTTCCCCAATATTAACTGGGACATCTTTAATACCAATGGCTTAGATCAAGAAGAATTTGTTTAGATGAATCCAAGAGGGTTTCTTCAAACAATATATAGATAGTCCAATGAAGAAAAGGCCCATACTGGATCTCATATTGCAAAATGGCCTGGACAGATGATTGGGCACTTTGGGAAAAGTGAACACACTTCCTAAAGTTTTAAGATAGTTATGGTCAAGGATAAGTCTGAACTTTAGTGGAAAGTACTACATTGGGGGGTGGGAGGAAAGAAGTTAGGCAAATCATAGCATTATTCAGCAAGAGCTTGTGAGAGTAGATTGGGGGCCAGCTGTTAATGGATACATCCATAAGTGATATCTTTAAGTCCATATCTGACACGTGCATGTTGTTTAAAGACCAGAATTCAGGAGTGGCATATTTCACTGAAGAAGAAAGACAAGGACAGCAAGATTCGTGAATCTTGGATGACAAGAGATGTCGTAAATTTAGTAAAAAAAAACATACATTTAGAATACTGAAATCAGATTGGGGTGTTAAAAATATAAATAGAACAGAAAATCAGGATAATAAAAAAGGGCCATGAAACAATAATTGAAAAATGACTGTATCCTGAGATGAAGTCTTCTTTCTCCTCATATATAATAGTATCATACCTTTCCTCAACAAAGAAAATTCATGTGTTACTTTGCAAATTACTGCCCAATTTTAAATTTGCAATCTTTAATTCTTGCCACATTGGAACATAAAACATTTCAGCACAGAATGTTGTTCCAACCTATTTCAACTTACTCCACATCAATCAACCTTTTTCTTCCTCACACCCACCCTATCTTTCTAAGAGTCTTTTAATTGTCCCTATTTTATCAGCCTCTACAACCATCCCAGGCAGTGTATTCCAGGTACCTACCACTCTCTGCGTAGAATACCTACTTTTGACATCTTTCATCACCACTCAACTTAACTGGATGTCCTCTGGAATTGTCAAATACTGCACTGGAAATAAGACTGTCTGTTTATGCTGTCATAATCTTATATACCTCTAAGAAGTTGCCTTTTATCCTCCATCACTCCAAAGACAAAAGCTCAAACTCACTCAGTGTTTCTTCAGAAGATGCATTCCAATCCAGACAGCATTCTGGGAAATTTCCTCTTCACCCTCTCCATAGTTTTCTCATCCTTCTGATAATGAAGTGACCAGAACTGAACACAATACTCCAAGTGTGATCTAAATTACAGCTCTAATTTAGAGCTGCCACATTACCTTGTGGATCTTAAACTTAATCTCCCAACAAATGAAGGAACAAATATGTCTTCTTGACAACCCTTTCAACATGCACAACCAACACATTTCACTGAAAGTCGCAAAAGTAGGTTTGCAAAGGTAAATCTTTATTTTCATGCTTGTTAAACAGACTGCTGCTCTTGCTACAGCTGTCCATTCTATTCTCCTTTGTTCATGCATTGCTGGAGAATCCCAAACCTCTTCCCACTCACACAGGCTAATCTCCAGTACCCTTCAACTTTTTTCCCTTGGTCTCCTATATTAACTCAACACTTAATGGCATCATCCAAAAGTACATTTGACTTTATCTCTATCATGTCACCACTTTTGATTTCACATTTTTTTGTCCAATATTGTTGTGGTTGATTAAAATATTTAATCTGCTAAATATTCAGAGCAAGTCCATAGTTTGAACCCTGCCATGCACTCAAGTGCCAAGCTACCAAATCCATCCCTCTTTCAAGTAAACCAGTCAGATCATGCAACTGTTGTATCTGACCAGAATGAGCTTTCCATGACCACTCACCTCAATGCCAAAGGTCACACCTTGGGAACATCACCTGAATTTTTTTTGTTACAGTTAAAACCGAATCTGTTACCTTTTGATGGGAGAAGCCAGAGAGTGGTAGTGGATACCTGCCTCTCCATCAAGAGGCCTGTGACTAGTAGTGTGGCTCAAATAAGTGTTGGATCCATTAAATGACAGAGCTGACCTGACAGGCCATTCGATCTACTTCTGCTCTTGTATCTTGTGTTGTTTGCCATCTTTATCAACAATTTTTCTGACAATGTGGTAAATTAGATCAAAAATGTTCAGCTAACAGTGAGAATGGGAGTGGGGGGAGGGGTGTCATGGATGGTGAAGAAGGCTCTCAAAACTTGGACCAGCCGGGGAAAAAATTGGCTGCAAAATGGCAGATGAAATTTAATGTGGACAAGTGTGAGGTGATGCACTCTGAAAGAAAAATCCAGGGTAAGACTTGCACAGTAAACAGAAGGTATTGCAGAATGTGGTAGAACAGAGGGATTTTGAAATACAGATACATCATTCCTTAAAAGTGGAGTCATGGGGTAAATAGGGTCATAAAAAGAGCTTTTGGCACATAGGCTATCATAAATCAAAGCAAATGATGTAATGTTGAAGTTGTGTAAGACATTGGTGAGGCCAAATTTGGAGTATTGTGTACAAAAAGGATTTTAATAAGTTTGAAAGAGAGCATAGAAAATTTACAAGAATGTTGCTGGAGCTTGAAGAGTAGTTATAGGGAAAGGTTGAATAGGTTAGGACTTTATTCCCAGGAACACTGGAAAACAAGAGTAGATTTGATAGAGGTTATAAAATTATGAAGACTATTGATGCAAGCAGGCTTTTTTCACTGAGGTTGGTTGAGACAAGAAATGGGTTAAGGGTCAAAGGTGAAATGTTTAAGGAAACATTCTTCACTCAGAGGATGGTGAGATTGTGGAATGAGCTACCATTGGACGCAGGTTCAATTTCAACATTTAATAGAAAGTTAAGAGATACGAACATGGATGGGAGGGGTATGGAGGGCAATAGTCTGGGAGCAGCTTGATGGAACTAGGCAGAATAATATTTCAGCACAGAATTAATGGGCGAAAGGGCCTCTTACTGCACTGTAGTGTTCAATGGTTCTATGGAAACTCACAATAGACACACATTAATTCAAATACATACATAAAACAACTAATATCAAAAAACATATATGTACCTAAATCACTAACAGTCGTGCTTTAGTTCACTTCAAAATCACACATGTACGGCTGTTGAGCCTTGTGTAAGTAAAAATATGGATTTGCTCTGACGAAAGATGTAGCCCAGTATTGCATTTCACAATCCATTCAAGAGCAGTAAAGAGCAGTTTGATGCTTTGACCAGGTTTTAATTTTTTTCCACCACAATACTTAAAAAAAAACCTGGTCAAAACATCATTTTAATTTCACATTCTAGTGTGGATTACACACATTGCTAATGAGCTAACACCAGTACAATATAAATTTTAAATCTAATCTAAACCTGAATAGCATTCTCTCTCCCTCACTGCCCAAGAGTTAAGTCAGAGGAGCTGATGAGGCACTGTGAGACTGAAGGCTTCCTACATCATTCGCAGGAAAACTTGCATGTTCACTTACAAGTGATGAGAATGGATAAAGTAGCAAAACACAGCTAACATTACATTTCACTATTTCTCAAATAAACCAACCAGCAATGTATACAGACTATGGTTAAAGGTTTTGCTGATGTTTTACTGGAACATAGAAAATAGTGCATAACATATTGGAGGAAGGGAGGGGGGAATTAACTCAAATTAGGTAATCAATCCTCATTTTCTGATTTGTTTATATTACCACTGTGCACTCAACTTTGGCAAATAGCTATTTTTTCAAGCCAATAAAAACCAATTTCATAGCAGGCAAGCGATGTGTATATTGTCACCATGACTAACTAAATTATACCATGAAATTAACAGATGGTCACATTTTTCACAAAAACACAAAATAAATTAGTCTTCCACCTCATTTTCTGATTGTCAGACATTCTTCCATTCATTTTGGCCCCTAAATCTTCTCAATGCCAACATCACTCCATGGTAATGCCTTTGATTTTTGTCATTTTTTACATTTAAAAATACCTCATACAATAAATGCTGCTCTCTGTGCATCTCTCTCACTGCATACTCAGCAGCATAGCTCTCACACTCTTTCCATCTCAGTGGTCCACATGTTATAGGTTTGGTGGCGCCAGCAATTTCCCAATTCATCACATTTGCACACAGACTTTCTATGAGATTTTTGGACTGGATGTTCCTGTATGCAAACCGTGGACACAAATGAACATCTCCTCAGCCAATCAAATAATTATTGAATATTTGTATAATGACAGAACCAGAAAATTTAATATTATATGCAGTGCCTAATCCAGATCAGAAAATGAAATAAAGAGAGGGCGAATTTAAAAAAAACCACAAAATTTCATTTGTACTTCTTCAAAATACTCTCACCAAGTAATCAAATTCAATGAGATTCAGAGACCGCTCTTGTTAGCTTCTGGTGCCAGGGTGATTATTTTGCATTATGCTCCGAAAGGGAACTTACAGAAAAATAGGCAAGCTCCACCCAAGCTCAAATCCCATCTCATTTGTTAAGTGCAGCAGCTTTGAGTCTCCTGGCAGGCTCCCACCTTTACATGGATCATGGAATCTTATTCAATATCCCCTTGATTTATGAATTCATTCGACTTATTTGACTGCTGTCTGCTGGTGTGAACTTATATATCAAAATTGTGAAAGTTGTTTGTTCAGTATTATTTTCAGCAGTCAAAGCTGCAAATTGTGCATTACTCAAGTTTCATTTTCCACTTACCTTCATTGAAATCAAGAAGTAGACATGGTGATCCAAATCCGAGACACACTATTTAATGAATAGTTTAATTAAATATTTTGTACTGCCTAAAAACAGGCCTTTCAGCCCAACCTGTTCATATCAACCAAGTTGTCATCTGAGCTCATCTCATTTGCTTGAGCTTGTGCTTGGCACAAATCCCTCTAAACATTCCATTTGGGGGGCAAAAGTTTGATGCCTATGTTACCTTGCCTTGTCATTAGTAAGCAAGGCAGAAGAATGTAGAAAATTGAGGTTGAGAGTTGACATTCAGTTCAAACAGAACAAATTTTTTTGTATCTTTATAGTTACATGCCAGTATACTATTGGTGATTATCAATCAAATTGATTAGTACACAAGACTATGAGAAAGTATTGCACCTACAAGAAATAAAAATGAAGTACAAATCCAATGGTTAAATTACGAATGTCCACGATAATCTCAGCAATAATCAATGTATGTAGATGCTGAGAAAGAAAAAGAACAATGCTGCCATTTTTACAAATATATTAACTGCTTATTCAGTCTTCCTTAATTAGGGCGACCTTTTTAGTTGGCATTATAACAGAATGAAAAATTCAAGGGTTGGCTATTACTGAGACAGTCTGATCAAGCAAGTAGAGAGAATGTTAGAACATTAACAATGGATGCAAGCAGAGCTGGAGTTTTTGCAGGGTGTCTCAACATTTATTTTTAAAAATGAAATGCAACAGAACCCACTGAAAATTATGCAGATATTGGAATCTGAATCAGATTCAGAAATGCTTGTAATGCTGTGCAAATGAGGCATCATCTATAGAGAAAGAACATTAAAATTTCAGGTCTAAATTACCTGGAGCCAGTTTTGAGAAAATTGAGGGGGGGAAGCGACCCAATACATAAAATGGAGGATGAACGTGGTAATCTCACAAGGCCCGTGCAGGCTAATGGCCTTTCTCCCCGGCCGACTGCCTGTGCGGCGGGAACACCGACCAATCAGTGGCCAGAATGCCGTTGACATCACTTCCACCGGCAATGGCAGAGAACCGGGCCCAGTGGTGAGATACCGGGCCCAGTAGATGATAGAAACTATAAGCAGGAGCAGAGAGAGCAATAAATCAGTCTTGTCTATAATCGCATCGAGTGTGTGTCATTCTTCCACTCTCTGCTGCAGCGCCTGCTACAGGGGTGGGTTTTTGATAATTAAACAAGAAGTTTAAGTTGAAAATTATTCTGAATGGATTTTCAAAGAATAATAACTCTGAAAGCTGAAAATATTTCAATCCTAACCAACACTAAAGGATCCGACTAAATGAAACATCAATGACTAATTAACATTGGAAGTGCACCAATGTAACAAGACAAAATTATATTCCTGTTGCATTATGCAAATAAGACACTAAAACCATAGAAATACCAGCTATCAAAACAAAAATCCACTTGTTTATATACCAGTTTGAATTGTACTCTATTTGAAAAACTCAAAGCAATATGATAAAGCCAAAGGATTCCAGATTCTTGTACAACATCTTCACTTTTAATGTGCCAGAACAGCCATTTGTCACATGAACATGGTCTACAGGACCAAAATCAACTCTATCCTTCCACATGCTTCTGAGACATTGTACTTTTAGGCACTGGAAAGATACCACCAACATTGACTCGATACAAACCTCCAAATCTACTAATAAATGAACAGCATCCTTTCCCAGGACATCAACAGCATTCTGGCCCAAATTACATTGAATTATCTGTTGGGTAGACCACTTTATTTTAACCCATGATGCCAGACTCTAAATTAGACACCATCAGCTGAGTTCTGTCATTTGAGGAATTCCAGTTGGTCAAATGAAAAAGTTACAAAGAGAGCTCTAAATCTCTTTGGAAAAGTGAGTGAACTCCATTTATTCATAGGTCTCTCCGGCCCATAACCATTCAAAATGAAGTAGCACTCGAATGGTAATGAGATCCTCAAGTTTATTCATCAACATCACATAAATGGCAGAATGCAGACAAACTACCACAAACTACCCAGTAACCTGCCTTGTCAAGCATCTCCTGCTTCACTTGTGGGAGAGTCTACAAATCCCACAGTGACTTCAATTGTCACTTCAGAGCCCACAAATCCAGAGCCGAAACAATATATCGCTGTCCTCAAGGGAATGCCCCAGAAGAATTATTTACCCACTGCCTTCTGTGACTTATTTACAAAACCAAGATCACCCAAGGAATGTAGAAACAGTTTGTTCGATGTAGATTTCAGCATATCAGCTCACTGATCGAAATGTTTCTAATCTAATTCTTTACTTCCTATTTGTCCTGAAAAAGATGTTAATTGACACCTGAATATGAGCTTTCAAATTAATTGAATGGCAACAGTATAAGAAACCAATCATCCCTCTGCTGCAACAGTACACATCCCACCTTCCCATTGGCTGGCAAATATTTTAAATCTTTCAAGTTCTAATTCATATTCCTGTTGAAAGCCAGGACTGAATCTGTCTCCTCTGCTTGTCGGGCAATGGATTCCAGATGCTCACTGTTCCCTAAATAAAAGAATTCAGTAGATGATAGAAATTATCACCAATCATCAAGTATAAAGGGTCACTTATTATTTTGATCACCAGCATCACAGCTCCTCTATTTTTAAACATACATTTTTCAAGAATTTGAAACATTACATTGTACCTATGTAATTCCCTAGCTCAATTTCAACATGAATGTATTTAGTCTCAAAAATCTCTTCATAATTAACTGTCAGCCTAAGCTCATTCATTATATTCTAGCTTGTCGGAAAACTCTGAGTTCAATTCCACGTAAGACTTAAACATATAATACAGACTACACTTCTGTAGGAGTACTGTAAAGTAGGATTTTCTTTCTTGGTGAAACGTGAAACTTAAGCACCATCCACACGGTTGGCATAGCGGTTTGCACAATGCCTTTACAGCACCACTGATCAGGACTGGATTGTGGTTCAAATCCCGTGCTGTCTGTAAGGAGTTTGTATGTTCTCCCCGTGTCTGCATGGGTTTTCTCCAAAGGCTCTGGTTTCCTCCCACAGTTCAAAAAAACATATAGGGAGTGGAGGTTAATGGGGTGCAAATTTGGCGGCATGGACTCGTGAGCTGAAATGCCTGTTACAGGGCTGTATATCTAAATTTAAAATAGCTGGATGTGAAAGACCCCATAGCGCTTTTTGAAGGAAATATGGGATTTCTTAATTTTCAATCTAACCTATACCTAACCAACTTATTGATGAAGAGTAGGCTGTGCATAAATTGACTCCAATATTTGCCAATAATCAAAAAAAAACTAAAGATTATATAGAGAGAATAAATTACTGACTTTATACTGCTTTGGGAAAATGGGAAAACACTATAAATGATAACGACTTATTTCACCAAATATATCTTGGAATCACCTTGGACCAGAACAAGGTCTTTCCACCTGCTGCCTATTTATCAGATGTCAAAATGAATAATCGACTGCTGCTCAAATGAGGCAGCTGTGGAACTTTTCAATGAAAGACAGGTTTGTCGCTGAGAAAAAAGGAAGTTCACCAACATTGTGCTTTTCATAGCTTCAGATTATTCCAAAGCACCTTAAAGCCATGACAAGTGTTTTTTGATGGAATGGTTTTGAGATGACAGATGATATGTCACATTAAAAAAAATAACAATTTACAGCACGGAAACAGGCCATTAGGCCCTTCTAGTCCACACCGAACCAAACACCCCACTCTAGTCCCACCTCCCTGCACAATGCCCATAACCCTCTATCTTCTTCTCATCCATATACCTGTCCAACCTTTTCTTAAATAATACAATTGACTCCGCTGCCACTATTTCTCCCGGAAGCTCATTCCACACGTCTACCACTCTCTGAGTAAAGAAGTTCCCCCTCATGTTAACTCTAAACCTCTGCCCCTTAATTCTTAACTCATGTCCTCTTGTTTTAATCTTTCCTCCTCTTAACAGAAATAGTCTATCCACATCCACTCTGTCTATCCCTTTCATAATCTTAAATACTTCTATCAAATCCCCTCTCAACCTTCTACGCTCCAAAGAATAAAGACCTAATCTGTCCAATCTCTCCCTGTACTCTAGATGCTTAAACCCAGGTAACATTCTGGTAAACCTTCTCTGCACTCTCTCCACTCTGTTTATATCCTTCCTATAATTAGGTGACCAGAACTGCACACAGAACTCCAAATTAGGCCGCACCAACGTCTTATACAGTCTCAATATCACCTCCCAACTCCTATATTCCATGCAATGATTGATAAAGGCCAGCATACTAAAAGCCTTCTTCACCCTATTCACGTGAATCTTTCTGCTCTTCTGTATTCATCAATGCTCTCCCATTTACCACGTATGTCCTGTTCTGATTCTTCTTACCAAAATGAAGCACCTCACACTTATCAGCATTAAATTCCATCTGCCATTTTTCAGCCCACTTTTCTAAGCAGTCCAAATCCCTCTGCAATCCTTGAAAACCTTCTTCATTATCCACTATTCCACCTATCTTAGTATCGTCTGCATATTTACTAATCCAATTCACCACCCCATCATTAGCGACAAGGTTCCCAACTTCTGACTTGCCCTTTTAGCTACTATTTATGTGGATAGTTCAAATGAGTTGCAGATACTCGAGGTTGGGAGCTCAGCAAATATTACATCATTGTTGATAATGTGTGGTGTCTTGCATTCTATAGAATGTTTGAGTCATTACTTGCCACTCGTGAGCCCATGCCAGAATGTTAGCCTTGATTATTCGACATGCTGGCCTGAGCTGCTTAATTTTCTGAAGAATTGTGAAACTGAACGTTGTACAATCATCAACAAATATGGCCACTTTTAATCTAACAATGGAAGTGAAGTAATTCATTTACGAAGTAGTTGAAGATGGCTGGGCATTGAATGGCTTGCCAAAGTGATATTCTTCAACTGGAATGTTTGAATTCCAACCAACACTGAAACTTTGTGTGAGTTACGACCACACCATTGGAGCCTTCTCCCAATTGCTATTTATAAAGCTGATTACTTCACTTAAGATTTAAAGTGTCTCACTTGAAAATGGTAAAGCATCTTGTTTCATTTTTAATTGCAACAAAATGTCTGATTACAATATTTGTTTCTTTCTCAGGGTCATGCTGTCTCCATAATTCTGCTGTCCAGTAGAACTTGTTTTATCAAGACAAAGAATTTCACATTGCCTTTTTAATGATTAATTGTACTGTGGCTATCAAGAATATTAATCACTCTAAGTGGAAAAGTCTAATCCCAATAACCTCTGAATATTTTGGAGAAGTTTTTATTCAGTAAGGAATTACAACATATCATTAAATTCAAATGGACTTCAGCAATACTGGTGCAATTAATTACATACAGTACATTTTGTGATTCAGTCATGGGCTGACTACACCCATCTCATCCAGACACCCTGTGGGAACTCAACAGGGAAGTCAAAAATAAAATGGAAACAGAAAAATGGAAATTCAGTGGTTCCGGTAGCATGTGTGGAAAGAAACAATTTTTACTTGCAGCAAAGGTGGCAGAGATATGGGTAGAACAAGGGGGAACCCTTCTCTCATTGGGCGAGGTCAATGGGGTTAATGAGCACAGTTTGAAGATTGTGCTGCATCAAGACTGACAGTACAGAGAGAAGATAAAAAGGGCAACTGGTAGGTAGAAAGAGAGATAGAAACAGATGTGATAGAGACAATGGTGGGTAGGGCCAGGTTGGTGAGGAGGAAAGGCCTGGACTTCGTGATTAAGGCTAGTGAGTGATAAGTAGAAGCAATTGAGAAAAAAAAATCTAGTTGCATGTCAATTCAATTCCCATATCCAATCTCACACCGACTCCTCGATCTCCTCCATTGTCACGGTGAGGCTAAATGCAAAACTCAGATAACAACAGATCATATTCCACTTGGCTAGACTGCAACTTAGTGGTATGAGCATTGAACTGTCCAATTTCAAGTCATCTAAATCACCAGTGTCACTTTCTTACTACAATATGTTGGGTATAAGCCCACCCTCTGCTGGACATCATGACGCCCATGACATGATGTCATCCTTCCATAACTATAACCCTGTGTGTCAGTAGCCATGTTAGTCTAATAGAAGTAAAGGACGAGAAAGCATCACGTTTCCGAGTCTTAATTGTGTGAGGGCCTACTCAACACAATCATTCTCTTTCCCTTAGTTCACCTTTTTTCATTCCCCTTCACCTGCTATCTTTACCTAAATTTGTTACTCTTTCCCAGTTGGTTCTATTTGCCCATCAATCATGCCAAATACTTTATTTTCCTCATTTTTTTCTGCCTTGGCCTACCTTTTTCATCCCCTCTTCCATCTTGTTCCATCCAACCATTGTTCCTTCCTTTACTGGCTCCACATCACAGTGTAGCCATCCCTACCTTTGCCTCTTCCCTTCCAGTTCCATCAACCCATTTGTTTCTTTATCTGTTTCCACCAATCAACCACCAGCTTCCAACTGCCCATCATCCCACATCTTACTTGGATCCTCCAACAGTTTGCTTTATTTTGTTCTGGCAAAAAATTGTTCTTGATTAAGTTAGCTTAAGTTCATCAATTTTTGAATTTCAAGGCAAAGCACAAAATAAATTGCTGAAATTAATAAAATCGCTCAATATCCCATAGATTTGTATATGTAGTAACTTGCAGAAAGATTGTAGATTTCCTAAATAGCAACAGACAAGATTCAAGAAAATGAAGGAACAAAAGGCCAATTCCATCTAAAAATAAAAGGCAGCCTTGAATCAGACTCAACTTTTCCTTAATAACGTATAAATAAGAATGTTCGATAAACTGGTCTTTATCCAAGATTATTAAAATTTTTCTAAGTTTGCCCTCTGCAGTAGAATGCATTTAAAATGTCCCAATGGACTGGAAGGCCTTTAATATGCTGTACTGAATTGCGTTATGCCAATTGTTTGTGTTGGGAGAATTACATATTTAACAACTCAAGAAAAACAATGTTTTATTTCTGAAAATGTTTGAATATACAAGTACAGTATTTTTTTAAATATTAAAATTTGGTCAAAGCAAAATTGCTTAAAAATTAATTAACTGGCATAATGTCACAGAATCCAAAACAATTTTTAAATTAATATCATCTCAAACTGTTTTGACAGAGTTCAAAGCTATTTGGGGAGTTGAGGTTGGAGCAAAAAAAAATATTTTTAATCAAGCATGATACGTTTTACTTGAATATACAATAATGCCTTTTAAATCATTTTCTTTCTAATCCTGAAGACTTGATTTAAAATGATCAAATCGATAAAATCCTGGCCCACATAATCTTATAAAATTGAAGCCAGAACCGAAGAATTTTAAAATATTAATGGAGGACATAGGGTAATAATTAAAGGCAAATAAGTAAATAATTTTGTACATTCCTCACCACACGCTTAAAGCAGGCAGCTTTTTAAGTCATCCGAAAGAAAAGCTGTTTCATTTTGCAAATGGGTAATTTGCTGACTTAAGGTATAACTGATTAGAGTAAAATTTCTATTTCAAATGAAGCATTCTTTGCCTGAACTTTAAAAGACACCTAAAGTAAAATAGTGCTCTTAGTACATTAAAGTAAGATAACAGAAATGCCTGCCAGACAACCAGTACAAGAAGAAATATACAAAATGAAAATAGTACAGAGAATTACTCAGTGATTTGTTTCAGGAAGAAAATTCAGAGGTTACATGAATTAAATGGAAAGAGCAAATTTCAGGGGAAAGCATACACAGTCACAGGATAAGTACAGAAGGCGTGTTTGCTCATTGCCTCAATGACTACCACCCTGTCACCCCTACGACTACCGTCATGAAGCGCTTCGAGAGGTATGTCAAGGGGCACATCAAGTTCCCGCTGCCCCCGTCACTGGACCCCCTGCAGTTTGCATACAGATCCAATCGCTTTACGGGTGATGCCATTGCCACTGCCCTCCATCTAGCCCTCCCCCACTTGGAAAATAAGGACATGCATGTTCAAATGCTGTTTATTGACCAGTTTGGTATTCAACACAATCATACCTCAGTGCCTGATAGGGAAGTTGAGCCTACTGGATTCTTGACTTCCTGTCGGGGAGTCCTCAGGCAATTCAGATCAGAAACAGCACTTCCAAGATCATCACACTGAGCGGGAGGGCCTTCAAGTGCTGCAGGCTTAGTTTGTTGCTGTTCACTCTGCTGACCGAGCAGCAAAACAGCTCGAACCACATCATCAAGTTTGCTGATAATATAATCGTGGTAGGCCTGATTAGTAAGAATGATGAGTCAGCATACAGAGGTGCGACGCAGTTGCTAACGGACTACGGCAGAGCCAACAACCTGTATCTGAATGTTAATAAAACAAAAGAGATGGTTGTCGACTTCAGCAGAGCCTGGGGGGGATCATTCTCCACTGACCACTGCCGGCTCAACCGTTGAAATGGTTGAGTATCAAGTTTCTTGGTGTGTACTTGGTGGTCACCTGGTCCCTTAACACGTCCAGCAGAGCCTCTGCTTCCTGTAAAAGTTGAGGAAAGTTCATCTCCCACCCTCCATCCTCACTACATTCTACAGAGGATATATTGAGGGTATTTTGAGCAATTCCATCATTGTCTGGTTTGGAAGCTGTACCACTTCAGACTTTAAGACCCTGCAGAGGAAAGTGAAGTCAGCAGAAAAGATTATTGGGGGCTCTCTTCCTACCATAACAAACATCTACAACACATGATTCATGTGGAAAGCAATAAACATAGTGAAGGACTTCACACATCCCTCAAGTAAACTGTTCTCCCTTCTGCCATCTGGTAGGAGGTACTGCAGCACTCAAGTAGTTACATTCAGGTTGGGGAACAGTTTTTCTCCCCCCCCCCCAAGCCATCAGATTCCTGAATTCCAGAACATATGTGGATAGTGTAACGTAGACTTTTATTGAATATGTCTTGATATTTTAACTTCTATTTATGTAAATCTGCTCCGTGGCCCTGGAGAAATGCTATCTTGTCTTTACCATGCAATGCATGATATGAACGATAAATAAGGTGACTTGACTTGACTTTAAACTTTAATCATCTACAACAGTGTATTTTAATTTTGGATTTATGATATTGTATATTTCAAAAGAAAGAACTACAGAATACAAAAGCAAGGCACTTACATGAAGTCTTTATAAATGAATATTGAGATAAATTCTAAGTAGGGCATCAAGCCAATGGCGCAGAGGAAATGCGTCCAAATGGTACTGATGATTTAAGTCTTGAGATGAATGAAGAGCTGAGAAAAAGCAATGTTGTTCACTTTCACTTTTTAAAATTTGACGGGTATGTTCAATTACATTAGTCTCCATAAACCAACAACAATGAGGCACTAGATGCAGTTGAGAGGATTTGCTGATGAGCCAGAGGAAGAATAGAGATCTCAAGAATAGTGGTGCGCTGGTCAGTCTTGGGGAATAGCTCACTGTGCAGGTGATCTACGAACTAACGACTGAACCAGAGCTCTGTTAAGCTTTATTCTTGTGGGGGGGGAGTCACGTGATGGAGTAGTGGCCGGACGGTGAACTCCAGCCCTCTCCAGAAAAGTCGGGAAAAACAAGAGAAAACACAAAGGCACAGAAATAAAAGTTAAAGAAAAGTGAGTATAAAGGTGGAAAGAAGATGGCGACAAAAAAAGAAAAATCGAAAGCAACGGCAAGAAGAGAGGAAGAGAAGACAAAGGAGGAAAAAGGTGAAGGCCTTACCTGTCCGAAGAGGCCCGCTGCGGAGAGAGAAACCCGCTCCCTCAGGTCGGTAAATAATGGACTACAAAAATGGCTCGCTGAGCCGAGTAAAAGTGCGCAACCGCGCATGTGCGATACTTCGCGCATGCGCGATGCGAATGAAAAAAAACACACCGACGGGAGGGGGGACCAGCTGGGGAGTCGATCTCCACAGCCGGCAACGACAGCTGCAGAACACCTGCAGCAAGAAGAGACCACAGAAGACAATAGAAACAAGAAAGAAGAGGAGGAAAGGGCACCAAAGAAACAACAGATGGTCAACCCAAAGGAAGAAGAAGAGGAAGAGGAAGAGTACAGGGAAATAGAAGAAGAAAAGAAAGGCAAGGTAAAGGATATACTTGCTCTTATTAAAGGATACATGGAGTCATTTAAAGAATGGCAAACACAGGAATTTAAGGATTTAAGAAAAAGAATAAACAACACAGAAGAGAAAATAAATAAAATGGAGATGACCTTAACAGAAATGGGAAAAAAAATGGACAAGATGGAAGAGCGGGCAGTAGCAGCAGAAATGGAGGTAGAAGACTTAAAAAAGAAATTGGAGAAATCTAATAAAAAAACTAAAGAGACACAAGAACTACTAGCTCAAAAAATAGATACAATGGAAAACCATAACAGAAGAAATAACATAAAGATAGTGGGCCTTAAGGAAGATGAAGAAGGCAAGAATATGAGGGAGTTTATAAAAGAGTGGATCCCTAAGACCCTAGGATGTCCAGAACTACAGCATGAAATGGAAATAGAAAGGGCACATAGAGTATTGGCCTCTAAACCACAACCACAACAAAAACCAAGATCTATTGTAGTAAAATTCCTAAGATATACTACAAGAGAAAAGGTACTGGAGAAGACAATGGAAAAAGTAAGAGAGGGCAACAAACCACTGGAGTATAAAGGGCAAAAAATCTTCATTTATCCAGATATAAGTTTTGAACTCCTAAAGAAGAGAAAAGAGTTCAATACAGCAAAGGCGATTTTATGGAAGAAAGGGTATAAATTTATACTAAAGCATCCAGCGGTATTGAAAATATTTATTCCAGGACAACAAAACAGACTATTCTCAGATCCAGAAGAAGCACGAAAATTTGCAGAACAATTACAAAAATAGACTGAGGGAGGAAGACGGGTAATGAGAGTTAAAATGATCACGATTGATATGTATGTGGGTAAAGACAAAAATAGACTGAGGGATGAAGACGGGTAATGAGAGTAAAAATGATCACGATTGATATGTATGCGGGTAAAGAGGTATAAGAGTGAATAGAGACAATGAGCATACATGAATGTATCTGTACTTAGAGGAAAATATAGATAGTATAGACAAGAATTAATAAGGGAAGGTAATGGAATAGAGAGAATAAAGAGGGAATTAAAAGAGTGACCTTTGTGACATATGAAAAGTGAAATCTTTTCTGGGGGAGGCGGGGTGGGGGGAAATAGCGGTCACTGCAAAATCAGTTGACGCTTGCGAGTGGATTCGCAAATCCAAATGGAGAGGGGAGATGTGGTTGTCCGACAAGGGATAAAGGACAACTCAGGAGGTGAAGGGGAGATTGGGGATAAATAAGATAGAAATAGGAGAATAAGGAAAATGTTAGATGTTGTAGGAATGTTGTCTTATAAAGAGTTGAAAATAAGAAAACAGAAATGGAAAAGGAGGAAAGGTAATGATGGAAAAACGGAAAGAGAAGATAAACAAAATATAAAAGGGCTACGCTGAACTATATGTCTTTAAATATTAATGGAATACATAACCAAATTAAAAGGAAGAAACTACTAAATTTAAATGAATAAATGTATTCCATTAGAAAAAATAACATATTGGTTAAGAAATAATATTGAAATATTCGAACAAGTATAGGAGCCTTACATTAAATACAATAGCGAAAACCTACCGGGGACAAACATTACCTAAGTTGATGGAAGGAGAAGGAAAGAAAAGAATGGACTCAGTAGAATTTCTGGTGTAATTTTGTTGAATGACAACATTGTCTGACTGGCTTAATGCAACCTAGATTGTATACCTAAAATGGATGAGAGTGGGGGTGGGGGGGTGGTTTGGGAGGAAAGGGGGGGGGGGAGAAAAAGTCACTGTATATGTGTGAAAAAGAAATAGTGTATATCATGGCTAATGTGATTTATGGTGTGAAAAATAAAAAAATTTAAAAAAAAAAAAAAAAATAGTGGTGCGGTGTTAGACAGAATCAGACACACACAAGGTAAAGATTGTACAACAGGCTTTAATCCTCAAAGACTTCCACAGAGCCAGGCTGGCTGTGGCTGCAGCAACTCTGTGTGAGGCCTCGGGAGGCTGGCGCAGGCTTATATCCCAGAAGGTAATTGACACCCGGGGTTTGATCCATTCAGGCCGACTGATTGGTAGCCGGCCAGGTATTGTCCTGACCCCTTACACTCCTGCAGGTACAAAGGTTGCCCGCAGCAGTAGGCCGGTGGTGTACCACCACAAGAATGAACATCTCCAGTGATTAGCTGGGCTGCTCGCAAAACAAAATGCTGAAACACAGTAAATTAATTGATTGGAAATGCCCCGGATGAGATGGTGTTAATGGTGGAGGGTTTAGTAACTTTTTAAAGTGAATTAGCTAAATGCGTGCAAAAGAACATTTGTTTTCAAGAATAAAAGTCAGAGAATATAGGACTGGTTCTTTGAATGGGTTGTGACCTGCAGAATGGGTTGTAAAACCTCTATGTGCTCTATTATTGCTTAAATCCTCTGTGTATGAAGGCTGTTCAGCTATGAAAACAGTCTGAAAGCAGTCAGATGAATATGCAATGAGGAAAAAGGTTAAAGGAAATCACGGATGGCCAGGTAACCCACAGAAAGACTAGCAAGGATAGGATTAAAAAGAGAAACAAGAAAGTAAAGCATGAGCCAAAGTAATAGCATGAGAGAAGAACCAGAATCGACATCAACGAAGAACAGTCAGAAACAAAGCATGAAAGGTGGGAAAAAGGAAGTTCCTCCAGGGTAAATCATAAGCTAAAAATGATCCAACCATCCTGAAACATTGGGCAATTAAAACAGAAGTGGAATAATAATTCACATTCCCATGGCACATTTACACCTCTATAAGTGGAAGACTCTTGAAAAGCTAAAATGGAATATAGGTAAACAACTGAAAGGGTTCTAAAGGAACATTAAAATATCGATCACATTTCTATGAACTGACATCAAGCAAAACTGAACAAAGATCTGCATACTTTCTAAAAGAGATCATCATAACATAAATAACTGAAAACATGACATGCCATGACTCCATGAAACACGTTCATACTACACCAAGCTGACACTACAGTGGAGGAAAAATGAACCATCATGCTTAGCCTTCATCACAGGGATGGGGGGGGAGCAGGGGTTGAGGGTGGTTGGGCAGGGGTGGGAGGAGGTGGGGGTTTGGGAGTAGAAGGCGCAATTGAAAGTAACTATACTCAGTGCAGCAACACAGAACATGGTAAATTACAAAATGGTGTTTGCATCCTATTTGTTTCTGATTATAGAGAAATCAAATACATTGAAAATTGGGGAGTTATCTATAACGAAGAGTGGCTTAGCTGCCTCTGATACATTCAGTGTATTCACAGGTAATAAATGGCATCCTTCTCTTCCAAAGTTGTAGAGAGGGGTATAACAAAGAGAAGGGGGAGAGTGCAGAGGAGCAAGGCACGAAGAGTGAAGGGGTTGGAAGGGGAGATAGAAAGGAGTGAGAGGAAGTAGAGAGAAGTGAGAGGTAGAAAGGTGGGGGGAGGTAGAAGGGAGAGAGAAGGGAGAGGAGGTAGAGAGGAGTGAGGGAAGATAGAGGGGAGGGAGAGGAGGGAGAAGCAAAAGAGGAGTGAGAGGAGGGATAGAGGAGTGAGATGAAGGAGAGATGATTGAGAGCAGAGGACTGGGAGAGGAGAGAGAGGAGGGAGAAGAGCTAATGAGAGGAGATAGCAGAGAGTGAGAGGAAGTAGAGGAAAGAAAGGAGGGAGAGGAGAGAGAGAAGTTTGAGAGGAGTGCAAGAAGACAGGAGGGATGGGAGGTAGAGAGGAATGAGATGAGATAGAATGGAGGGATAGGAGGTAGAGGGCAGTGATAAGAGGTGGGGCAGTGAGAGGAGGTAGGGGGAGTGGGAGGAAGTAAGGAGATGAGGAAATTGAGGGGAGTGAGAAGAGGTACTGAAGAGTGAGAAGGAGGAAGGAGGAGATGCAGTGGAATTCGGGACAGTCTGCATGGATGAGATTCAAAGATCATGTTAACTAGCACATGAATTATTTGAAGGGGTAAAAAAGAACATTTATGATATCCATTTGATGGAATCCACCTGAATTTGATGTACAAAGTCAATTAAATCATAAGTATATCAGAGCAAAATGGGTGGAAAGGCAACTCCTCAGTGCGATCCCCAGGTCTGACTACCACTGAAACAGTGAAGTACTCAAAACTGGGCTTTTTATTATTTTTGTTTTTATAACTCAAGTGAGGTCCCAGATTGAAGATTGATTACATTTCTGGTCATATTATAGGAAAAACATGATTGCTTTGGAAAAGGGGTAGAGGAAGTTAACAATGAAGCTTTAGATGCAATGAATGTTTATGAGATATAATTAGGACATTTTCAGGTAACATGAAAATTGATCTTGATAAATGGTCCTGATGTTAAACATTGACATTGACGTACCATTTCTCACCCACTGAGTCCCTCCAGCAGCTCATTGTTTGTTCACAATTCTTGCATCTGCAGTTTGTGAGTTTAACAAGCCGAAAGAAGACCTTAAGGCCCATAATTTTGAGTGACTGAGTAAAAGGGAAATCCTTTTCCTTCCTTTAGGTATGTCTACATTGCAGTGATTTTAAATGGTTGCCAGGATTACAGGGGTCATGATTTAAAAATATATCTATTTTTGCCCACAGGATAGTAGTGGCCTGTAACTCACGGCCTATAGAGGCTGGTAAAGTTGGAAACGGTAGTTTGAATAATCGGTACTTGAATGTATACCAAAAGTGGAGAAGGCAATTTTTCTTCCTGATTACCATAGTCCTAATTGGCAAAATGACCTCTTATTGTATCACAATTTCCAAGATCCTAAAAGAAAGAAATGATACTAGGAAGGGCAAAACCATGGGGGAGGGGGGGCTGGGGGGTACATTCCGGTGAAGTTTAGAAAGAACTTTGATAATTGTCAATATCACAAGACGTCTGTTTTAGGTGAGTGAAGGAAAATTCAGGGGAGATGTCAGAAGTGTTTTTGTTTCATACAGAGAGTACCTAGAATGCACTGCCAAGGTTAGTGATTGAGCTTGACACAATAAGGTAATTTAAAAGACTCTTAGATTGGCACAGAAAAATAGTCATAGACTGTGAAGCGGGGAAAGGTTGGATTGATCGTGGAGAAGGTTTATATAGGCAGCCACATCATTATAGGTTGTAGGGCCTGTGTTCAATGTTTTATATACTCATTCCTGCCCCAAAATGTAGGAATGAGTTGTATCTTTTTGATTAGGATCACAGAATCATTGATTTATTTCAAAAGAGGAGAGATATCTCATAGCTGAGTACAGCATGGGAATAGGTCCTTTAGCCCACGTCTCTGTTGAATGATCGTAACAGCAGCATTCACTAACCAAGAAAAGGATTTTTTTAAATTGCAAAAATCTCTGATAGTTGAACCATTCAACAATGGAGCTTTAACTTTGCGATTAAAATACCTGAAATGAAACAAAAGCATGATTTCTTCCGTCGCATTACTAAAATCTAAATGTTAATACTTTGTTTAAATAGCCTAATGTATAAATTGAGATAATATGAGATTCTTACTTAATTCTTGTGTATGTCAGAAAGTATGGTCCATTAAGTGATTTGGCCATTTGGGGCATGGTTTTTATCAGCACCATTTATTCACTGACAGAGCATGCCAAAAAGAAAGGAAGTACCAAATTCTATTTTCTTAGTGTTTTCGGATGGTATTCCAACTAGTAACCTTTTTGAGTGATTGATTTAAAAATCTCCTTCTCGATCATGCATCTTTCACAATTTTGAACAGAATTCATGAACGTCCAATTCTCAAGTAACAAAGAATAGAGGGGAAGAAATTAAAAGAAAAACATTGTTATTTGTTCAAATCTCATTCTATTTTCCTCCTTGAACAGCAACAATCAACAATATAACTATACTGCTGCCCACTGTCAACAGATTATTAGTATCTTGCCCCTGTAGTGCTGGACACAGCCAAGAAAGACTCAGCCATCACATTGATAACTAATTTTATTCAAATTCAGCGTGCGCCCTTTTAAGGGCAGCGTAAGCTCAGTCACCTTGTGCATTGTGACGTCATAATCGCTGCCCCAGGCGTGCGCTGGGCAGGAGACTTGAGGCAGGGAGAAAACCCTGACAGCGCCATCTTCCCATGGCTGTCCCGCCACATAGCGTTACACGTGGGGCCGGTTATGAGAAACTGCACCGCCACACAACCCCCACCCCCAGAACTGGCTACACATCCTGCTGCTTGGGCGGGCGGCCCCGGCTTTTGGGCATGGCCGTCTGCACCGGCCGTGATAGGTTTAAGGGTGCCGCCTTCAAACGGTCCACGGTAAAAAGTTCGTCTTTAGCCCCTATGTCCAAAGTGAAAGTCCTGCCGGCCCGCTGGAGGACCTTGTAGACCTGGCACCTGGTGCAGTTCCTCGCCATCTCGGCCACTTCCTCTTTGAGCCTGTTCCACACAAACCGCTCTGCCACCATTCGCACCGAAGTCTTTACTGTGGGGTGGGCTAGGTCGTGGACTAAGCTGAAAACCCTTGACCTCCACTGCGGTGGGACTACCGGGTGCGGCGAGCTGGTGGAGACGTCGTAGAGCAGCATGTCCGGGCTGTTGGGCAACTGAATGTCCTGGAGCTCAAAGCCAGAGATGGCGGTCAGGAGAGCCTGTGTCTCTGTGTCCAGCTTCTGGGCCTGTGCCAACTCTGCGTAGACAAGGCCGGGGCGAGAGCGTTGATCACCGGATGAGAGAGCGCATCCGCCACAATGTTGTCTTTGCCTGCCCTGTGCCAGATGTCAGTGGTGAACTCCGACATGTAGGAGAGGTGGCGTTGCTGGCGAGCCGACCACGGATCTTTGGCCATCACGAGTGCCTGTGTGAGGGGCTTGTGGAAAGTATCAAAAGTGCCGGATGGCCAGGTACAGCGCCAGGAGCTCCCGGTCAAAAGCGGTATACTTAGCTCCAGCGGGCGCAGCTGTTTGCTAAAGAAGGCCAGTGGGTGCCACTGTCCGTTGAGCCATTGCTCGAGTACGTCCCCAATCGCCATGGCTGAGGCGTCCACTGAGAGCACTGTGTGCCTCCGGGCGTGGGTGCACCAATAGAGTTGCTTTGGCGAGGGTGTCCTTTGTTGTGGCAAAAGTGGTCTCTGCCTCCTCCGACCAAGTCAGGACTTTCTCCTTAGTGGCGATCAACACGAACAGCGGTCGCATGGTGCAGGCGACGCCAGGGATGAACCAATGATAGAAATTCACCATCCCCAAGAACTCCTGCAGGCCCTTGAGAGTTGTTGGCTTGGGGAACCACTGGACATCCGTGACCTGCTCTGGCGGCCAGTAATCACCACAGGGTCTCCAGCCCCCAGAGGATTTAGGGACCACATGGAGAGGGGATGCCCAGGTGCTGTCCGAGCAACGGACGATCCCCAACTCCTGCAGCCGGGAAAACTCCTCCTTTGCCACCTGTAGCTTCTTGGGCAGAAGTCATCTGTGCTTGGCGTGCAGCGGGGGGCCCTGCGTTGAGATATGGTGGTATACCCAGTGCTGGTGTAAGGTGGCTGAAGGATGGCGGGCAACTCATCCCTGGAAGTGCCGATGGCGGAGATCTTGGGCCTGTAAATGTTCGTGGCGTTCAGGTGCACCGAATGGAAGGTATGAGCGCTGACCAGCCTCTTGCCCTTCATGTCCGTGTGCCTTCAGGAAGTCAGCTCCTAACAACGCAGTACCCACTGAGGTTAACACAAACTTCCAGTGGAATTTCTCTGTCCCGATTTGGATATGTGCCCTGTGGGTACCGAAGGTCTCGATGGTCGAACCATTGGCTACCCGCAGGGGTGGGACCACAAGATCAGGTGCATGTCTCGAGGGCGGTGGGGGGCAGGATGCTTAGTTCCGCTCCTGTGTCCACCAGGAAATGTCAGCCGGTGCACTTGCCGGTAACGTGAAGGAGGCTGTCCACGTGGCCAGCCATCGCAGCCATCAACGGTGGCTGGTCAGGTTGTTTCCCCTGGTAGTCACATGGTTGTCAGCACTTACAAGCTTGTAGTTCCCAGTGTTGATGGTAAAAACTCCAGGTGGAATAGTGCTCCTCCGGCTTGTGCCTGGGGGAGTGTTGGAGCCGGCTGGCTCTTGGTCGCACAACCTGACCGAGGGCTGCTTCGTTCTCCCTCTTGGTGCCGAGGGTGTCCACTCGGGCTGCGACTTGGTGTGGAATCATGAAGTCCTCATCTGCTAGGAGTAGTTTGATGTCCCCGAGCATCTGCTCGAAGAAAATCTGATTGAATAGGAAACAAGGTTTGTGATCCTCTGCCAGCGCCAGCATCTCATCCATTAGGGCCGATGGTGTGCAGTTCCCAAGCCTGTTGAGGTGCAGGAGCCTGGAGGCACGCTGGTGAGGGGAGAGCCTAAAAGTGCCAAGGAGCAGGTTCTTGAGGGCAGGATATTTACCCTTGGCCGGTGGGTTGTGTATTAGATCGTCCACCCTGCTGCCATTTCTTCATTAAGCACGCTCATGATGAGGTAGAACATCGTGGCATCTGCTAAAATGTTCCTCAGTTAAAACTGCGCCTCCGCCTGCATGAACCACGTACACGGCGATGGGTCCAGAAGGGGGGCAGTTTGATGACAACGGCATTGATCTCTGCCGGATCCATGTTCTTGAGACCAGAGAGGCATCTGAGCTCAACGGGGTCACCAATGTAATGCTGGACACAGCCAAGAAAGACTCAGCCACCACATTGAAAGTCACCAATGAGTGTTTTTATTCAAATTCAGGACACGCCCTTTTAAGGGCAGCATGAGCTCAGTCACCTTGTGCATTGTGACATCATAATCGCTGCCCCAGGCGCACATTGGGCAGGAGACTTGAGGCAGGTAGAAAACCCTGACAGCGCCATCTTCCCATGGCTGCCCCGCCACGTGGCGTTACATGCGGGGCTGGTTCGCCATGAGAGAGCGCGCCGCCACACCCCAAGGACTCGCAGAACATTTAGTCATACGACATAAACCAGACACTGCAGGACACAGGATAACGAGTTTTAGAGCAACTTGCATGCTGCTGATCAGCAAATTATTATGAAAATATAATGCTCAAATTTCAAACCCAACAAGAAGTGATGTGGAAAACAAATCAAAAGTGAATGTAAAAAAAAGTGCAGCTTGTTGATTATAGAACCTGGTATCACATTCAATAGTAATTTAGGATTTATTCAAATTTTGAATCAAAATTAGAATCAGAATTTATCATCATGAACATGTAACAAAATTCATTGTTTTATGGCAGATTTCCAGGTGCAAAATTGGTATATATTACATTTTTGAAATATGCAAAAAAAAAAGACAAAGTGAGGTAGTGTCTGTGGTCCTTTGTCCATTCAGAAATCTGATGGCAGAGGGGAAGAAGCTGATTCTGTACCATTGGGCTCCTGTACCTCCTTTCTAATGGTAGCAGTGAGAAGAGGGCATGGCCTGGGAAGTGAGGTCATTGAGGATCGAGGCTACTTTCTTGAGACATCACCTCTTGTAGATATATTTCATGTGAAGGCTAATTCTCATGATGGCATTGACTGAGTTCACAACTCTCTGTAGTCTTTTCCTGTTCTGTGGATCACTCTACCACACAGTGATGCGACCAGTCAGATTGTTCTCCATGATGTAACTGTAGAAATTTGCGAGACTCTTTGGTGACGTACCAAATCTCTAAAAACTTCTCACGACAGATACCCACTGGTGAGCTTTCTTCGTGATTGAATCAACATGGAGGGCTTAGAATAGATCTTCAGAGATGTTGACACCTAGGGATTTTCAGCTCTTAATTGAGCTGTATTTTCAATCCTACAGGTATAGTTGGAAGGGATGCACAATAATTAATAGGGGAAGTGACACATGAAAGATGGCTGCAGTCTCAAGAAAAATGGGGAGAAGTGGAGATGCACCTTTCAGCACTTGTCTGCGGGGTCCTACTGCCCAACCATCTTGCTTGATGGCCCTGTGCAGATATAAAATGTCAATAGATTGAGACCCATGAGTTTTTGTACATGATGGTGGTGCCGACGCTAGGTAGATTTGACCATGAGTGCTATGGGCTCCAGGAAGCAGTACACCAGAGCAGGAGAAGCAGGTACTGGGACTGGGGTTCTTGAGGCTCCCAAAGGGGCTGGGGTGCTGACAGGTTTCTAATCACATTAGGGATGTGGAACCAAGGGTCAAGGAGGGTGACTTAGGTGCCTTGAGCTTGGATTCACCACTGAATTGGACAGGAGGCCCTGCAGCTGCACCAGTTACAGGAGCGCAGCATATGGCAAAGTCGATGGGGATGGCAGATACTTGACATCTCTAAAGGGACCCTCTTTTGTTTCTCTTTCTTGTCATGTTAGTGGCACTGGATGATGGCACCTCTTGGTGTGTCTTTGCAGGGCAAACAAAGGAAAACAAATTTTGCATATTTTGTGTGCATGATAATATTGAATTTTGAAGTGGGAGAAGGGAATCTTTCTTGCATACTTTGGAATAAAAGGGAATCCTTTTTGTATACTTTGGAATAAAAGTATAAACTACCTACTTTCATTTTTGAATGTGAAATTGACCTATTGAGTTGGGCAAAGAGGAAGTAGCTGTGTTCTTAGATATCCATCAATATTCAGTTTATTGGGGTTCACATGAAACAATGCCAGTTTTTTTCTATGATCAGTAATCAAAATTATCTGAAAAGCCATAAAAATCTTTGCACATGCTATACAGGCAGTCCCCAGGTTACAAATGAGGTTTGTTTCCTTGGTCTGTCCATAAGCTGAATTTGTACGTAAGGCGGAACAGATACTTAGGGTTCTTATTATTATGTTCATGAAGTAACGTTATATGTATGCGCCAATTGGGGGTATAATGTGAACCATACTCATTTATGCACATGTGTGAATTGGGGCACAGCTAGACCGTAAGTATGAGTTGTTCATAACCCGGATGTTCGTAACTCAGTGACTGTCTGTATGGGCCCTGGATTTTCCCTTTTTTTTGATGCTGTATTGTTCACCAATATGCTTCAGCACTAGATTATTTGCATATTACATATTTTTTAATAAAATAAACATAAAAAATTGTGTCCTTCCTTTATCATGGCAACCAGTGCTGCATACAAAACCCAGTGGTCTAATCAATAAGGGAATCAATTGGTATGTATTCACTCTTTTTAATAAGACAAAATCAAATTAGAAATTAAGTTGCAAAACGGACACATTGTGATTAAATTTACTGTTGAAGTCAATGGGGAAAAAGATCTCAGATGGAGCAGATAAAAGGTGAAATGTAATGTTACCCATTTTGGATGTAATATAGAAAAGCTACAAGACAATCAATAAATATAAAATGAGTATGGAAATCCAGCAGGAAACTGAGATGACAAATGTAAATTCCAAAGATTGCTACAACTGTGAAAGTCGTTAATGAAATCATATCAACAGTTCCATGTACAGTTTGGGTCTCCTTATTTCTATAAAAGGTATACTTGTGGGGTAAGGTTGGCATTGAAGCTCAAGACTGATTCAGGATGAGGCTGCCCATTAAGGAAAAAAATGGAACAGAAAGATCTTTAGTCTCTGCCGTATAAAAGATTTAAAAAATAGTTGTGCTGGAAATCTACAGAATTTCAAAAGGGTTTCGCATACTGCAGGAATGAAAACTAACTGCTGGAAAGACTGGGCAGGTTTGGCAGCACCTGTGGAAAAGGAAACAGAGTGAATGATTCCATTTTAAGGTCTGACATCAAAACTGGGGTTGGAGGGAAAACATGCCAGTTCCATGTTATGAAGAGGATGGGAGGGATGGTCAGAACAAAGGAAATATCTCCAAAATAGTCATGGGTATGAATGTAAAGTTGTCATCCTGTTGATGGGAGAATTAGAGAGAAAAAAATTGAAAAAAAAAATTGTGAAACGAGGACAATTAGGGAGTGACAACTCAAAAAGAGGAACATAAAAGTTGTGAGATGCAGGGCTGTGGGAGACACCTAGTTGTATATCACAGATAGGTAACAAATAACAGATATGGCTAATTCTAATTCAGAGTGAGTTACTTGCAGTTAATAAAGCCCAGAAAGTTCTAACATGCCCAGATGGAAAACAAGCTGTTATTCTTCAAGCATAGATTGTGCATTAATTGAATCACACAAGAAGTCACAAAGAGAATGAAGTGGGATGGAGAAGTCATGTGGCAGGTCCTCCATAAAACAGTGACCTTGGCATCAGCCACCCCCTCTGTAACTGGATACTTGACCACAATCAGTGAAGATCTCCATAATTACACTCATCATGCTGGGCCAGGTATCGAATATTGAGACAGAATACAAGAAGGAAATAGAATCTAGTGGTGTGGTGCCAAGATAACAATCTCTCTCTCGATGTCCGTGACACAAAGGAGTTTATCGAGGACTTTAGGAGGGTGGGTAGACCCCGTTTCCCTGACCATACTCACAGTGTTGAAGTGGAGACTGTAATTAGTTTCATGTTCTTGGCAGTAAACATCTCTAGTGACCTGATTCAATCAACCACACTGATGCGACAGTGAAGAAAGAGCACCCACACCTCTACCTCTATATCCCTTAACAATTCCACAGTGTATCATCACAAGCATCATATCTGGATGCATCACAGTGTGGAACAGGAACAGCTCTATCCAAGATCAGAGGCTGGAGAAGGTGGTGAAGGCAGCTCAGAATATAATACAAACCTTTCTCCCCTTCATTAACTGTATCTCCATTTCCTGATACCACAGAAAGACAGCCAAGTACTCATCCTAGTCACACTCTCTTCTCCCCCCCTCCCATCAGTGAGAAGGTTCAAGAGTGTAAAATCAAAGACAAATTTTCCCTACAGCCATCAGGCTCCTGAATGAACCTTACCAAAGGCATCTCATGCTGCCATTGTTATGTACTAACTCATCTTTCACTAGAAACCATTACAATATGCTCTTGAACTACTTTGTTCTGTTATATGCACATTAGAGTTAACTTGCTAGACTGTTCGTGAACAGGAACCCTTCTCACTGTAGTATAATTTGATTGAAGGTAGCAGAAGTTACGATCTGTTCAATGTGGAAGCTGATAGGGTGGAAGGTAAGGCCTACAGGAACTCCATCCACCTTTTAGTCGGGAGGACATGAGATGAAAGTAAAGATGGGAGAGCAGATGAGATGCTGTCAACGGCTCTGTTCCACAGGAATCCATAGTTCAAAAAGAAGACCAATTTCAGTTGTACTTGTGTTGAATGTCCCATCACTGGATCAAATTCAAGTGAGACAGAATAACAGGTTGATTGGAATTAATTCTTTACAGCAAGAGGGAGGAGAAGAAATGTAGTCAAGGCAGCTGTAGGCTTGTAATGGATATTTACAGCTTCCATATTTCCAAGATGGAGACAGATTTACAAATGCACATTCTGAACTTGAAATCAAGATGGAAATTGACAGCAAAAGTGATGAAATGAGAGTATTGTGAGAATGCATGAAGCAGCACTAATGCAGTTGTTTATGCACTGATATGAGTTGAATGACATTAAGGACACTGCAACAAAACCTGTTCTACATATCCCATGTAAATTCCCATAACTACAACTTTTGATCTCAGAAAATGACTCAGTATGAAGGAAAAATTGTTCAATGTGAAAATGATTTACGACAGATGAAGGAGTCTGTTGGTTCAGGAGAACTGGTTGGGATTTGGTTCAAGGAAGAAGCAGGGGATTCACAGGTTATCCTGGTGTGGGATGGAGGAATAGTTGGATGGCATGTTCATGACATGCAATGACCTGATTGGTACCAGGAAATTGACAACTAGAGTGTTAGAGATCTTAAGAATAGCTATTGTCAATGGAAAGTGGCTGGAATTGTTGAGAAAGGATAGGATCAAGGTAGTAAGAAGTAAGTTCAAGTGGTCAATACCAGGCAGAAACCATGATTCTTTCTGGATATCCCTGCTTGTGGATCTTGGTAGCAGGCTGTGTAGGGCTCACAAGGCTGGAAATCGTCGTGTGAAGATCTCTATCAAACCTTTGCTGGTCTGCTGTGTAAAGTGGACCAACAGGTTGCATCACAACCTGGTGTAGTAATTCAGCTGTGGAAGAATGCAGTAGACTCATGAAGATTACAAATGTAGCCAGGTTCATCACAGGCTCTGATCTCCCAACCACTGCAGAGAAACATAATAGGCTGCAGACACTGTGATTGTAGTAAAAGCACCAAAATGCTGGAGGGAACTCAGCTGGTCTATTCAGCATCTATAGGAGACAAAGATACAGTGTCGATATCTGAATAGACCAGCTGAGTTCCCTCCAGCATTTCGGAGCTTTTACTCCCATCCACTGCAGACATCCATGTGAGGTGCTGTTTCAAAATGGCAGCGAACATCATAAAGGATCCCATGACCCTGGTCACAGCCTCTTCTTGTTGCTACCTTCGGTCAGAAGGCTGAAAACTAACACCTCTAACTTCAAAAGTGGCTGCTTTCCAACAACTATCAGGCTCTTGAATCTCCCCCTGTTACATTAATCAGAATCTGCTCTGATACCACAAAATAACTGTTTGATTATTTAATTCAATTAAGTATATTATATACCAGTTGCTTAACAGTTGTTTTTTACAGTCGGTTTTTATCTGTTCAGCTACAGTAAATAAGAATGTTGGTGCATATGTACATTATATATGACAATAAATTCCCAAGATAATCAGGCCTATGACTGTTTAGGAGAGAGTGGGCTGAAGTTAGTTGGTACAATCATGGACCCGAGGAAAGTATGAGGATACGCCTAGGGCTGGAGAAGGGACTTTAACTGAAAAGGTTAACTCTTTTTCTCTTTTCACAAATGTCGTCTGACCTGTCCAGCATTTTTTTTTGTCAGAGACTAAATGGCCAACCACAACAGCAACATTCCTAATGAAAAGATCAGGATCCTTGGTTAAGCAAGGGCTGCAAGTACAGTAGGTTACAATGAGGGGAGTAGAAAAATCAAGGTTGTACCTGCTATCTCTGCTTGAACTGGAACTGGCCACTTCTTCTCCAATTTTATTTTGGCTAAGGGTTCTCCTCTCTACCAGCACAGCCTGACTTGCTGGGTGAACTAAGGGTTCCCCTCTCTCCCACCACAGCCTGACTTGCTGGGTGAACTAAAGGTTCCCCTCTCTGCCAGCACAGCCTGACTTGCTGGGTGAACCCATTCACCCTGCATTATACAACTTGTACGTCGCTTTGTATTCACATTTGGAAATTATCTTCATCTCATAGCTTTTATGTATTTATTTCTCTCTCACTCCATTCATTGACCCAGTGACTATATAACCTTTAGGACTTAAACCTAACATCAGTCTTGCAACATTATTCCCTTTGCCCCGTTCATCTCTCTCCAGAATAGCTGCAATTCATCTCTGGTTGCAAAGAAGGATCATCAACCTTAAAAATGGCCATTCTTTCCTTTCCACAGATGGTGCTTCCAGCATTGCCTCTTTTTTTAATTCCACATTTCCATCATCTGAAGCTTTTTTTTATTTTGGAAGATGTCTTCCATTGTTTTGCAGATGGGATAAGAAATAGACGAATAGGAATTTCTCACAAATTATTGATATTTGGAATTCTCCATTCCAGCAGTTGCTGAGTCATTCAGCCATTTTAAAAGGTCTGTCATAGGTCAGACTACAGGGAAATTGAAGATTTTCAGAGATGGAACAAAAAAATCAACAAGCTTGGGATAGCAAAGAAATGACGCAGTTAGTGCTGCCTATTCACAACTCTAAACAACTGGATTTGATTTTGGTTTTAATTACTGGCGCTCTCAGTGAGGAGTTTCTACATTCTTCCTGTGATTGCATGGCTTTCCTTCAGGTGGTCAGTTTTCCTCCCACATTCTAAAGATGTACCAGTAGGGTAATTCACCACTGTAAATTAACAGGGGAGCGAAAGAATCAAAGGGTAGTTGATGTGATTGTGAGAGGGAATAAGTTGCAACAGTGCATAGATATAAGGAGCTGCACAATGGGACTGCTTCCTGGGAACTAGTGTGGTACCAATGGGCCAAGTGACTTCCTTCTGTCTTGTAATAAGTTAATAAGATGTGAAGAGTGACAGAGCAAGTGGCTACATGGCCTGCTCTTGCTCCAATTTAATTTGTTTTCTTTTGGTTACCAAGATAGGCTCATGCTGTGAATGTATCTTGAATCTGCCTTCAACATCTCAGATATATGAACCAGGGTAATCAGCAACATCCAAGGCCTACAAGCAGTTAAATCAAAGTAAGTGAGAACAACTTAACCCTTAAAATATTAATCATTCTCAGCAGCATGGTCAATTTACATGGGAAAAACCATAATAAATCATCCAAGTTTTGCAAGTAAGCCTTGTACAAGTTTTACTGCAAGCATTCTTCATGCCCCTCTTCTTTCGCTACGTCTGTTTGTATTTCACTTGGGTTAGTATATTTAATAGGTCTATATTTTTGTCTGTTTTTCATGTCCTGCTCAGTATTCTCAGTTCTTACTCCTCCCTTAAGGATTTAATGTGCTTTTCAAATTAAACAACACTTGTATTTAACATGGGTATAGCTTTAGATTTCCCCACTCTTTCAAATGGCATATAATAAAACAAGAGAAAAAAATGCACAGCTCCATTGTAAAAAGAAAGTGACTGATCTAACTATTAATTCCATACAGACACTCTGGATGTGTTTATAACCAATGATCTCACCATGAAGATGAAGGACACTTACATCGTCTGCCAAAGTGACTGCATTCTGAAGAATGGGTGTCGGGCTCTGCCTCTCATAATGCTGAAGTTTTTCATGGATCTGGAAAGTAATCACAGAAGGTTTAATATAATTTATCAAGCACAAAGGAAATTGAGCAATATGATCTAACTGAACAAACGCAATAGTAGTTTCTGGAACAAAAGCAAAAATATTCATGGAAACCTAAAGAGGTTGGACACATAATGGCAATTCATCATAAATTTCTCCAGTGGAAATAAAAGTTTAGCGTACATATACAAATCACCTGGAAAAAATGTGGAGAATGCAGTGTAATCACAAATGAATTTTACATGTTACAATACATCCATCCAAAATTATTAAGGTGCCATTTGAAATTGCTTCAAATATTAAGGACATATTTTGCACTGCAGAATCATAGGAAAATCCCATCTTGTATTTGTCATGTCCTGACCTTTGAAAGTCATCAGGTTAGCCTGTTACTTCTCTGTCAATTTTGATTACTGCAGAAAGTAAAGTTTGAAAATCACAAACCAGCTATTAGCTTAACAAAAAAAATGCATGGAATTAATTGAATTTCAAGTTGTATTGTTAATATTTTTGGCAACAAGCTGACACACCATAATAGTAAATGACATCTGTAGTGATATTTTGAATACATCTGGTTCATTGCTTTGGAATTTATTGCCTAACGGATACCCAAGAACTTTTTCCTTGCTACTGCTGATAAGGACAAGACATCGTCAAAACAGTAAATAAAGGTCATACAAGCAAAATTGCATTATGCACTATTTCACATACAATATTCCAGATTCAATGTAGAACTATTCTGTATATTTTGATTTCAATCTATATTGTGTATTTGCAGAAGGTAATTCATGTCTGGGAATTAATTAACAGCAGCTGATCTGAGCAAGACCACATCTTCAGAATCTCGACTGTGTCCCTGCCTGCCCCTTCCTGCCCCCAAAATAACATTTTTTTAACGTTGCCTCATGCTTTACCCTAAGAGGCATTCCATCTGCAGCTGCATTTCTCTTGCGGCCTCACTTTTTTTTTCAGCCACTGTTCCTCACAACTGTTAATCCACATCAAAAATAAATCAGGGTCCCCCTGGATATCATCTGGGATTTTCTTGACACATGCAGATGATAGTGAAAAAGAGAAAATTCTTTGAATTTTTGATCGTATTTTGAGGGTTTTTTAAATAAAAGGAATTAAAATAATTGAAATGGTAAAAACAATGAAGGGAACATCTAATCCTGGTAAATTAATCACTGCAAGTTTCAAATGCCAGGGGACGAGAGTTAAAATTTTTAAGTCAGAAAATTGACAAGATTAAGTGAAGAAATACCTTTTAAGCCAAATGATAGTCTCATGGAAAATATTGATTGGTAGCAACTGCAAAAAGGTTACTTCTTAAAAGAAAAGGATTTGGTAAAGCCTGTTCATAGTTTATGAAAAAATAGCAAATATTTTTAATGACACACAAAGTATGGACTTTCATTTTTCTTGTGTATTCCCCTGGATTGCTTCTTTTGTTAGCAAGAAAGCAATTAGTGGGCAAATGTGAATGTAAAATTAATAAATCATATTTAAATATTCCAACAGTTATAATTCTCAGGAATGAGCTTGTAAAGATTGAAATCAACAGTGCTCAAGCTTGTTAATTCATACTTGGTCGCAGACACTTCTACTTCAGTCAAGTACTTTTCATGTTAAAATGTTTGTTCCTTAATGATTGCTTCATAGCTGGTGTTATGGACCATGTCTGAGCTTTTGGATTGTGGATTGTCATTATAAAGGATGAAGTTCTGCGAAGAGCTCTGTGCAACTGTGGTTCAGCTAAGTTCTGACTCACTAATTCCTTGGAACTTTCGTGAACAAAGGGAGAATCCAGCGGTGAAGCAGAGAGTAGCAGTTGGAGTGGCAGAATGGCAGTTGGAATGGTAGTTGAAGTGGGAGAGGGCAGCTGGAGAGCTGTGTGAAATGCATGTGCCTCATAAGTGAGGATTCATAAGTTTTCTGTAAAGCAATATTAGTCATTTCTCTCTCTGATGTTCAATACGACGTCCTTTGTTATCAGTTGAAGAACTGAACTTGGACATTGAGCTTTCAGATTGAATTCCGTGGACTGTGTTTTTTGGACTGACTTACTTGGATTTTCTGGGAATTTTTCCTTTTTGAATATTGGGCACAGACGGTAATGGTCTGGGTTTTAAACATACACACTGTTTATAAATATATGATTTCTGTATATTCACTATAGATACTTATCGTGGGGTTAATTGATATTACCCCAACACCCAACCCCAACCAACCAATTTTCCCCTGCAACCGCTGCAACCATGTCTGCCTGTCCAGCATCGGACTCGTCAGCCACAATCGAGCCTGCAGCTAACGTGGACATTTACCCCCTCCATAAATCTTCGTCTGCAAAGCCAAGCCAAAGAGACATTACATTGTTAATAGTCATTAATAAATATAGAGTTAAAATTTAACTCTTTTGAATTGCGTCTTCTGTTGTTGCTGGTTTCAGACATAACAAATGTCATTATTTTCTTCATAGATGAAAAAAAATTAAAAGGTCAACATATTTCAAAATATTGTGTTTGTTCCAAACTGACTAAACTCCCTCTCTGAAAGAGCTTCAAGACTTGTTTTAGAGAGATAGACAGAGCTAGAAAAAAGGAGACAAGAGGGGGTTGGCTAACAAAAAATGGAAAAATTGATGTTAATGCCATCTGGTTGAAGAGTGGCTAGATGGAGCACGAGGTGCTGTTCCTCCAATTCACAGGCATACCCAGTTCAACAGTGTATGAAACCACGGATGGACCAATTGGCACAGGACTGGGTGGGGAACTGAAATGGGTTGCCACTTGGAGATCTCCATGATTGTAGCAGATAGAGAGAAGGTGCTGAATGAAGTGATCTCTCAGTCTGCATCCAGTCTCTGCGATGCAGAGGAGACCATAATGGGAGCACAGGATGTAGTAGGCAACCCCTGCAGATCCACAAATGAAGTGTTGCTTCACTTGGAAGGACCACCTGGGGCCCCCAAAAATGATGATGGAGGAGATGTGATGCAAGTGTAGTAATTCTTTAGGTCACAGGGTTTGGCACCAAGGGAGCAATTGGTGGGAAAAAGGAGTGGACAAGGAAGTCACGGAGGCAGAGAGGAGACAGGAAACTTGCGCCCTGCAGAGGGACCACACAGCAGGCAGTGGAAATGGTAGAGGATAATATGCTGGAAGCGAAGGCCATCAGGGAGGATGTGTATCCAGCCCTTACCGCGCGTGGGGGTGGAGGGGGCCAGGACAGATGTGTGGGTAATGAAGGATATGTGGGTGAGGGCCAAGTTGATGTAATAGTGGGGAAGCTACTTTTTTGAATGAGGATATCTCTGTTATCTTGCATGGAAGACCTCATCCTGGGAGCAGACATGATGAAGATGGAGGGATTGTGATAAAGGAATGGAGTCCCTAAAGGGGACAGGGCACAAAGTGGTGAAGTCAAGGTAGTTGACATAGTTGGAGGGTTTGTAAAAAAATGTCTGTTGAGAGTTTGCCTCCCAAGATGGAGAAAGAGAGGTCAAGAAAGGGGAGAAAGTTGCCAGAGATGGATCAAGTAAATTTGAGGTTGGGGTGAAAGTTGGCAGCAAAATGGTCAAGAGGAGGAAGAATGTTTAAGATGGGAGATAGGGTGTGTAGTGTGGGCTGGGAAGGGGTGGAGAATCCTGGTTCTGGAAGAAGACGTGGGGAAAGAGTTGACAGAAGAGTTCAGCATAATGGTTATACCTTGACGAAGGGCTCACGTCTGAAACTTGGTTATACCCTGTATATCTTTATGTCCTATGGATGCCGTGAGACCTGCTTAGTTCTTCCACCATTTTTGTGTTTTTACTGTACACAAAGATGATTTTAAAAGCAAAGGACTGAGAGTGATGGATCAATTTTTTTTTAAAGATTGTAAAGTTCTAAAATTCAGACCCAATGACAAGTGATATTTCAGAAGTACTAGCCAAAATGCAGGTGGAACACAATTATTTTTAAAAAGTACAGAATAAATTCAGCAATTATAGTGCTTGGAGTTTAACAGTGATAATGGCAAGCTTTTAACAAACAACAACCCAAGAGAAAATCCGTCAGCCAATTGGATGTGCATGCACTAATAGAGTCCAGAGATCTGACTGTGTTTCACAAACTTAACTCAATTTGATGAGTTTCAGACAGGGTGAATGAGGACAGTAGGGTTGATATTGCATCTGTGATTTTTAAAGTTCTAAAATATTGTTGGATGTGGAAAATAAAAGAGTGGAACCAAGTCAATTACCTTTTAACACTGTAGACAACGACAACCCAAAATGCTATCTTCCATGAATAACTACTCTATATTTCCATTATGCTGATATCAAGAAAATAATACATGGATCACATATGACACAAATTAATTCTATGCTCCAGTGAAGTAATATATATTGCAGATGCATACATCAAATGGAAAATGTATTTCCAAATAACATAAGCCTTCAGTCAAGAGCCAGAAAGAAAACTTGTTAATGCTCGTAAATAACTTAAAATTTCCAAATTATTTTGTTTCAGAGAACTTTGCATAATGGGTGATATGGCTAGAACTAAACAGCACAATGTGGAAAAAAATGTGCTGCTGGATAAACAGATCAACATTCCTCTTACTTTAAAAAAGCTTATTGTTTTGCCAAGTAAAAAGAATTGGAAATCTATTCAATATTTTCAGTAAGAATGCCAACACGTCATTTTAATCTGGAAAATAATATCCTCCATTTAGAAAAATGTACTCAAATGTAATAATAATGTCAGCAATTTCCACAATTCAAAAGTTCTTGCCAAAGAGAGAAAAGGTTTGAATTTCATGTACAGGTATTGTGTTTATTGCTTAGCGCTGATCTGCACAAGTGTGACAAATAAATGATTGTTTTCCACAAGCCGAAACACTACATTGTAAAGTTGCTGCACAGATTGGTTAATGCACACAATATTTCTCGAAAAGTAACTTCCATTAATCGTTTGTGTCTCCACAAATCATTACTTCCTGAGGCATCATAATGCACAGAAAAGAACACAAGCTGCAAAAAGATCTTGGATTAAATGCACCAAAAAAATTAAAAGTCCAAATATAGCACATCAACTCATTACTTAATGTCATGTGAAAAAATAATAATAGTTCAAGGTGGCTCTTTAAAACTTTCTCAGTGGAAATTATTGCTCAAGAGCTTAAATGTAGATTATGCAATTACAGATCATTTGCATGAAGTCATATTGTGAAAAGAGAATATTTATGGATTAAGGTCACTGGTCAAGTATTCCGATTTTAGGATGCAAAAAAAATTAAATTCTCCATTGGGGGAGTTTAACGAGGAGATTGATAAGCATCTAATTAGTCAGGGTATCAAGGGATATGGGGAAAAGGCCAGAATTTGGAACTAGATGTAAAAATGGTTTAGCTCAGGGTGGAGCTGCGGAGCAGACTCAATGGGCCAAATGGCGTGCTTCTGCTCCTTTATCTTGTGATTTTGTGAAATAAGACAGGACACCATAATGCAAAACAAAAATAATGAACAATGCAGACCAGCATTCTATGCAAGTCTCCACTATTTTGTAAGCATTATCTTTTGAAGTTTCTAAAAAAAGATTTTTAAGTGGCATACAGTGACATGGTACAGCAGTTGGTTGTTCTGCACCATGGAAATCCAGGAGTTGGTGCTGCTACCTCAATTTCAAGGACCTGGGTTAGATCACAACCTGCGGTGCTGCCTGTGTGCTGCATGGCTTCACCAAGTGCTAGTTTCCTTCCAACATGCTGCCACATTAATCAGTGACTGTAAATTACCCTTTAATGTAGACAAGTGGCAAAAGACCTTGAGAAGGATAGTACAAGTGACTTTCTCAGCTGACTTGGCCCCTCCCAAATCAACTGAGAAAATCACAGTACATTACTCAACCTTTAATTATAGTTGTTATTTCTCAGAATTTGTCTGCCTGTCCCGCATCGGACTTGTCAGCCACAAACGAGCCTGCAGCTGACGTGGACTTTTTACCCCCTCCATAAATCTTCGTCCGCGAAGCCAAGCCAAAGAGTAATAAACAATTGTTTTTGAGGTTCTGGTAGTCTGATCTTATGTTTTCAACGTAGGCTATCTTCCATGTTAAAGATCTAATACATCTTGACAACATGACTGAAAGTCATAAAGTACATTAACTCTTGAACTAAACAATTTAAGCACCTACATCATGACCTCAGATTGACTTATTATTTTGATGTAATTTCCTCATTCTAATTCTTTATTTGAAAATGTTTCTGATCCAATAACATTTCTTCCAGCTTTCTTCTGTACCTTTGGGACTAGAGGCCATGAAATTACCTTGGAAGATCTTTTGTACCCTCTTAAAGAATGAAAATGTTCTTTAAGGTATTAATAACTTGATTGATGATGTGTACATTTATTAATTCTTTTCTCCGTGTCACTTTAGTCGCATTATCCATTTGCCCTGCTAACTTGGGAGTTCTAAGAAAAACCACAATTTTCAGTTTTTTTGATATTTTAGTACACCATTTTTCTTTGGAGTAAATCAGACTTAATGCTTCTGTGTTCATCTGACCTGTCAAATAAACAGATCAACTATTTTCTTCATCATTAACAACTACTTTTAACATCTCTATGATAATTTTGGAAGACCTATCCTGAGCCCTGTGGCGCAATCAATGAACACTTGCAGACATGAAGCAAGAGTCAAAGGCTTTATTGATCATAAGACCCAGACATGCCTCTACATGCTTCTGGCTCCAGCCCAAGGCAGGTATGAGGGAGGAGACTAGGGCTCTCAGCCTTTATTAGGGGAACTTATGGGAAGGGGCTACAGGTACAGAAGTTGGGCCAGCCTGCCCAGTCCAGTGAGGACATGCCTGTAGTACTGTGTTCCACCACAAGGGCATCATGTTGATGCAATCATGAGGAAGGTATGCCAGCAGCTATATTTCATTAGGGTTTGAGGAGATTCGGTATGTCACCAAAGCCTCTGGTAAATTCTACTGTGGAGAGCATTCTGACTAGATGCATCACTGTCTGGTACGGAGATGCCAATGTACAAGACAGCAAAAGGCAGCAGAGGGTTGTATACTCACCGAGTGCCATCATGCACATTAAGAGGCGGCATCTCAAGAAAAGCCCCTCACGACCCAGACCATGCTCTTTTCTCACTTCTGCCATCAAGAAAGAAGTAATGAAGCCTGAGGACATGCTCAATGTAACAAGAGCTGCTTCTTCCCCTCAGCCATCAGATTTATGAATGAACAATGAACCGACACTACCTCACTGTTCACTTTGAACCATTGTTTTTAAATCTTGTATTTAGGAACTGTAATTTATAGTAATATTTCCACCTTTAATGCACAATCCTGCTGCTGCAAAACAACAAATTTTGTGACATAGGTTCATGAAAATAAACTTGATTCAGATTCTATACCATCTCCAAATTCCTTGATTCTCTTTGTATTGAGAAATCTAATGAAACTCATTTTGAATAAGTGAGCCAGAGGTTGTGACCCCTTGTGTCCAACCTGTTGAACCTTTCAAGAATTTTGTCAATTTCAATCAGACTGCCCCTTGTTCATCTGAACTCTGGAGAATATATGACTAGTCTGCTATTTTTCCTCATATGGAAAAGCTGCTATCCTGTTAATCAGTTCAGTGAATATTTGCTGCATTCACTTTAAGACAAGTACACCTTTTTTTTCAATTAAGGACAGCAAAACAGTGCACATTATTCCTGAAGCAATGTCACCAAGGCCTAAAAATTAACTATCAACTGAGTAACTACATATTTTACCCATTATATTACATCCTCCATGTACTTGTCCACTCACTTACCTGTACATCCTTCAAGATAAAGGAGCAGACGTTGGCCAATCGGCCCACTGAGTCTTCTGTGCCATTCCATCATCACAAGATCACAAGCTAAAGGAACAGAAGCAGGCCACTAGGCCCATCGAGTCTGTTCCATAACTCTACACTAAGCTGAACTACGCTCACACCTAGATCCAATCTCCAGCTGATCCATTCTTCCATAGCCTCATTCCCTACCTTCTCCCTTAACTATTCAGATACCCATCAATCTGAGCTTTAAATATACCCAATGACTTACTGTACTTGATGACATATAGGACCAACTGGCATATAAGATTCCCCATTTTAGCAGGAAATTTTAGGAAAAATTATTTTGAGGTAAAACTTGGACAGAGCATGCAACCAGGACATCAGTAAAAATCATTTTAATAATATTGCTGTTATTAACAACAGAAAACCTTTAATAAGAGAACATTAAAACAAGTAACTATCATAAACAAAAAGCACAATAAAACATCAATGTTCTGGAACAAAGACTTTAATCATCTTCACTGCCTGAATATTCATCAGCACCATCCCTGTCAAACCCCATAAACTCTGCATAAGTACTGCTCGTATCTCTGTCTTCAAATAATGCATCATCCTCAGTGCCATTAAGGGCATGACTGAGTTCACACTTCATAAAAGCCTTAATAATAATTCCAGCTCTTACAGGGTCCCAAAAAGTCTTCACCCACTCACACGCCTGTGTAATGGTGGTACATTTCACTCTTCCTGCTTGTGTTAGTGCATGGTCCTTTTCTCCCATCCATTTGTTCCAGTGTTTCCTCGTGCTATTTTTAAACCATTTGTTTATACACAGATGTAAGGCTGCAATTGCCTCATCAGACCACCAGGACTAACAGCCATCTGGGTTTTCAGTTTGCACATCCTTTTTTAAATAACGGCTTCATTTCTGTGTGCCTAAACTGATCCCAGACCAGAAGTGCAGGTTTGTTTAAGAGTCTACAAGGACACCATCGCCATATTTTCAGCAACCATAATTTGATTTCAATTTCATCCATCCAGCCTTTTGAATGAACATGAACAACACACAGCATGGTAACTTTTTCTTTGGGTGAGTCTTTCTTTTAAATATTAAAAACGGTGGCAGTTTTGGGCCATAATCACAACAGGCCAGTGTTTAACACTCAGTTTTGTTGGATAATACATCGAATGTTACTGGAACTTATTTACATAAATTCATGATAAAATACAGAACCATAGAACATTACAGCACAGAAACATGCCCCTTCAGCCTTTCTAGTCTGTGCCAAACCATTGTTTTTGCCTAGTCCCACTGACTTGCACCTTATCTCCCACCCATGTACCTGTCGAAATTCTTCTTAAATGTTAAAATAGAGTCACATTTACCACTTCAGCTGGCAGCTCGTTCCACACTCCCACCACTCTCTGTATAAAGAAGTTCCCCCTCATATTCCCTGTAACCTTTTCCCCTTTCACCTATAACCCATGTTCTCTGGTTTGTACCCCACCTACCCTCAGTGGAAAAAGCCTATCTACATTTACTCTGTCTAGAAGCCTCATAATTTTAAATACTGCTATCCACTCTTCTCTCATTCTTCTAACCTCTAGGGAATAAAGTCATGACCTGTTTAAGTTTTCCCTGTAACTCAGTTCCTGAAGTCTTGAAGTCTGGACAACATCCTAGTAAATCTTCTCTGCACTCTTTCTGGTATCTTATTGATATCTTTCCTGTAGTTAGGTGACCAAAACTGCACACAATACTCTAAATTTGGCCTCACCAAAGTATTATACAACTTTGCCATAACATCCTCACTCCGATACTAAATACTTTGATTTATGATGGCCAATATGCTGAAAGCTCTCTTTAACACCCTTTCCACTTATGACACTACTTTCAGGGAATTATGTATCTGTATTCCAAGATCCCTCTGTTCTCCCGCATTCCGCAGTGCCCTACCATTTACCATTTATATCCTTTTTTAGTTTGTCCTTCCAAAATTCAACACCTCACACTTGTCTGTGTTAAATTCCATCTCCCATTTTTCATCCCATTTTTTCTAGCTGGTCCAGATCCCTCTGCGAGCTTTGAAAACCTTCTTCTATGTCCACATCGCCCTCAGTCTTAGTGTCATCTGCAAACTTGCTGATCCAATTTATCATATTATCATCCAGATCATTGATGACAAACAACAATGGTCCCTGAGGTACACCACTAGTCACAGGCCTCCAGTCTGAGAAGCAATCATCCACCACGACTCCTTGGCTTCTCATTCAGCCGTCGTCGAATCGAATTCACTACTTTACCATGAATACCTAGTGTCTGACACTTCTTGACTAACTTCCCATGTGGGACCTTGTTAAAGGCCTTACTAAGGTCCATGTAGACAACCTTTCCTTTGTCACATTTCCTGGCAACCTCGAAAAAACTCAACAAGATTGGTTAAATATGACCTTCCATGCAAAAAGTCATGTTGACTATCCCTAATCAGTTTCTGGCTACCAAATACTTGTATATCAGATCTCTTAGAACACCTTGCAACAATTTACCAACTACTGACAAAAGGATCAACAGCCTATAATTTCCAGAGTTACTTTTGGAACCTTATTTAAACAATGGAACAATATGAGCTACCCTTCAATCCTCTGGCACCTGTGGCTAAGGACATTTTAAATATTTCTGCCAGACCCTCTGCAATTTCTATACTAGCCTCCCTCAAGGCCCAAGAGAATATCTTGTCAGGTCATGGGGATTTATCCACCCTTCTTTGCTTTAAGACAGCAAGCACCTCCTCTTCTTCAATCTTCATTGGTTCTATGACCTCACTGTTTGTTTTCCTTACATCGCATAACTTTGTGCTAATTTCCTGAGTGAATACTGATGAAAAAAAACATTTATAATCTCCCCCATCTCTTTTGGTTTTACTCTGAATTTCAGGGGACCAATTTAGTCTCTTAGTATCCTTTTACTCTTAATATCCCTGTAGAAACTCTTAGGATTTTCCTTCACATTCTCTGCCAAAACAGCTTCATATCTTCTTTTAGCCCTCCTGATTTTTTTCTTCAGGATTTTCTTGCATTTTTTTAATACTCCTCAAGTACTTTATTTGCTCAATGTTGCCTATACCTCTCTCTTCTTCCAAACCAGATCCCCAATGTCCCTTGAAAACCAAGGTTTCCTATGCCTGTTGACTTTGCCTTTCTTTCTTTGGCTTGGCTTCGCGGACGAAGATTTATGGAGGGGGTAAATGTCCACGTCAGCTGCAGGTTCGTTTGTGGCTGACAAGTCCGATGCGGGACAGGCAGACACGGTTGCAGCGGTTACAAGGGAAAATTGGTTGGTTGGGGTTGGGTGTTGGGTTTTTCCTCCTTTGCCTTTTGTCAGTGAGGTGGACTCTGCGGTCTTCTTCAAAGGAGGTTGCTGCCCGCCGAACTGTGAGGCGCCAAGATGCACGGTTTGAGGCGATATCAGCCCACTGGCGGTGGTCAATGTGGCAGGCACCAAGAGATTTCTTTAGGCAGTCCTTTTACCTTTTCTTTGGTGCACCTCTGTCACAGTGACCAGTGGAGAGCTCGCCATATAACACGATCTTGGGAAGGCGATGGTCCTCCATTCTGGAGACGTGACCCATCCAGCGCAGCTGGATCTTCAGCAGCATGGACTCGATGCTGTCGACCTCTGCCATCTCGAGTACTTCGACGTTAGGGATGAAAGCGCTCCAATGAATGTTGAGGATGGAGCGGAGACAACGCTGGTGGAAGCCTTCTAGGAGCCGTAGGTGATGCCGGTAGAGGACCCATGATTTGGAGCCGAACAGGAGTGTGGGTATGACAATGGCTCTGTATACGCCTATCTTTGTGAGGTTTTTCAGTTGGTTGTTTTTCCAGACTCTTTTGTGTAGTCTTCCAAAGGCGCTATTTGCCTTGGCGAGTCTGTTGTCTATCTCGTTGTCGATCCATGCATCTGATGAAATGGTGCAGCTGAGATAGGTAAACTGGTTGACCGTTTTGAGTTTTGTGTGCCCGACGGAGATGTGGGGGGGCTGGTAGTCATGGTGGGGAGCTGGCTGATGGAGGACCTCAGTTTTCTTCAGGCTGACTTCCAGGCCAAACATTTTGGCAGTTTGCCTTTAATCCTGATAGAAACATACAAACTCTGTACTCTCAAAATTTCACCTTTGAAGGTCCTCCACTCACCTCGCACATCCCTGCTCAAAAACGACCACGCATTCTAGATCCTTTCTCATTTCCTCACTATTGGCCTTTCACCAATTTTGAACCTCAACCTGAGACCCAGACCTATCCTTCTCCAAAATTAACTTGAAACTAATGGCATTATGATCACTGGACCCAAAGTGCTCCCCTACACATTCGTCTGTCACCTGTCGTGTCTCAGTCCCTAATATGAGATCCAGTATTGCACTCACTCTAGTTGGTACATCTATATATTGATTTAGAAAACTTTTCTGAATATATTTGATGAACTCCAAGCATCCAGTCCTTTTACAGTATGGGAATCCCAGTCAATATGTGGAAAGGTAAAATCTCCTACTATCACAACCTTGTGTTTCCTGCAAATGTCTGCTGTCTCTCTACAGATTTGCTCCTCCAATTCTCACTGACTATTGGACAGTCTATAATACAACCCCATGAGTGTGGTCATACCTTTCCTGTTCCTCATCCACCCATGTAGCCTCAGTAGACAAGCCCTCTGGCCTGTCCTATCCGAGCACGGCTGTGATATTTTCCCTGACGAGCAATGCCACTCCTCTCCCTTTCATCCCCCCATTCTATCTCATCAGATGTAATTGAAGCCCGAACCAATGAGCTGCCAGTCCTGCCTCTCCTGCAATCAGGTTTCACTAATGGCAACAATATCATAATTCCACATGCCAATGCTAATCCACACTCTAAGCTCGTCTGCCCTTCCTACAACACTTTTTACATTGAAATAGATGCACCTGAGAACATTTGCGCCATGTACAACCCGTTGACTTCTAATGGTGCATGCAATTTCAACATCATTTTTTTTCCCCTCTTCCATTCCTCCATCTGTAAAAAACCTTCCCACAAGGATATTAGTCCCACTCCAGTTCAGATGCAAACCATCTGATCAGAAAAGATCCCACCTGTCACATTTGTGGCCCGAAATGTGAAGTTAATAAAACATTGAACACAAGTTTTATCAGGTAAACTTCTCATGTCTTTATTTTCCAGTTTCCTTTGTTCTCCTGCTTGTGCTCTTATCTCTCTCTCATACCACGTGACTTCCGGTACATCTCATACATATTCATTATCATGACACCACCTTCTCTCGAAGGGAGCCCAATGATCCAGAAGTAATTCATGAAAATCTGTAAACACTGTGGTTGAAGTAAAAACACAATGCTAGAAAAACTCAGATTAAAAAGTGTCCTTTATTTAGCAAAGGTAAAAATATATAACCAACATTTTAGGCTTGAGCCCTTCATCAAGGTATGTCAGAAGGTGTCCGAACAAAAGAGTGGGGGGAGGGGGGGTGGGGGGGAGGCATGGTCACAAGGGCAGGAGGTGATAGGTGGAGAAGGGAGGGATGGGACAGCAGCAATCAAGAGGAGGAGGAATGGCTTGGTGAATAGAGAAGGAAAGGGGGAGGGAGTGCAGAAAAGGGGAAGGGGAGGAGGGGAGATAAGACCAGGTTAGCAGAAATCATAAAAGTGGATATTAATGCCATCTGGCTGGAGTGCCTAGATGGAAAATCAGGTGGTGTTCCTCCAATTTGCAGGTGGTCTTGGTGGGATAGTATATAAGGGCATAGACAGGCATGTGAGTATGGGAGTGTGACACAGAACGGAAATGGTTGGCTACTGGGAGGTCTCTGTCACTGGTGCAGACGGAGCAAAAGTCATCCAATGATCCAGAAAACTGAGGCTTTCCCTCCTGCACTATGTCTTTAGCCATATGTTAAGCAGCATTATCCTCCTATTTCTAACCTCATTAGCACGTGGCACAGGTAACAATCCTGAGATCAGAAATCTGGCGGTCCTGTCCTTCAACCTAGTGGCTAACATCCTGAACTCTCCTTTCAGGACCTCCTCACCATCCTACCCATGTCATTGGTCCACACATGGACCATCTAACTACTCACCCTCCCTCCTGAGAATGCCGTGAACAATATCTTATTATTATTTCCATTACTGATTCCAGCATTTTCCTTACTGCTGACATTAACGAATCAATAATTTCTTTTTCCTGATTAAAATTGTGTGCTCATATTTGATGCCTTTAAATCCACATAATCTATTGAATTTTCACTCTTCATTACAACTATCTGTTGTAGCCAACTGCTACAAAAACACACACACACACACACACACACACACACAGTGTGGCAGGTTAAGCTCACTTATTTATTAGGGCTGGAAAGGCTGCTTTTATACTGTTTAAGTTCCCGCTGTTTTTGCTGATTGACGAGTCATCCATATAAATAACAATAGCAGGCGGGAACATCCATGCATATGAATGCCCTTTATCCCCAGCCTCTTTCTGCTGAGTTAGCTGGGCAGCATGACCGACACCATTTTAGGGCTATTGGTCTAATGCTGCCCCAGCTTCTACCCCCGCCAGTTCGTTGTCCTGGGAGTCACTTTAGCAATCTCTGTCGGCGTCTGCTGCCACGTGATGTGCCGGTCCGATCTCTGCAATTGCAGGCCGCCACACTGTCACAAAAGACTGTTATAGATCATTAGGCCTTTGGGATTTATCAGATTTAAGTTTCATCAACTTTGGTACTTTTAAAAAAAAAACTAATCTTTTGCTTTCGTTATTTTTGGATGCAATCATTACACAAGGTTATCTGTTATTGATTCCAATCTGATTAATGCCAAACAAAGTTTGAGCTTTCCTGAACATTACTTTCAGGATAACTGCAAGTTGTGTTCTTAACATGGCATGTTTTTTCCCATTCATCTTCCCTACCTCCCTCTGCCCCCAGATGCAACAAACACAGCATTTACCACAAGATTCCACTACCAGACACACTTTTTTCCTCTCCTCGCCTCTCTGCCTTCTATAGGGACCACTCCCTCTGTGTCCCCCTTTTGCACGTCCCCACCACCCTCCTCCCCCCCCCCAGCACCTTCCCCTATGGCTGCAGGAGGTGCCAAACTTGCACCGATACCTCGTACCTCACCACAGTCTGGGGCCACAAATGGGCCTTTCAAGTGAAGCAACACTTCACTTGTGTATCCACAGGATTGATTTACTGCTTCTGGTACTTCCCTTTGCATCCCCTTGTGGCCTTCTCTACATTGGAGAGACTAGGAGATCGCTTCGATGAGCATTTTCACTCTGTATGCACCACTGACAGGCACCTCCTGGTAGCAAACCATTTCAGTTCTCTGTCTCACTTCCATATTCACATGTCTGTCCATGGCCTCATGTACTATTCCAACAAAACCATCCATAAATTGGAGGAACACCTAAGTTTCCGTCTGGTCACTCTCCAGCCGGATGGCATTCATATCTGACTTTTCCGGTTTCTGCTAACTTGCTCCCCTTTCCTCCTCCCTTCTCTTCTCCCTGTTTTCTTTCCCTCAGCTCTCCACCCCCTTCCCTCTCTATTCACCTAGCCATCTCTCCTTCCTTTGCTTTCCTCCCTCCCTTCTCCACCTATTACCTCCTGCCTTTGTGATCATGCTCTTCCCACATGCCTCATGCCTCCCCCACTTACCTTTTTATTCGGATGCATGCCAACATTTTTCCATACTTTGAAAAGTGCTCAAGTCTGAAACGTCGGTTTTGTATTTTTATCTTTGCTATATAAAGGACACTGTTTGACCTGCTGAGTTTCTCCAGTATTGTGTTTTTACTGGCATGCTTTTATAACTTGATTACACAATGAAAATCTGTTTCAGCTATTCAGATGATCTGTTTACGAGATGAAGCCTCTTCTCTTTCACCTGTGCAAATAGCAATAGAACTCACATGGAATGTTACAAGGATGGGTTGTAAACTTTTGAGCTGGGTATGGACATAAATCAAATTTTTCTTATTGAAGAAGCCAAAATAAGTCGGCTACCTGTAATATCTGACTTCCACAGAACGCACAATTATCTAAGAAACATTCATTGAAAATTTGAGCAAAAGTGACATATTCATGACCAATGACAATGCACTTGTCTACTTAAGAGGCCACAAGTAATGTGCAGAAAAAGGAAAGAGAGATGCTGGGCACTGAAAAAGATCAAAGAAGCACATACATCTGCTGATCTTATAAGTAAAGTAATTTAGGGGAATGACTAGACATTAAATAAAGGGACATTTTAACAGTGAAATCAGGCATACATCTGAAATCATTGCAAGGGGCCCCCGACCATATTTATCAACATGTTTTGAAGTAACATTTATCCAAAGACACAAACAATATTTGGTGAACTTAAGAACAATTTACATTTTCCAAATAATCTTCTCTTAAAGAGAAAGATTGCAATGAATTTAATATGGAACCTTGTTAAAAGTCTGTCACAGATGCCTGTATTGCCTATTTACTTTAGGAAGTTCCTCTGGAGAGTACAAGTAGTTCACTGGCATCAGCTATGCATGAAAATGGCATTATATTGTCAGTCAAAGGATTAAATAACCAAGCATACATATGGTAAAGTGGCTTATAAGAGATGAAACAACAATATTGTATTTCTGTAAGAAAAAAAATGAAATGTATCATGTATGGAAACGTACTGTCAATGTTCTGCTAGACAGATTATTTTGATCTCTGTATATTTTTCAGCTGTGTGCTTTTTTTAAAAAGAGTATCCAGTTTCTTTTCTGGACTGCATGATTATTTATACGTAATGTGTTCAGGATCAACAATAGACCATTTGAAGCTAAAGTTAATGGCTTGAGCCACTTTTAAGATTACAAATTCAGTGTAATTAAAATGAATTTATTGCACTTCTAAATTGCGTACATTTTCAAATATGTTGATTTATTGTATAATTTACTAAAAATGTTCAAACTAAACATTTTCCACAATCTTCATCAAATTGATGCTATTAGGATGAATTAAATGGGCCACATTGTGCAACAATGTACAACATTGATGATTTAAATTAAGGAATTCAAACCATAAATTCAATTTCTCTGGGTGGGTAGATAGTGAAATAAATGATCCTCGCGTGTGTTTTAAATTTAATAAAAACCAACAGGGATCTGATGGTTTTGTTTATATACAGAGAGTGGTTGATAATTTGAAGGAACTGCCAGAAAGTGACGGAATAAACTCTGTTTTTTTGCTAAAAAGGCATTCACATTCAAACAGATATTAAAATAGGTAAGGCATACAGAGTCCTATCTTCAGATAGAGATAACTGAATGGAATTGGCATGGATGGTTAAAAAAAAAATCCATATGGGTCAAGAGTTTGAACCTGTGTTATGAAATTATACACCTTCATTACAGGACCACAGGAAATGGTTGAATCAGTGAATTATTATAAACTAAGCTTGTATCAAGATACTGTCATAAAATGTTCCACTAGAGAGCGTTGCATGAGGTTTGGATGGAATTGTCATTTAGTTATTCAAGCAGTATCAGATGAACCTTGGAGTACATCCTTTTGTACTTGCAAGTGAATAAGGCAGTGGCAAGTGAATAAGGCAGTGGAGCACTATTGTTGGCAGCGAATATGAGAGAAGTTCATATGAAGGAGAACTTCAGATTTGTTGAATATGGTGAAGAGGCAACAGAAGGATAAAAATCATTTAATCTCTTGGTTTATATACCATGCAATACTATGGCTAATCTGTAACATCTTTTCAAATGCCAAGAACATGTGTTTGTGGTAAAATATTGGCTATGATCTCAGAGCTGTTTAGCACAATAAAATGCCCCTGACCCACCATGCCCATGTTGACCTTAGTGAATGACATTGTAGACTCAAAGCTGAATCAACTCCTCCTGCCCCTATTTCTTATCCACTTTACCTGACCTCATTAAATATTTGTTAACAAAAAAAATTGCAATCTCAAATTCAAACAAAACAATCAGCTTTGCACCAAATACCACAAGCAATTATTTTAATCCACCGTCTTCTTTCTTCCAGTTTCCAATTTCTCCCTCATAAGATCTTGCTGGAATTCTTTGGTTTTGTCCGTGGTCCTAGATTCCCAAACAGAAATAACTTCTTTTCAATGACCCTGAGTATTTTCCCACCAATCAAATCTCTGCTTATATTTTCACTGCACTTCAGTATATGTGACAACAAACTTGAACTTAACCAGTTCAATTCTGGGAAATAAATGATTTGGTATTTTCTGCTCATCCCTTGAAATCCACATACCCTTGGTCTATGTTCCCTGCTTCTCACCATTTGACGTTCTCTGTTCCATTCTTTGAAGGTTTAAATAGCTGAGCCGCACTGAAATCCATTTACTGTAGCACACTGCTACAGTTATTGTTCAGGGTTATTGCTCAAAGAAAGAGGCAGTCGACACTGAGTTTATTTGACTATCTGCTCCACCTTTTATAGGCTGACACCTGCATCACCACGGGTGTGCTTGTGATCCGCCAGCCGTGGACTGGTCGCTTTGTGATCCGCTGGCCTGGATTGGACTCCCTGTGATCTGCTGCTGGTGATTGGCTGGCTTAGTCTCAGCTGCTGTGGCCTATAGTAACAGGTCAATTAGCTCACATGTCGTCTGTTCGATCGCCATATTCGACAGCTATTTCCTGTGTCAGCCTGTGGAGTAACCTGCGGGCCGCTGCACAACACCCCCCTCCCCCACCCAGAACTGGCAATAGGAGTGTTGTTTTGGAGGCCAGCCCCTGCATTGTGGGATGAGTTGAGTGACTGGCTGGCTAAAGTCCAAGTGGGCCGATTTTAGTCAGTCATCCGTGAAAGTCTCCTCCCTCCTGCCAATGTCCAACATGCAGGTGGAGCCATTGTGTCTGATGACACAGTATGGCCCTTCATAAGGCTGCTGGAGGGGTGGCCGAGGTGACCCCTGTCCAACAAATACATGCCCACAGTCCAAAAAGGTTTTGGTATGAAAGTTCTGGCTTGGCTGTGGGCCTTGGTCTGCATCGAAGCCAGTGTGCCTAGGCTACAATTTCACCTGAGATGACTCATGGCGTGCCTTAGACCAACTCCACAGAGGATGCTTCAAGATCCTCTTTCGGGGCAGTATGAATGCTGAGGAGGACACAGGGAAATTCACTGGCCCAGTAAGCTGGGCCACGAGACCTGTCTTCAGGTGCCTGTGGAACCTCTCCGCCCACCCGTTACCCTGTGGGTGTTATGCTGTGGTGTGATGGAGTTGGGTCTCAAGAGCATTTGTCAAAGCAGCCCACAGGCTGGAAGTGAATTGGGCACCCCTGTTAGATGTCAGTGGCTCGGGGACCCCAAAATGTGCCACCTAAGAGATTAACAATGCCTATGCCTCCATAGTAGTTTCCGTCAACGGTACCACCTCAGGTCATCTGATCGACCATGGTCGACAGATAACGTGCGCCGCTGGATATTGGTAAGGGGAACCACAGTATCTATATGCACGTTGCTGAACCGTTGGCATGCTGGCTTGAAGGATTGGGGGTGGGGGGGGTGGGGCCTTAATGTACATTTGAACCTTTGATGCCTGGCATTGCATGCATGTTTTGGCAAACCGAGTGACCTCTTTCCGGAGGCCGTGCCAGACATATCTATAGGCCACCATTTTTACTGTTGTCCTGATGGCAGGGCGAGCTAGATTATGGACAGTCAAGGATTCACCTTTTTCATGCAGCCAGAATGACAGGGCAAGGCCGACTGGTTGAGGTATCGCACAGCAGTGTCCAGGTACCAGCGGTAATTTCGACTGGTGAGTGCCGATTGGTACTTCTGCCAGGGTTGCGTAGTCGATGCCTGGGGCAAGGGCATGCACCACTATGAAAGCCAGTCGTGATAGAGCATCGGCTACCACGATGGACTTGCCGGGGATATACTCAATGTCCCTTGAGAATTCAGAGATTATAAGACAGGTGCTGCTATTGCCTGGCTGACCACGGGTCTGAAACCTTGCTGAAAGCAAAAATGAGTGCCTTGTGGTCAGTGAAAATTCTGAACTTCCTGCCCTCTGGAAGTAGTGGAAATGCCGAATTGCCAGGTATAGCACTAACAGCTCCCGATCAAAGGCACTGTACTTGAGCTCTGGTGGCCTGATGTGTTAATGGAAAAAGGCCAGCGGCTGCCACTGTCTATTAACGAGTTGCTGAAGCACACCCCCGACCGCTGTGCAGGAGGCATCCGCAGTGAGGACGGTCAGGGCATCTGTCCTCGGGTGCACAGGGAAGGTGGCGTTGGCCAGGACGTCTTTAGCTGCCTGGGAAGTCTCACCCACCTCCTTTGTTCATTCAATGTTCTTCTTGGGCCCTGTCATGAGGGGGAACAACAGGCTCATGTTGTGGGCCGCTGCCGGTATAGAGCGATGATAAAATTTTACCATATCTGCGAACTCTTGCAGGTCCTTCACAGTTGACGGTCTAGAGAACGGTTAAGTGGCTTCCACTTTTGCAGGCAATGGCCTGGCCCTGTGTTGGTCAGTGCGATGCCCCAGGAAATCAACTGTTTCTCAGCCAAACTGGCACTTGGCTAGATTGATTGTTAAGCCAAATTCACTTAGTCTGAAGCGCAACAGTCTTAAGTGGGTGGCATGCTCAGTATAGTTGTGGCTGGCTGTCAAAATGTTGCCTAAATAAATGAAGACGAATTGCAGATCCTGGCCCACTGTGTCGATTAAAAAAGAGCATGCGGAGGAACTCAAAAGAATCAAAGGTAGTTATAATGGCCATGATGAGAGAATATCCCGTGCACCTTGCAGGTTAGCAGTGAAGTCCTGGATATGGGGCACAAGAAATTTGTCAGGTGTTGTGGCTTCGTTGAGGTGGCAGTATCTTCCACAAGTCCTCCAACCCCCTGCCGCCTTTTGTACCATATGGAGCGGGGGAGGCCCATGGGCTTTTGGAGCGCCGCACAATGCCAACTGAGTTCCTCCAGATTCCAAAATTTCTCTCTGGCCAGGATGTTTTTTTTGGGGGGGGAAAGGCTCCGTGCTCTAACGTGGAGGGAAGGGCCCTCTGTAATGATCTGGTGCCTCACTCTGTGTTCAGGCTCCGCAAAGTTAAAATGAGGCATAGTGATGGAGAGGAATTCTGCTAGGATTCAAGCAAATTCATTATCGGCAGGAATCACTGAGTACAGGTGGGGGGCAGTAAATTCAGTGCCATTGAGTGAGAGGGTTTGGAAAGTCTGGGTGTGTACCAGCCAATGCCCCTTAATGTCCACCAACAAGGAGTTGGCCCTGAATAAGTTGGTGGCCAGTAATGGCTGCTGCACAGTTGCCACCATGAACTTCCATGTGAAATGCTCGTCCCCTAAGCAAAGGGGTATTGTGCAGATTCCGAACATCCAGATATGAAAGTCATTGGCTGCCCGTAGTTCTTGACCCACATTCCTGCTGCGTGCATCGAAGCTGGATGGGGGAAGGACACTGATTTGGGCCCCGGTGTCGACCAGGAAGCAGCGACCCAACAGGGAATCCTGGATGTGGAGGAGGCTGTATAGTCATTTGGTCATCACAGCCATCAAAGATGGCTGGCTTTGGTGTTTCCCTGGAATGTGCAGGGGGAGTGGCATCGACGGACTTTTAAACCGCATCGTTGATGATAAAAATGGTAATGTCACCAGTGGAGTTCGTTACTCAGGTGGTCAGTCGGTCAGTCAGTTGGCAGGTTTTTTGGCTGGTCACTGTTGTCGAGGCATTTTCACCTGTTCCAGCATAGTGCAGGTGTCTTTGCCGTCCATAGCATGTCCGCTCAGGCAGCTACCTTTCTGGGGTTGTCGAAATCCTCTTCTGCAATGAACAGCTGAATGTCTTCACGCAGCCGCTCCAGAAAGATCTGCTGAAATAGTGAGTAAGAGGTGTGGGCATCGCTGAGAGCAAACATGTCGCTCATGAAGGTGGAATGGGTCCTGTTCTCAAAACCATCTATATGTAATAGTCGGGCCGCGGGCTCGCGCTTTGAGAGTCAGTAAGTGTGGGTTAGTAGCTCTTTGATGGCCACATGCTTCCCTTGCTCCGGGGGCTGCTGAAGGAAGTCAATGATCTGGGCTGTGATGTCTACTACTACGTAGTAGTAGCACGTGTTGTCGGTGGAAATCAGGCGAATGCGAACTGTACCTCGACTTGCTGGAACCACATGTATTTACACTGTCCAGAAGCCCGGCAGCTGCAATTATACCATGCAGGCTGATCTCCCATCATTGAGTCCAAAATGCCGTTTGGACCAGTTGGGGTTACCACTGTAGCACACTGCTATGGTTATAGCTTAGAGTTATTGTTCGAAGAAAGAGACTCACATTAAGAGAGTGCAGTCGACACTGAGTTTATTCAGCTATCTACCCCGCCTTTTATAGGCTGACTTCCGCATCACCATGGGCGTGGCTTGTGATCTGCTAGCCGCAAATTGGTCGCCTCATGATCTGCTGGCTGGGATAGGACCCCCTGCAATCCGTTGCTGGCAATTTGCTGGTTTAGCCTCTGCTGTTGCGGCCTATGGTAATGGGCCACTCAGTTCACATGTCATCTATTTGATCGCTGCACTTGACAGCCATTTCCTGTGTTGGCCTGCAGAGTAGGCCATGGTTGCTACATTACTGTTGTTTTTTTTTAATTCACATGGAACATAAAAACAAAAGAAAAATAGGGGAAAGAGCTTTAAGCCTGTCCTGCTATTTAATGTATTCATTACCAATCTGTCCCCAGCCTTATGTCCCAGTTCCCCATAGGCCCTAGATTCTCTAATTTTGCAAAAGGTTATCTACCTCCATTTTGAATATCCTCAATGATTCATCCTCCACAACCAATGGGAATAGATAATTCCAGGCATATGCCACTCTCCTGTGAGAATTTTCTGAGTACTAGTTTTAAACAACCATCCCTTAATACTGTACCTATATAAATTCAAATTTTGACATACAGTACGGTAACAGGCCATTTGGCCCACAAGTCCAAGCTGCCCAATTACACCCAATTAACCTGCACCCCCTGTACATTTCAAATGGTGGGAGGAAACCAGAGAAAATCTTTGCAGACACAGGGAGAACATACAAATTCCTTACAGACAGTGTGGTATTCAAACCCCAGTCCCGATCACTAGTGCTGTAAAGGTGTTGTGCTAACCGCTACACCAACTGTGCCACCCACTGGTTTTATATTTCTCCACTCATGGAAATATTCCAACATCTTCCATGTTGTGCCCCCATGTGCCTCACACTTCTAAACTCCAAAGAATATAAATCTCATTTCTGAAAATTCTCATCAAACTCTTTCATCCCAGGAATTAGTCTGGTGAATCTTTTCTGGGTTGTCTTCAGTCCAGGTATTTTCTTTCTTAAATAAGGAGATCAAAATGTTGCACACTACTTATATCCTGTGAAAGTGCATCCATAGTTCCAATTTCGGCAACTGGATGCTAGTTTTTTTGCAATTTGGCAACAAGAACATCAAAAACCCTCTGTACTTAGTTCATCATTCTATATTTAGGCATGTCTATATTTAGATTCCTCTGAGTACACAATAGGACTTCATATTTTTCTGCATCAAACTTCATTTACCACTTTTGAACCCTTCTAAATCTGTTAAAGATGTACCTTATTGCAATTTGCCCTCCCATTAATGATCTGTGTCATCTCCAAATTTAGGTACCTTGCATTCCGACATCATCCTATTGGTAAATAATTCAAAGCCAAGAAATGATCTTTGGAACACAACATTGGTTCTGATTTTGAAGTCTGAAAAAAGCTTGTTTATTCCAACTGTCTCATTGCAACAATCAATTTTCAGGCCATGGTTCAAAAACCATTCGTCCTTATCTTGCATTCTGTGACAAAAACGGTCTAAAGATCTAAACATACTACATCTACAAGTTACTGTCCACAAACCAGAAATTTTAGTATCTTCTGAAACTTCATGCTTCCATTAGTATGATTAACAATGGTGTCCATCTTTACAGCAGTGGTACTTAGTTCTCTATTAATAAATGGTGAACAATGAGACATGATCCTATGAGGATATGACTCATCACTTTTTAACAATTGAAATCTGTCACACAGTCAATTTTCAATTAAAAGCTATGGCTTTCGAAAATACTTATACCTTCATTCACAATGTTTCACAGATATTTCTCTATTCTTCACCAAGTCACCTCTTAAAGCCTATGCATAATTAATCACATATAATCTTCCTTTTACTTTCTGATTAGCTGAAATCACAGTTCTCACTTACAAATATTTTTAAAATTCCATGTCACAGATGTTAGGGCAACTGATGTGAAATTGCCCGTTTCATTCACTCACTGAAGGTGTAAAGTCAAGGAAGGCAATTTTATGCCGTTTAAAAAAAAAATCAAATTGAGGGAACTTTACATTTGGGGTTTCAGTCTCACTAAACATTGGGATGAAAATCAGATTGCTACCCTTGGATCTATGGCAGATGTCTTTCCTCGCCTGGTGTAGTTCAGACGGTGCAGTTTTTTTGTCAAAATGAATATTTGGTTTTGTTTGATTCCATCCAATCTCTAATCTCAATTCATATCTAGCACATTTGGGATGTGCACCATAATATTCTCCAGCTCAACTGTAAGAAGGCAGTCCAAGTAATTATTTGACCAACCTTCCATTTCCTTTGTTTCTTTTACAATATAACAGGCACCCATTACAGGAACACCCTATTCTGCTCATTGTGATACTCCCTTCAATACAATAAATAAATTAAAACCTGATTTTGAAAAGTTCAGACCCCTTTTTTTAAACACTTACATTCTGTCTTGACATCTTTTGCTGTTCTTTGCATGCTTTGATGTGTGTCATCATTTCATCAGCCATGGTTGTTTATTTTGGCAAGTGCAATTCTTGCATCGTGGTACAGTCTTCTTTGAATACTAATGAGGTTCACCCTCTGCTAATTTGTCAATTCACCATTACCAGAGTTGCTCAATTTAAAATAATTCAAAAACTAGTTCAAACCTAGGCAAAGCACATCTTGCATTATACTTGATTCATGTGTTAATTCTATGTCAGTGAGAAGTAACTTGATACTTGTTCAATAATGTGCTAGACTGTCTATTTTCTTTTGACAGGAAATTTCTGTAAAGGTCTTACATGGTATACATTGAAGATTTTGTCCACAGACAAAAATATACAAGTCATTTTGGTTTATTGGACAGTAAGTAACCTAACCCCAATGTGCAGCTGTCCAAGTGTTCAGAGATGGTAATGTTTAACAATTCAAATATAATTCATTTTTTAGATTTTAAATTTAGACATATAGCATGCAACAGGCCCTTCCAGTCCACAAATCTCTGCTGCCCAAATACCCCAATTAACCTACAACCCCTCATGCATTTTGAAGGGTGGGAAGAAACCTGAGGCGCTGAAGAAAACCCAAGCAAACACGGAGAGAACATACAACTCCAAACAGACAGTATCAGATATGAATTAGGGTTGCTGACGCTAATGTTCTTTTTGTTTATCAAATATCTGATCATTAAAATCTAGCAAAAGAATATTTAATATATTTTCCCTAATAAAATGGTTTTATGAATTTCTTCATTATTTTAAAGAATTTCACGAATGTAAAATATATTAAGAATTGAAATGTTGGTTCTTTCCAGGTTTTATGAATCTAAATCCACAACATTCATGGCAAGCCATTCTTAAAATCTCACTCCAATGCTGAGAAGACATTATTTTGCACCTTTCAAAACTGAGATGTAATACAAGGGCTTCAAGAATTATTAAACTGGGTGTATAGAGTTAGGATAACTATGACACATAATCTAATACAGCCATTCTCAATCTTTTTTTGGCTAAGGCCCTCTAAGGACTCTGCTCAGAGTTTATGGACCCCTTCCCTGTGAAGCAGTCAAGCTTTAGTGGTTTCTTCAACCGACCACACAAAAATTTAAAAATACTTGGGTTACGTGAAGCAAAAAGAAAACGTTTTTACTAAAATGTGCTATGGACTCCAGGGGGCGGGGTGGGGCGGGGCACCCCACCCCCCCCACAGGACCCATGTTGAGAATGGCTGATCTAATGGAATAATGGGAAAGAACCAATAGGCTCATTTAAAATATTCTGGGAAATAGCCAATGGAATTTAACTTGGACAAGAATCTAGTACTGGGTAATGAACCTGGTCAGGTGACAGACCTCTCGGATGGGGAGAATTTTGGTGACAGTGACTACAACTCCCTGATCTTTGGCATAGCTATGGATGAGGACAGGAGTTGACAAAATGGAGAAGTAATTAATTGGGAAATTGCTGCAGTAATAATGATGGATTGGGCAGGAACTGTGGGAGAGTAAACTGGGAATGGATGTTCTGAGGAAAAGCGCAAAAGCAATGTGGAGAATATTTAGTTACCATTTGCGCAGGGATTTCGATAGGTTTGTCCCACTGAGACAGGGAAAATATGGTAGGATAAGAGAAGTGTAGTTGACAATAGAGGTGAGATAGCTAGTTAAGAGAAAAAAGGAAGCATACATAAGATTTAGGAAGCAAATGACATAAAGGGGTCATGAGAATTATATGGAAACGAGGATGTAACTTAAAAAAAGACATAGGAGAGATAGAAGGGAGAACGAGAAGGCCTTGCCAAACAGGCTTAAGGTGAAGAACTGAAGGATGATGACAGTGAAAGGGCCACTGGAGGATGAAGGAGGCAACATATCCCTGGAGGCAGAGGAGGTTGGGTATGAAGTTTGCTTCAGTTTTCTCCAGAGAGAGGGACCTTGGTCAATGTGAGAACAAACTTATGTGCTGGAGCACATTGAGTTTAAGAGCGAGCAAGTGCTAGATCTTCTAAAAAACATTATGATTGATAAGCCCCTGGGACTGGACAAGATCTACCCCGGGTTATTACAGGAGCGAGGGAAGAGATTGCTGAGGCATTGGCAATGATCTTTGCATCTTCCTCAGCCACAGCAGAGGTACCGGAGGATTGGAGAATGGCAAATATGTTCCCCTTGTTTATAAAAGATAATAGGGAGAATCCTAAGAATTATCTATCAGTGAGTCTCATGACAGGCAGGTGCAAACTATTGGAGAGGATTCATAAGGATTCTATTGTCGTGGTCATGCACTTAACTGCGTCGGGAGCAGTGCCAATTGCCGCTGATGATGTATCTGAGGCAAGGCATGGGAGTAATGGCACACATCTGCAGGTTAGTTCAGAAGGCTACATACATTGTGATGGATCTCGGATGCAGAATGAGAGCATCAAGATCACCCATGAGGCAGATAGCCAATTAAAAGGTCAGAGGGGGTTGGATGGGTAGTGCTTGGTGGGATAAAGAATTTAGTGTTGAGTCCGAGTGGATTAGAGTGTCAACTCCATTTTGTGCTGAAAAAATGGGCATATTCTTTAAATTATTTGTAAACTGGGTAAATTACTGCAGCTACACTATGAATATTTGGAATACTGGATTTGTGAAAGAAAAGTATGGGGTAACAAAAGAAAATTGATGACGATAGGGTGGTTGATGTGATCTATATGGATGTTAGTAAGGCATCTAACAAGGTCTCCTATGAGAGATTATTTCAAAAAGTCATGAGGCATAGGTTCCATGGAACATTGCCTGTGTGGATAAAAAAAATTGACTTGCTTATAGAAAGCAGAGTAGTAGTGGACAGAAAGTAATCTGTCTGAAGGTCAGTGACTAGTGAATTTCCATGGGGATCTGTTTGGGGCCCCTTGCACTTTGTCATTTTTATAAATGACCTAGAATTGATGAGGAGGCAGAAGGATGGGTCAGTAAGTTTGGAGGAGCTATGGATGGTGCTGAAGGTTGTCGTAGGTTACAAAAGGATTTAGACAGGATACAGAGTGGGGTGAAAAAGTGGCAGATGGAGTTCAATCCAGATTAGTGTGAGGTAATGCATTTTGGAAGGTCAAGCCAGAGTACAGAGTTAATGGTCAGTTGCTTAATAGTGTGCATGATCAGAGGGACCTTGGAGTCGAAATTCAAGGTCACTGTGCAGGTTGATTGGATAGTTAAGAAGGCCTATAGGATGCTGGGCTTCATTAATAGGGGGAATTAGTTCAGGAGTTGAGAAGCCATGTTGCAACTCGACAAATCTCGGGTCAGTTCTCTTCACCTTGTTATAGAAAGGATGCTGAAGCTATGGAAAGGGTGAAGAGGAGATTTACCAGCATTTTGCCTGGATTGTAAAATGTTAGCAGAGCTGGGACTTTTCTCTTTGGAGTGAAGGATGAGAGGAGACTTAATAGAGGTTTACAAGAATCTGAGAGGCATAGATACGGTGGACAGCCAGTGCCTTTTTCCCAGGGCTGGCATAGCAAACACCAGAGGACATATGTACAAAGTGAAGGGAGGGAAGTTTAGGGGAGAGATCAGAGATAAGGTTATTTACCCAGAAAGTTGTGAGTGCCTGGAATGCCTTGTCATGGATTGTAGTGAAGGCTAAAACATAAGGTACAATGCTTCATAGACAGGCACGAGGATGAAAGAAAAATAGAGGGCTACGAGGCAGGAAGAGTTGAGTACATTTTTTTGGAAGGTATATATGGGTCGACACAAGGGCATATTTGGAAGTTAAGTTAGATAAGTTTAGTTATGTTTAGATAAGCGTAAACAGATTACATGTTATATCATTGTTAATAATTTAAACTATTATTTTAAATATAACACCACTTGGGCTAATTTCTATTGCTGCTGACTGGTACATAACACTATCAAGAAGTCCAGAATTCAGTTGCAGAGAGCAGTGTGGAGTCTCAGTGAGGACAATTTATCCACCAGTCTCTCGGTATTATTATGATAAATGCCAAACAAAAGTCAATGTACAGCAGCCTGACAAAAGAGGCATCATTCTCTAGGTGGGACAGGATGGAGTCGAGGGTGAGAGCTATTGTATCATCTGTGGACTGGTTTGGACAGTAGCAAACAGTATTTAACTATAAACTCATGTGTGTACAGGGAATATAATAGAGAATACAACCTCAAGATTCAGGGGAGTATATTTATGGTGGAGATGAGGAAGAACTACTTTTGTCAGAGATAAGTGAATCTGTGGAATTCTCTGCCCAAGAGAGTGCTTCATTAAATATATTTAAGACAATATTAGATAGGCAGATAGATAATTTCCAAATCCTAGAAAGTCTCTAGAATAATTCCAGATTTGGAAAAATAAAAGCTTCATATACTCTATGAACTTAAATTAGATTTTAAAAAATGGAAAATAAGGATATTAAATATAAAAGAAGAGGACCAAGTTTGGACTCCATGTGAGCCTGGCCAGTTCATGATTCAAGTCATGATTTTGTTATTTAAGCTAACAAGTAATAAATTTGAACTAAGTGCAACACCATTTGGTTATTGGAATTAATATGAAGCCAGAATATTAATAAAGACAGTTGAACAAAACTATTTTTTGTCTGCCATATTAATTAATAGAGGTGAAGGAAAGAGATATGTTGAATGAAAAAAAGTGAGAGTCAAGACAGGACAGGAAAATACAAAAAACACATGACCTTCATCTGAGTACAGTGAGTTGTGAGATTACAGTATAAAAGTATTCAGTTTCTTTCAGGGAATGTAGTATGATGGGGAAAGGCCTTGCCTTGGCATTAATCATAGAGGGAAATCAACTTTGTTATCATGGGCTCACGTTTTATGTCTGCAGTACCTCACCATTTTAATCAACTTGCCAGGTATGGCTGTTATCAACACTTATGATGTGCAGTACCAGTAAAAACATGTCATTCAGGGATATAAAAGTAGCTCAGCTTTCAGCAAGATCCAACCAGATGTGGTCACATCTTGTAATGGTTGTTGAAATAATTATACTATAAATATGTCAAGAAGTTTGTCTGCGTATTCTGAGACTAAGTTCACCAGAGCAGTTATACTTTGAAAAGCTACAGAAAAGGACCAGTGAAAAAAAAAAATAAAAATAAGCCTAATACATTAAATATCCGAATCGCTAAGTAAAAAAAGATGTATAATGAAAGCATAATGGGATTCAAACTTCAAAATAAATAAATTATCCTCAAAAGGTTTTCAGGTATAATTTACTGTTTGCATGAGAGCATGAATGTAAAGTGACCCAAAATATTTGGCAGATGTATGTTGATAACTACCATATGACCTCACTGTTTCTTGTTGTCAGGTTATCAAAATTTTCACTACTGTTAAATGTTTTCATTCCGCATGTCTGTAAAAGGTTCAAAATTTATGAGCAGTTGCATAATATATAGAGTGAGATTGATAAAAGCCATCTGAATCTTTCAAGTGTTTTGTAGGTCAATGGCCACTCAGCATATCATAACTAATGTATCCTTCAATAAGACTGGGGTTGAAGCATTTGGTGTTAAAGTTAAGAAGTCACATCAAAACATCGAACTAATACCTGGAGCAACTGAATAATAAAAAAAAAGATTGGATTTAAATACTTTATATCAGCTGAGTAGCTAGGAAGTTTCAAAAAAATAAACACTCCAGTTATGGAGTCATGTAGCATGAGACAGGTCTTTCGATGCAACTCATCCATACCAACCAAGTTGACATCCTGGGCAAACCTCATTTATCTTCATTTGGTCCATATCCTTCTAAGCCTTCCCCTATCTGTCCAAATGGCTTTTAAATGTTATAATTTTACCTCTTTCTATAACTTTTCCTGGCAGCTCATTCCTCATTATTACTACCCTCTTTATGTTCCTTTGAAAATCTCTCCCTTCTCACTTTAAAATGTTATGCCCTCCAGTTCTAGAAGCATCGACACTAGGAACAAGACTGTGAACATTCATGTTATCCATCTGCTAACTATTTAAATAAAAACTCTTCAAGGTCACCCCCTCTGTCTCTTGTGCTCTTGGCAATAAAGGCCAGACTGTCCAACTTTTCCAAATAATTTAACCCCTCCAGTCAATCCCAGCAAGATCCTCGTGAACCTCCTGTGTACCCTTCTAATTTATTTGTTTCCTTTCTGGAATGATATGTGTGATCTAACCTACACCTTGTCCAGCTGAATCATGAATCAAATTTTGACCTCTTATACCCTGCCCAATGATAGCCAGCATATCAAACACTTTCATCATCAACTTATCCACCTGAGAACTACATGCCTGAGACCAAGGTCTCTATTCTACATCTCTCTCTTGGACCCTACTATTCACTGTGTAAACCCTACCTTGGTTTGATTTACCAAAGAACCATTATCTCACACCCATTAAAGATAAATTCCATTTGCTACTCTTGGCTCCCAATCTAACTGAACTTGTGGTAAACTTAGATATCTTTCTTTATTATCAACTATACTACCATGATGTTGTCATGTGCAACTTTACTAATCTTGATAATTATAATGCTAACAAAATTGTTCATGTACATATCAAACATTACCCTCTGTGACACACCAGATCTCCAATCTGAAAAGCAATCCCCCACCAGTACTGATACATGGAGACTGTAGAAGCTGAAATCTAAAGCAACAAACAAACAATGTGCTGGAGAAAATCAGTGAGTTGAGCAGCATCAAAGGGAGAAAAAGAATGGTTGACGTTTTGGGTAGAAACACTTCATCAAGATTGAGAGTGCAAAGGAGGTAACCAATATAATATAGACAGGGTGGGAGTGACAGGGCTTGAAACATTGACCATTCTTGCTCTGCCACTGATGTTGATCAATCCACTGAGTTTGTCCAGCAGATTGTTTATTCCTCCACTTCCATCTGCTGACTCCTTCCACTAAGACAGTTTTGAACCCCATTGGTAGCTCCCCTTAGATCCCACGTGATCTAATCTTCCAGACTTGCCTGCCATGCAGAACCTTGTCAAAGGACTTGCTAAAGTCCATGTATAACTTCCACTGCCCTGCCCTTATCAATCATATAAGGCGTATACTGTTGGTTGCAGTAAAACTGTTGATGTGCAGAGGGATCTGAAGGTTCCGGTCCATAGAACCGTGAAAGTGGCCACAAAGTAGTCAGGATAATAAAGAAGGCTTATGGTGCGGTTGCCAATATTAGCCAGGGCACTGAGTATAAGAGTAAGAGAGTTATGATGCAGTTATATTACATGATGGTTGGTCTACGTTTGAAGCATTGCTTTCATTTCTGGTCACCCCATTACAGGAAGGTGTGGAGGTCTTTGAAATAGTACTGAAGAGATTTACCAAGATATTGCCTAAATTAGAAGGTATGATCTAAATGGAAAAGTTGAAAAGACTTCGGTTGTTTTCTCTGGAGTGTCAGAGGATGCGGAGAGACCTGATATAAGTTCATAAAATTATAAAAGGCATTGATAATTCAGAAGTCAGAATCTTTTATCCAAGGTATAAATGCCACATACTCAACGACATGCAGGTAAGAGGGAGAAGTTTGAAGGAGGATGTGCAGGGCAAATATTTTCCACAAAGAAAATGGTAATTGCTTGAAATAGAATTCTGGGGAGAGGTGAAGCAGATATGATTTGTTTTTTTTTACTTTATTTTAACAATACAGCACATTAGAAGGCCCTTTCCACCAACGAAACCTGTGCCCCCAAATATCCTACCAAACCTATTCGTTTTGAAGAGTGGGAGGAAACCAGAGCACTCGGAGAAGCATGTCACGGAAATAATGTATAAACTGTGGCAGATTTGAACCTGGGTTGCTGGTGTTGTGATAGTGTTGCATTAATGTCTATGTTAACCATGATGTCCAGTGTTTAGGAGGCTTCCAGAATATGCAGGGAATAGAGGGATATGTACCATATTCAAGAGTTTTAGTTTACTGGTAATTTGGGCATTATGTTTGCCACAGACATTGCGAGCTGAGGGCTTGTTTCTGTATTGCACTGTTCTATGTTGCCCCTCAGGATAACAGGAACATGCTGTCCCTGAACTCTTGCTATCTCACTCATAAAAGCCTCCCACTTTCCAGTTGTTCTATTATCTTCAAACATCCTCTCTCAATCAATCTTTGTAAGTTCCCACCTAATGTCTACAAAGACAACTTTGCCCCAATTTAGGACGTTAAATCGTGGACCAGTTGTACCCTTTTCCATAACTAACAGAGTAAAGTTCAATGGTCCCAAAGTACTTTAGTCACTTACCTATCTCATTCCATACAAAGTGATCCAGTGTTATTCCCTCTTGTCAATGGCCTTTAATATACTTCGGAAACTTCATTGGACAAATTCCACCCTGTTCAAGCCCTATACATTATAGGTGACTCAATCAATTTAAAGTTAAAATATCCTAATAATGCTACACTATAATCCTTACAACTCTTTTGTTCAGAGGCTTGCTGGCATTTTCTCATACTTTGATGAAGGGCTCAAGCCCAAAACATCGGTTCCATATCTTCACCTTTGCTACATAAAGGACACGGTTTGACCTGCTGAGCTTCTCCAGCATTTTAGGTTTTTTTAATCCTTACAACTATCTACTTCAAAAATTTTCTTTGCATATAGTGAGTCTACATACTACAAGTTAAATGGAACACTGCTATAAGAATTAACATCCTTCAGTGAAGGAAACCTGTCATCTTTATCCGACTGGCCTTTATTTTATGAATTGTAATGCAACGATTAAAAAAAAAGCAAATTGTGAAAATCTAAAATGCAAACCAAGAATACTGGAAACACTCAGGTCAGGCAACATCAGTGAAAAGATCAATTCTGTTCATGTTTCAAAGTGAAGATCCTTCATCAAAACTAGGAAAAAGAAAGGTTTGAGTTGACTGGATCACTTTGTATGGAATGAGATAGGTAAGTGACTAAAGTACTTTGGGACCATTGAACTTTACTCTGTTAGTTATGGAAAAGGGTACAACTGGTCCACGATTTAAAGTCCTAAATTGGGGCAAAGTTGTCTTTGTAGACATTAGGTGGGAACTTACAAAGATTGATTGAGAGAGGATGTTTGAAGATAATAGAACAACTGGAAAGTGGGAGGCTTTTATGAGTGAGATAGCAAGAGTTCAGGGACAGCATGTTCCTGTTATCCTGAGGGGCAACATAGAACAGTGCAATACAGAAACAGTTTCTCTCCTCATCTCCATATTCAGTCATACTTTTTCATTCTTTGTCATCCTTTAACAGCCTCCATTAACAAGTCATTTCCACAGCAACCAAGGCTTCAATATTCCTTCTGTCTGTTCCTTTCCTCACCATCTTCTCTGCAACTTAAAGTATCTAAATTTACATGTAGACATAAAACATGGTAACAGGCCCTTTTAGCCCATGACCCTGTGCCATCCAATTACACCCGATTAACCTACAACCCTGGTACATTTTGAACAGTGGGAGGAAACCAGAGTACCTGGAACAAACCCACACAGAAATGGGGAGAATGTACAAACTGGTTACAGACAGTACCACATTTAAATCCGGGTCGCTGGCACCGTAATTCTTTCTTTGGCTTGGCTTCACGGACGAAGATTTATGGAGGGATATGTCCACATCTGCTGCAGGCTCGTTGGTGACTGACAAGTCTGATGCGGGACAGGTAGGCACGGTTGCAGCGGTTGCAAGGGAAAATTGGTTGGTTAGGGTTGGGTGTTGGGTTTTTCCTCCTTTGTCTTTTGTCAGTGAGGTGGGCTCTGCGGTCTTCTTCAAAGGAGGCTGCTGCCCGCCGAACTGTGAGGCGCCAAGATGCACGGTTGGAGGCGATATCAGCCCACTGGCGGTGGTCAATGTGGCAGGCACCAAAAGATTTCTTTAAGCAGTCCTTGTACCTCTTCTTTGGTGCACCTCTGTCTCGGTGGCCAGTGGAGAGCTCGCCATAGAACACGATCTTGGGAAGGCGATGGTCCTCCATTCTGGAGACGTGACCCACCCAGCGCAGTTGGGTCTTCAGCAGCATGGATTCGATGCTTGTGGACTCTGCCAGCTTGAGTACTTCGATGTTGGTGATGAAGTCATTCCAATGAATGTTGAGGATGGAGTGGAGACAGCGCTGATGGAAGCGTTCTCGGAGCCGTAGGTGATGTCGGTAGAGGACCCATGATTCGGAGCCGAACAGGAGAGTGGGTATGACAACGGCTCTGTACACGCTGATCTTTGTGTGTTTCTTCAGGTGGTTGTTTTTCCAGACTCTTTTGTGTAGTCTTCCAAAGGTGCTATTTGCCTTGGCGAGCCTTGGCACCGTAATAGCATTGCACTAACTGCTACGCTAACGAAGACACCCTCTCTTTTATTTTTCCCTTATTATCTTTCTCATTTTCCCAATTATGATAGCGTCTTTGACTGAGCCTTTAACTTAAGTTTTTTCTTTCTCCACCTACTCTCTGTGTTTCCAATATTCTTTGTTGTTACTTTTACAATATACATTTTATTTTGTCTTTAGTGATTCTAAAAATAGCCCAATGAAATGCCCTGAGCAGAATACCTCTAATTTTATGACTTATTATTACAGATTATTTTTTCCAGGAAACACTAGATATTAATAATGCACATGCATTGAAAGAAAGCAAACAATTATAGTCAAAACAATATAAATATGCAAATAACGATTTCAGTGTCATTTAATCAACCTGCACTCTGACAAATAAGATCAAGCAAATTGGTCTGCAAAGCACCGAAGCAATTAAAATTAATGCAGCTTGTACATTTACAAAAATATGAATCATTTGGACTTTTATATTTTATCTGTATTTGTGATATCGTCTCCTGTTTCAATTAAGGTGCAATTAAATGTGTCTTGGAACCAAATACTATTTTAACCTGGAAATATCACTGAAGTATTTGGATTAATCAAGGGTAGTCTACAACTCCAGACTGTTATAAAACATGCAACAAGCTCCCCAAGTCAACAGTTGTTATACATCTTGATTATGTGGACTGGAACAAATAACTCAACATTCAAACTGACCCAAAGACTTTTGGGAAAACTTCCCAAAAGAAATGGCCAAAATACCCGTCAAACCGTCTTGGGAAATGCTTACAGTTGAAATTTGGAATCATACCCTGCACAATAGAATCCTAAAGCTGTGAGGGATGACACTTGTCAGAATCTATTCAAGCATTTTTGGAAAAGCACTATTTTTTTAAAATAAAAAATCAATTTGAAATGGATTCATGAAACACTCGCTATAGATTTTAGATACAAAAATCAGCTGATTCTTTAGATATTTTTCATTTTTCCCAACTTATCAGGAGGTTTTCATGAATCCCTAAAAGTACTATTTTTAACCTCTGAAATTTAGAGATCTGTTAAGATCTCAGGGTAAAATCTTTGGCAGTTCATGTGAGTGACTTAGATTCTTATCAATTTCAGGCTTTAAAATGAGCACAAATGCCTGTTCAGTAGTTACAGCTGAAGTGCAGTGTGGTGAAATATTTTCTATCACTGAGGTTAATTGTCATCTTGCAAGATATCGGCAGAATATTATTCAAAGCCTCTTCATTCAGTTTTGTGATAAATTTCACTTTAATTCTCATTACAATACAGATGGCAGCATTAGCTGCTTCTTTTGTCACTTACCTACGTTAAAACACAAGCTGCAGTGGCCAACTAACACCTTTTGGGATGTGGGAGGAAACTGGAGCTCTCACTGGAACCTATCCTGTCACGTAGAGAACTGACTATAGTTTAAAGGTTGAAGTAAAGATAAGGAATGGCTGACCAATAATCAAAGCAGCAGCAAGAAGAATGTGCTGGAGTCCCCTGAGGTCATCACCCTCCAGAACAGATGTACTGCTTTGGGGGTGATGGCTTATTAGGGGAAGGCAGCAGTTACCATGTATAAAGCACATAGGGGCTGCTGCACAGGTGGGCAGGAAAAAGAGTGGCAGAGCAGTAGTGGTATGGGATTCCTTAACAAGGAGATAAGATAGGCTTTTCTATGGTTACAATTGGGCCTCCCAGGTGAACAGTTAGTTGTCATGGTGCAAAAATAGTAAATCAGATTATTATTTAAATGGTGAAAGTTTGCATCATGCTGTTGTACAGAGTGCCTTTAAAGTTCTTTTATGCGTGATTCACAAAAGGTTGGTTTACAGTTACAAGATGTAATCAAAAAGGCAAATGGAATGTTGGCTTTCATTGCTGAAGGGATTGAATTTAAGAGCAGGGAGATTCTGCTGCAACTGTACATGGTACCATATCCAAGTCTGGACTCTACTTCAGAAATGCCTTTGAGGCAATGCAGAAGAGATTCACCAGGTAGATTCCAGAGATGAGGGGGTTAGCCTGTGAGGAGAGATTAAGTGGCCTGCATCTATACGTGATGGAGCTTAGATGAGTGACAAAATTTGAGCACTCATGTGGGACGAGAACTAAGGGACATTGCTTCAAGATTCAGGGAAGTAGATTTAAAAGAGATGAAGAAGAACTACTTTCCACAGTGAGTAGCGAATCGGTGGAACTATCTGTCCAAGTAGAAGCTGCTTCATTAAGTGCATTACAAAATGAGGGTATTACATTAATGCCCTTCAAAAGTGGAACTGAACCAACATATTGAGCCATTGCAATCATTCTGTCAAAAGTTCTCCCAAAGTGGCCATGGCGAGTATACAAATTGCGAAGGTAATTACAATCTTGAGGCAAATTATTAATTTTAAGGCCATCATTTTACCAAAAACAATTTCACAATTTCATTCTCTATGTTGGTTCCTCAGACCTGTAGTACTCCTGGTATGTTAGGTGTATTTTTCTTATTGAAGACAAAACCAAAGTATCTATTCAATTGGACTGGTGTCTCCTTGATCCCCATTATGAATTCCCTTGTTTCTAACTGCAAGAGACTAACATTTGCTTGAAATGGTCTCTTCCCCTTTACATTTCTACAGAAGCCTACGTTATCAATTTTCATGTTCTGCACAAATTTCCACTTGTACGCTATTTTCTAACTACATCTTTTGATCTCCTCTGCTGAATTCTAAATTTCTCCAGTCCTCAAATTTGCTGCTTTTCCTAGCCAATGTACTCGCCCTTTATATTTTTAAAGTTATCCCTGATAAGCTGCTTTCCCCATTTTATTTTTATGGCGTACAGGGATGTACAGTTTTTGAAATTACTTAGACAATCTTTAAGTTCCTGCTTTTACCTATCTCCCAGCAACTTATGGAACATTACAGTAGAACACGGGCCTTTTGACTCACTATGTTGCACCTTCCCAATTCACGCTTCACATCATCTTAGTTACCCTTGAAGTTCTACACCCAAGTCTTTAAAATAATGGTGTAACTCTCTATCTTGATGGAAAATATTCATTAAATTGTGCTCACTCTTTCCCAAGATGCCACATACAATTAGGTTACTAATTTATCCTGCCTTATTGCACAACACTCAGTCAAGGACTGTCTGCTCTTCCATTGGGTCTCATTATATTGGTCAATAAAATCATCCTTGACACACTCCTGGAAACCCTCCTCCACTGTAATGTTACCACTGAAGTTTTCTAAATCGCCATGCATGTTAAAGTCATCTATAACTGCTATTCCACTATTTAATGCATCCATTATTTTTGGTTTATTCCTCATGTCATCTAATGTCCTTCCTTAAAATTTGTTAATTTCCTCTTTAATGAGCAATGCACTCAACCTCCTTTATCTTTCATCTTATCCTTCCTAAATGTTGAGTAAATTGGTATCAAGTTCCCAACCCTGGTGACTCTGGGGCCATGCCTTTGTAATCCCAATCTGGACATAACCCTTACAGCTATCAGCTGTGAATTCAAGTTCAAATTTGTTTATTATTATCTGATTATACAAGTGCAACCCAATGAAACAGCATTTTCTGGACCTCTGTGTAAAAACATGCAAACATAGAAACAGATATATCACACATACAGACAAATGATATATATGCAGCACATATACAATGCTCTCCATAATATTTGGGACAAAGACACTTTTCTCTTTTATTTGCCCTTGTGCTCCACAGTTTTAAGTTCATAATCAAACAATTCACATGTAATTAAAGTGCACATTCCAGATTTCATTCCAGGTTATTTATATACATTTTGGTTTGATGATGTAGAAATTACAGCACTTCTTCATTTCAGGGCACCATAATGTTTGGGACATTTGTCTTCACAGGTGTTTGTGAGTATCCAGGTATCTTTCATTGCTTCATTGATGTATGTATAAGAGAGCTAGGCTTGCTTCTAAACATTTGATCACCTTCGGAGTCTGTAATTGCCATTTTTAACATGAGGTCCAAGAGTTGTGCCAATTAAAGTCAAAAAAGCCATTATGAGGCTGAAAAACAAGAATAAAACAGTAAGAATCATTGCCCAAACTGTAGGATTACCAAAATCAACAGTTTGGAACATCATTAAGAGGAAGAGCATACGGATGAGCTCTGTAATCGCAAAGGGACTGGTATTCCAAGGAAGACTTTCATTGTTGATAACAGAAAACTCCCCAAACGTTTGTCCAACAGATCAGAAACACGCTTCAGGAGGCATGCATGGATATATCAATGACTACTGTTCACAGAAGACATCATGATCAGAAATAGAGAGGCTACACTGCAAGATGCAAACCATGGCAAAGGTGGTACGCTTTGGATCTTGGGCAGTTCATTTACACCTCAACACTTTTTACTTGCTAACACTCTGATACAGGCTAATCTTGGTCTCATCTGTCCACAAGACCTTTTTCCAGAATTTTGCAAACTCTTTCAAATACTTCTTGGCAACAGTCATCTGGCCATCTTTTCTATGGCCAACTAGTGGTTTGCATTTTGCAGTATAGCCTCTGTTCATGAATTCTTCAATGGTCAGTATTTATTGACACATCCACATCTGTCTCCTGAAGAGTGTTTCTGATCTGTAAGACATTTTTCTTCATTATGATGAGAATTGTTCTGTCATCAGTAGTAAGTCTTCCCTGGAATACTAATCCCTTTGTGATTACTGAGCTCACCAGTACTCTCATTTTCCTTAATGATGTTCCAAACTGTTGGTTTTGGTAATCCTATAGTTTGGGCAATGATTCTTACTATTTTAATCTTGTTTTTCAGCCTCAAAATGGCTTATTTGACTTTCATTGGCACAAATCTGGTCCTCATGTTCAAAAATGCCAATTACAGACTCTAAAAATGATCAAAAGTTTAGAAGCAAGCCCAGCTCTCTTCTACCTGCACCAATGAAGCAATTAAACATACCTGGATACTCACAAACACCTGTGAAGACAAATGTCCCAAACATTATGGTGCCCTGAAATGAGAGGACTATGTATAAAAAGTGTAATTTCTACATGGTCAAACCAAAATGTGTACAAATAACCTTGAATAAAATCTGGAATGCGTACTTTAATTACATGTGAATAATTTGATTACAACCTTAAAACTGTGGAGCACAGGAGAAAATAATGGAAAAAAGTGGCTTTGTCCCAAACATTATGGAAGATATTGTTAAATATTGTTAAATAAATACTAGAGTCTTGGAAGATTTGAATGAGCAGTTTATCAATTGATCAGCAGCCCCACTGCTCATGGGAAAAAGTTTCTCAGCCTGGTGATTCTGGCTCTGATACTTCTGAATCTCCTTCACAATGAGATGTGAGGTGATAGGGGTCCTCAACAACTTTGTGAGCGCTCTTCAAATATCCCAGTAGATTAGGTCAATGGAGGGGAGGGAGAGCCCAGTGATTCTCTCTGCCCCACTATGGTCCTGTGGATTGACCTCTAATCCAATGCTTTACAGCAACCATACCACACTGTGATGCAGCTGCCCTGGACACTCTCGATAGAGCTCCTGCAGAAGGTTCACAGGATGGCAGCTGGTAGCCTTACCTACCTCAGTCTTATCAGGAAGTGCAGTCACTGTTGCAATAAGATGTTGTGTGTCCAGGAGAGGTCACTTCTTAAGTGGACTCCGAGGAACTTGACGCTCTCCACTCTCTCCACTACTGATCTACTAATTGGTCCTCCTGAAGTCCACAACCAACTCCTTTGTTTTGTCCATGTTGAGACTCAGGTTGTTATTCTCATACCATTTCACAAGATTTTCCACCTCTCCTTTGTAGTAGGCCTCATCGTTATTGCTGATGAGGCCACCTGCTGTTGTGTCATCTGCAAACATGATGACTGATGGAACTGGATCTGGCGATGCAGTCATGGATCAACGGCATGAACAGGAGTAGGCTGAGCACACAGCCCTGAGGTGCACCAGTGCTCATCGTGACGGTGTTCCATTTTGCTGCTGACACGGACAGACCTTTCCCTTAGGAAGTCCAGAATCCAGTTATAGAGAAGGGTGTTGAGTCCCTGCAAGGACAGCTTCTCCGCCAGCCTTTGGGGAATGACTGCATTAAACGCTGAACTGAAGTTGACGAACGGCCATCTGGCATATGAGGCATCATTCTCCAGGCGGGGCATGACGGACTGAAGAGACAAAGCTCTAGCATCATCAGTTAAATGGTTTTCTCTGTAGGCTAATTTAATTTAATTTAATTTGAATGGGTCCAATGTCTCTGGGAGGTGTGCTTTGATGTGTTCTATTACCAGACACTCAAAGTATTTCATAAGGGTGGAGCTCAGTGCCACTGGGCAGTAATCATTACTGAGGCCTATTACTGTCACCCTCTTTGGCTGCCTTGAAATCCATGGGAACAATGGACTGCTGCAGTGATGCGTTGAAGGTACATTGTCTGGTTCCACAGATAGGGTTCTACTTACCTCAGCCGTAGCTCTGCACGGAGTCTGATCATCGGGGGACAGAGAGCTTTCTTAGGTGTCAGCCTGTTCTTCTCATTGAACCGTACAAAGAATATGTTCAGTCTGTTTGGAAGGGAGGCATCATTGTCTTTCAACTTGCAAGATTGTCTTGTGGTCTGTTATAGTTTTGATCCCTTTCTCCTTGATTCGCCAATGTCGCAAAGCAGTCCATGAATCTTCTGTGCATACCCGCGCTTTGCCTTCTGGATTGCACAGGAGAGTTTAGCCATGACTTATCTTAGTGCTACCTCGTTTCCTGTCCTGAAGGCAGCATCACAAGTTCTGAAAGATTGCCCAGACCTCTGTATCCAACCATGCTTTCTAGTTAAACCTAGTTGTGAATCATTTGATCTTGGTGACGTCATCAATGCACTTGCTGATGTACCCAGACATTGAGCTTGTGCACTGCTTGATGTTAATGTGACCATTGTAGGTGGTCACCTCCCTGAAACAGCTGCAGTCCCTAGTCTCTATGTGTCCTGTAGCCTGCTGTGACCAATCCCCCTGACCACACCCCCACATCCTGATCTCTCTGCAAATTGATTTAATTTATTTTGCTAGCAGTCTGTATCAGAGGGTTAGCAGGACTGATATATGAACTAAGTATCCAATGTGGGGATGAGGGGCAGCCTTGTATGTACCAGGGGTGTTGGTGTACACCCGATCCATTGTGTTCTCTCCTCTGGCAACGAAGTTAGTATACTGCAAGGATATCATGTAATAGGGAAGGAAAGGCAAGAAGGTAAGGGAGGTGGGGTAGCGCTCTGGGTTAAGGATGAGATCACGGCAATAGTGAGAGATACTAGGCCCTTTCAAGCTGCTGTGAGAGTGGGGTGCTAACTGGGCAAATTGCCTGGGTTAGCTCCCCACTCACAAGGCAGCTTGAAAGGGACGGATCTGGTCAGCATGGTCCAAATCCAACTGGGTCCCTAACTTACCTCAGAGGTAGTCATGGACCCCAGTTAAACTTAATTAGGTTGTGTCCACTGGCAGCTTGAAAATGAAAATGGCCAACCTGGTTGTTCCGGTGATGTCAGCACTTGTATGTGTGCGTCACCGGGCTGCATCTACTGAAATGAGCAGTGCTTGTATCCTGCTGCTCCTCCAATGACTGCAGTATTCACCTGACCGCGGTGGTCATAACAGTTGCCTGCTGCACTGCAGCACAGCAGAGTTGCTCAGCCAACATCTGAAGATCATTCCTGCCCGGTAAATGTGTGGTGCGTCATTCAACACGTTATTGCTGGGGGCGGGATCCCCCTTTAATCGCCAGGTTGGCAATTTAATGGGTGAATCCCCCTGCAGCTTAAAAGGTGTTATAACATATATAACATATAACAGTTTTGGAAGCACCTTTTCCCCACTAATCGCACCTGGATCCTAGGAGGGCTACCCAGGTGCTGCAGCTTAAAAGTCCCTAATGTAAAATCTATTGTGCAAAATTTTGAGTCTATTTAGGTAGATTTTAGGGGGAAAAAATCAATAGTGGGAGTTGTCTATAGGCCAATAAATAACAACATTGCAGTGGCACAGGCAATAAATCAAGAAATATCAGTGGCATGAAAGGATGGATCAGCAGTTATCGTGGGGGACTTTAACATGCTTATAGACTTGATGAATCAGGTTGGTTGAGGCAACCTTGAGGAGGAATGCATACATGAGGACCTGAATGTAATAGCTATCACTAAAGAGATCGTACTCAGAAAACTTGAGGGCATATAGATAAATCCCCTGATCCTGATGGAATGCATCCCAGGGTACTGAAAGAAATAGCAGAATTTATAGTTGAAGCTTTGGTGATAATTTACCAAAATTCTGTGGACTCTGGGCAGGTCCTGGTGAATTGGAAGATGGTGAATGTCATGCCACTTTTCAAAAAAGGATTTATGCAAAAGGCAGGGAACTATAGGCCAGTTAGTTTAACATCTGTAGTTGGGAAAAATGTTTGAAGCTATCATTAAAGAAGAAATAGCGAGGGATCAGGTAGACACAGCATTGATTTAGCAAATTTACTGGATATAATGAGCACGGAAGATGGAAGTTGTTTAGCTGGATTTCCAGAAGATGTTTGATAAGGTGCAAATAAAAAACTTAAACAGAAGGTAAGGATACATGAAGTTGGGGGTGATATATTGGCATTATTAGAGGTTAACCAATAGAAAGCAAGTTGGAGTACAGGAGTGTTTTTCTGGTGACAATCAGTGGTGCGCGGGATGCCACAGGGGTCAGTGCTGGACCCGCAACTGTTTACAATATATATAAACAATCTTGAAGACGGGACAGAGTGTTGTGTATCTAAGTTTGCTAATTACACTAAACTGAGAGGAAAAGCAAATTGTGCAGAGGATATGGAGAGTATGCAGAGAGAGATAGGCTAAGTGAGTGGGCAAGGATCCAGCGGATGGAGCACAATGTTGGCAAATGTGAGGTTATCCACTTTGGAAGGAAAAATGGAAGATCGGGATATTATTTAAATGGCAAGTAATTGCAGCATGCTGACATGCAGAAGGACTTGGGAGTGCTTGGTTGGTTTGCAGAATGTATTTCATGAAATTTGGTGTTTTGCAGCAGCATTATGGAGCAGACATTGTTTAGTAGTAGGCCATCAAGAAGGCAAATGGAATGTTGGCCTTCAATGCTGGAGGGATTGAATTTAAGAGCAGGGAAGTTATGGTGCAACTGTACAGGGTACTGGTGAGACTGCATATGGAGTACTCTGTGCAGTTCTGGTCTTCTTACTTGAGGAAGGATGTACTGGCTTTGGAGGCTGTTCAGAGGAGGTTCACCAGGTTCATTCCAGGGACGAAGGGGTCGGCCCATGAGGAGATATTGAGTCATCTGGGACTGTACTGGCTGGAATTTAGAAGAATGAGAGGAGAGCTTATAGAAACATATAAAATAATGAAAGGCATAGATAAGATAGTTAAGTTATTTTCGTTGGTGGGACAGACCAGAACTAGCTCAAGATTCAGGGTACTAAATTTAGGAGAGAAAAAAAATCCAACCACAGGAGAGTGAATCTGGAGAATTCACTGCTCCTTGAAGAACTGGAGGCTACCTCAGTAAATATATTTAAGACAAGGTTGGATAGATTTCTACATAGAAAGAGAACTAAGGTTTATGGGAAAAGGTAGGTATGAGCCAATCATCAGATCAGCCATGATCACATTGAATGGCAGAGTAGGCTCTGCTGGATGGCCAACTCATGCCCCTATTTCTTATTTTCTTAAAAACACCATCATCACATTATTTCGCAATATTACCTTCAAACACATCGCTACTTATCACATCAATATTCTGCACTGAGATAGCTTTCTGACTAATTCATCTCACAGCTCTCAATGGAGGAACTTGGAGACCGGGCAGACCCCACAGGGGCTAACGCCTTCATCCTAGGTGACAACCTGCACGGCAGGAACCAATCCGAGGCTGGGACTGCTGTGACAGCACTCCTGTCATCAGCACTGGGAAAAGAATATAAGCAGGGCTGCCAGTGCAATAAACCAGTCTTCGATTTCAACTTCTTGGGTGTGTGTCATTCTCTCCACACTTCATGGTAGCGTTCATGCTACATTTGTGACCCCGGCAGGTCCAACCACCTGTTGGACCTGAAGATGACAAACGAGGTGGTTCTTCACATGATTTCGTTGAAGCTGCCAACATGTGTGGTTTGAACAGGCCAAGGTCCAGTGCCACCTCCGACAGATCATTGCCGACGACGCAATATGTGGTGAGCTTGCTCAACCAGGACATGGCAGCAAGGGACGTCGATTTCCTGCAACAGCTTCCAGAGCAAGGCAAATATGGGGCCTTCAAGGAGCTATTAACCCACATTTTCAGGCTCTCACGGTGCGAGTGTGCCGCCCGATTGTGGCGTATGGATGGATTGGGGGACAGAACCCCATCCGCCCTCATGAACAAGATGCTCACCCTTGCTGAGGGACAAGGAGCTTGCCTGGTCTTTGAGCAGATTTTCCTGGAGTAGCTGCCCAAGGATATCTTGCTTGCCGATGAGGACTTCAGTGACTCCAGAAAAGTTTCAGCATGGGTTGACATGCACTGCAGAGCGAAAAAATAAAAGTCTCTTGGTGGAGCAGATTGCTAGGCCCTGCACATAGCCAGCAACAAGGCCACAGCAAGCAGAGAGGCAAGTAGACCACCCTACCCAACAGTACTGTTACTATCACCAACGATGGGGTGCGGGGGACCAGCAATGCTGCCCACCTTGCTTATTTCAGGGTAACGCCATAGCCAACCATCGTTAATGGCTGCAGAGATTGGCCAACGTGACACCGGCGCTGAAATAAGTGTCCTTCCCCCCCTTGGCCTACGACACCCAGAACGGCAAGCTGGGCCATGCACTGAGGACAGCGAACAGCACCACCATATGAAGTTTCGGCACCCGTACCATCTCCCTCCGCTTTGACAGCAACCAGTTCACGTGGACATACACAATTGCGGCAGTGGAGCAACCACTTCTGGGAGCGGTTCCTGCGGGCCCATCGCCTGCTGGTGGATCTTAAAGGGTGGCATTTGGTGCACACCAGCACTTTCAAACAATGGCCTCGTGGGAAGCCCCCCACCTCGACTCCATTACTTTGTCCGATAATGCATTTATGCTGATCCTAGCGGTGTTCCCTTTGAATATGGTGCCACAGTTTTCCTCCACCTAATCAAAGCATGGGGTAAGGCACCACATTCTCACCGAGGGCCCCGACTCCATGCCAGGGTGCGCTGCCTTCCCCCTGAGAAGCTCATCCTCGCCAAGGAGGAGTTTTTTTAAGAATGGAGGGGTTGGGGATAGTGTGGCGTTCCAACAGCCCCTGGGCCACCCCGTTGCACATGGTACCAAAGGCAGCAGGAGGGTGGAGACCATATAGTGACTATTGCTGTCTCAACGAGGCAACCACAACGGACAGATACTCTGTGCCCCATATCCAAGTCTTTGCCACTAACTTACCAGGGGCACGGGTGTTTTCAAAAGTCAACCTCATCAGGGGCTATCACCAGATCCTGGTCCATCCCGACAACATCCCTAAAACCGCCATCATTACACTTTTGGACTTTGAGTTCCTGAGAATGCCCTTTGGACTTAAAAATGTAGCCAAGACCTTCCAGAGGCTGATAGATGCAGTAGATCTCATATTTGTGTTCATCTATTTGGACGATATTCTCATCACCAGCCACAATCACACAGAGCACGTGGTGCAACTGTGCACCGAGCTGCAGGAATTTGGACTAACTATAAACCCTGCTAAGTGCCAGTTTGGGCTGGAAATGATCAACTTCCTGGGACATCGAACCAAAGGAACGAAACAAAACCCCTGCCTGAAAAGGGAGAGGCTGTTTGATGCTTTGCCAAGCCCCACACAGTGAAGGGGCTGTAAGAATTTGCCAGTATGATTAATTTTTATCTCCAGTTCATACCGGCAGTGGCCCGCATCATGCACCTCCTTTTTGCACTCATGGTGGGGAAAGGTAAAGACATTACCTGGGACAATAAGGCCTCGGAGGCATTCCAGAAGGCCAAGGATGCACTAGTCAATGCCATCCTTCTGGTACACCCCAGGCCAAAGACGCCAACCCCTCTCTCAGTAGACACCTCCAGCACAGCAGTAGGAGACGTACTGAAGTAATTCATCAAAGGGCAATGGCAACCTCTGGCCTTCGTTAGCAGGCACCTCCAGCCACCCGAACTCAAATACAGCATCTTTGACCGGGAGTCACTGGTGCTGTATCTAGCAGTTAGACACTTCAGGTATTTTTTGGAAGGTAGACAATTCAGGGTCTTCGTGGCCCATAAACTGTTAACTGTTGCCTTCCATAATGTGTTGGACCCATGGTCAGCCAGGCAGCAGTGACACTTCTCAAATCTATCTGAGTTTACCACGGACATTCAACACATTGTTCGGAAAACCAACTTGGTGGCCAACACACTCTCCTGCCCCGTGATCGAGTCTGCCCAGGCCCTGTCCCAGGAATAGACTATTCAGCCCTAGCCAAGGCACAGCAGGAAGACCCTGAGATCCTGGCATACAGGACGGCAGATTCTGGGCTCAGGCTGAAGGATGTCGACTTGAACCTGGTAACCATTAGTGCCTTCTCCACTGGCAAATCCTGCTCCATCGTGCTGGCAGCATGGAGATAGTAGGTCTTTGACATGGTGCCCAACCTGGCACACACAGCTATCAGAACTTCAAATGGTGGCCAGTAGATTTGACTGGCACAGCCTCTGGAAACAGGTTAATCAGAGGGCCAAGACCTGCACGCTCTGCCATCTGGCACCACCCCCCCCCCCCCACAGATTTTCGAGCCGGCATGACGTAGGTTCAGCTACATCATATTGACATTGTAGGGCCACTACTGGTCTCCCACAAGGTGCGATATCTCCTCAACATGTTTGACTGCTCCACGAGGTGGCCGGAAACAATCCCGCTGGCTAACACAACCTCCGAGACCTGCGTCAGGACACTGATTAACACCTGAGTGTTTAGAATTTGAGTCCTGGAGCATATTCCTTCCGATAGAGATACAAAGTTCACTTCAGGTCTCTGAGCGGTGCTGGCCAATTTGCTGGGAACCCAGCTCCACCACACCATGGCACACCACCCTCAGGCCAACGGATTTGTGGAGCAGTTCAACAGGTACCTAAAGGCGGCCTTGATGGCTTGGCTCAAGGGGCCAAACTGGGTAGATGAGCTACCTTGGGTCCTTCTGAGGATCTGCACCACACCAAAAGAAGATTTTAATGCCTCAGCAGCTAAGATGGTGTATGGTACCACCAAGGACCCAGAGGACCCAATGGCCTCATTGACCAAGCTGAGGGAAAGACCGGGTACTCTAGCCCCTCTGCCATCTCCACCGCACAGCCAGGCAAGTCCTATATCCTCCAAAATTTAGAGACCTGTGAATACGTTTTTGTTTGGAGGGGGGAACACCAGACACCTCTGCAACAGTTGTACATGGGGCCATGCAAAGAAGTCACTCACATGTTGAGGAGATATTGCACCTCGTGGGAGACCAGTAGTACAACTCACTCACATGGTTTGACATGTGTGCTGGATATTGGCAGTAAGGAAGAGACTTTCACCATCGACTGCCTCAAACCAGCACATCAGGACATTAACCAACCGGTCTCCATTCAGTCCCCACAACGCTGAGGTAGGCCACCAATAGCAGTGGATAGCACTCCAATTGTTGGTTCAGGGAAGGGGTCATGTAGTAGCCCACTAACCGGGATGCGACCCAGTACACAAGATGGCCGACGAACACGTCGACCGCACAGACCCTGAGGGGCCTAACGACCTTCGTCCCAGGTGACAACCTGCATGGCGGGAACAACGAGCAACAGCGGGAATACTGACCAATCTGAGGCCAGCGCTGCTGTGACAGCACTCCTATCATCAGCACTGGGGAGAGAATATAAACAGAGTTGTCAGTGCAATAAACCAGTCTTCGATTTCAACTTTTTGGGGGCTGCGTCATTCTTTCCACACTCCACAGTAGCGCATACGATACAATATAAATATTAAAAGTGAAGCGATGAAGCCTCAAATATCCAGGTCAAAAATCATAGAAAAATACAGGTGCCCCTGAAGCATACGCAAAATACAATTTTAATACATTTATGCATTAAAACTAAAAATTTGCCTAGGGTGACAAAGTTATTTCCAGCCCAAGGAAACATGATTCAATATTACCCATTAATTATGGACTTTAGGAGGGGAAAATCAGAGATGTACTATTCAGTGATTCAGTACTATTGAGGGAATCAGAGGTGGAGAGGGTAAGTAATTTTAAATTTGTTGGAGTCACTATCTCGAATGATCTTTCTTGGACCCAACCCACTATTGTTATCATGAAGAAAACACATCAGTGCCTCTACTTCCTCAGGAGTTTGGTATGACATTGAAATCTACAGATGTGGAGTGGAAAGTATGCTGACTGGCTGCATCATGGACTGGAATGGGGGCACCAATACCTCTGAGTGAAAAGCATGCAGAAGGTAGTGGACACAGCCCAGTACATCCCAGCAAAACTCTCCTACCATCAAGAAAATCTACATGGAATGTTGCCGTCGGAGAGCAGCAGCAATCATCAAGGACCCACACCACCCAGGACATGCACTGTTCTCACTGCTGCCATCAGGAAGAGGAATAGTTGCCATAAGACTCGGACCAGCAGGTTAAAGAAGAGTTGCTACCCCTTCACCATCAGACTCAACAACAAAGTCAACTGGACTCATTTAAGGACTCTTACTTTGTATATTATTTATTATTGAATATTTACTTTCTGTATTGCACAGCTTCCCATGGGCAATGAGAATGCTGAACAGCCAAAGGAGCTGCTCACTCTAGCCATTTGAGACTCTCATATGTACAAAATAATATTTATTTATTTGGATGGATGAAAAACTTGTCTTGTAAATGGATTTGTCTCTATGTGCATTATGATGTCTGGTTGTGTGTCTGCATGTTTTGCACTGAGGACCAGAGAACGCTGTTTCGTTGAGTTATACTTGTACAATCAGAAGTCAATAAACTTGACTTTGTTGACATTTCTCAGTTTTTCATATGCATCTTTTCTTGACCATAGTTTTCACCCCCGTTAAGTAGAAATTCTGCCTGGCCCACAAGAAACATAATCTCAGGGTTGTATGCAAAGTCATGTATGTACTCTGACAACAATATAAATCTGAACTTTGAACCATTGAACAAGCTTGGTTAATACACAGCTTTAACTCATAATTCTGCAAGTGCAATTTGCTTGCAACTACCCTGCTTTTACATGCAATCGCCTTAAATTCCTGCACTTCCCTCTCCTCTTCTGAAAAAAAGAAATGATCTTGCTTGATCGGAATCCAGCCATACACCTATTTTTTTTCATCACAATCTTGCGGATTTAAAATTATATCTTCTACAAATGTAACATAATCATATAATTAGTAAGCTCTGCTCAGCACTGTAATATCAAGTCTTTATTGATGAACTTATTCAGAAAGTATCACAATCAAATTATAATTTTCTAATCAGATAGCCATTGAACAATCTTTCCAGTTTGGTCAGCAAATAAAAGTTTCCTTAAACTCTGTAAATTGAGTGAAGGGATAAAACTTCACGGGATCTACGGTGGGATATTAAAGGATGTAGGTTCGACAATGTTGATGAAAGGCTTTCTCCCGAGTGAATGATTCAGAGGGGGAACCTCCGATAAGGTCATGAGAGGCATGGATACAGTATGATCAATAGTCAAGGTTTTTTTTTATCCCAGCATAAGGGAATCTAAAACTAAAGAACATAGGTTTAAGGTGAGAGGGGAAAGTGCTAAAAGGGAATAGGATAAGTGTGAACATGGAACAACTGTCAGAGGAAGTGACATAACAAACGTTTCAAGGGATATGGGCAAAATGCAGGCAAATGGACGTTTGGTTGAAGGGTCTGTTTCTCCAGTGTTAAAACTCTGTGACTGACTTACCTCTGGAAATCAGGTCCTTTGATGGGCATGGATAATTTGGGCCAATAATCTTGCTTCCATGCTGTGTGATTTTAAAATGAGAAGCAGCAGTTTAAAGAATATGTGAAAGGCATTTTTTTTTTAAACACACCAGAAAGCAGAAGGTTTTTGAAATACACTGCCAAGGAAGGTAATGGAAGCTGAAACAATGACAGCATTCAAGCGGCATTTAAAAAGACATGAACAGGCAGGGAATAGACAGAGTGAAACACAAAAAGAAATCTGCAGACACTGTGATCGCCGTAAAAACACAGAAGTGCTGGAGCGACAACAGGGGGTAAAGGTATACTACAGGTACACGATCCTTTATCCAGAACCCTTGGGGGACAGTGTGTCCCGAATTTCGGATTTTTCCGGATTTCAGAACAAAAGCCAGCTGCACCAGATTTAAGCCCACCCGAATTGTGCTGCCGTATCCACCCCCTTCCAGTCGCGCTCTCTCCCTCTCTTCCCGCCTGCCCACCCGAGTCGCGCTGCCGTCTCTCTCCTCCCCTCTGCCCAAGTCGTGCTGCCATCTTTCTCTCCTACCCCCCCACCCACCTGAGTTGCGTTGCCGTCTCTCTCCCCCCCCGCCCACCCCACCCGCCCAACCTAGTGGCACTGCTGTCTCTCTCTCTCTCTCTCTCTCCCTCTGCTGTACTAGCACCAGGGAAAAAATGCCAGTTTTTGGAGCTTTCTGGATCTTAGATGTCCGGATAAAGGATTGTGTACCTGTACTGGCGTTTCGGGCTTGAGCCCTTCTTCAAAATGTGAGTGAAAGTAGACATGTCTTAATTAAAGGCTGGGGGAAGAAAGAAAGGGGAGGAGAACAGACCAACAGACAAAAGGTGTTAATTGGGTATGATGAGGAAAAGTGAGAATTGATTTTGGATCTAGGTCATGTGCAAGAAAATGGGATTAGTTTAGATTGGAATCATGGTCAGTGCAGAAATTGTGAGCTAAGAGTTCCTGTGCTGTACTGTTTTATGTAAGACATTTTTTTGCACATTTTGTAAATTCTTTGCAAAACTTCAATAGGTTTAAGAGGTTTCTCTCACTGCCATTCCAGTGGATCAAAAAAATCTTTTCAAAACTGCCTTCTGCTTCCATCTGTGCTTATTATATTTACAGTATGTTGACAATTGAAATAGCTTCCAATTAACAACCACAGTATACTTCTGATTAAATGAAAACAGATCAACCGAATTCTAAATAGCCGAAAGATTTTTTTCGTGCATGACATGATGTCACAATTTGAAAAAAAAGTCAATGTTTTTTTTACTCACCGTGCTCAAGTGGGGCTACAGGGAATCAGTTTTTCAAAGGAGTCATTTGTCCACAGGTTACACATGGAAGGAAAGGATACCATTGATTCTTTATTTATAAATTGTCATTTTTTTGGCTATAAGTTGCTGCAACTTTGTGATAAATTTCATTGTGCCATTCTCAGAATTTGAGAATGCTCGCCCAAGCCACTCCCTCCGTCAAATACCATTTCAGCTGGGTTGTTGAAATTCTGCTGGATGACAATCCCTGTACAATCTCCTATCACTTACAGCTGAGGTGATACCTCAAGCTCCTGGGCAGGATTGGCGACAGCGGTGGGGAGGTGTTGGGAATCAGCGACTGCGTAGGGAGGTGTCAAGGATTTGCAACAGCTGATACAAGTATTCTTCTGATGCTACTGGCCAGCTTAGAGAAAATACCCGAATATCCGAAAAATTCACAAAACTGAGATAGGTCCGTTCCCAAACATTCCCAAGATAATCGGAAACATTCTGTATTAGCATTTGGGTGAGAGCTGTGGTGGGGAGAGAGGACATTGCATTCCTATTTACTCAAAGTTCAAAATTATCATTTGAATAATAGCCAACAATAAGAAATTTAAGATCCATGAGATGATTACAGTAGCTCTTGTTCAAATCTAAATCTGTTGCCATTTCTCTCATCTAATTTTGAGCAAGTTGACCTGCATTAAAGCTTGCCCTCAATTTTAATTCAGTATGTTTTATTTAACTCTTGGCCCATCTGCTGGTTAAAAATTAGATTGCACTTGCATAAAATATAAATCCCGACACACTATTCACTATCTATTTGTTATTTGATTAGAAAGGAGTTTCATCATATAGCTCCATAAAGAGACTGTTACTAACATTTAAGAGCAACTTCAGGATAAGGGTTGGCTCTAAGGGCTGGGTCGGTCGGGCTGGGGTGCAAAGCGGGGCTGGGCACGTGCCGCGGCTGGACGAGGCGCCGACCCCCCTCTCCGGAGGGGCGGCATGGTGGAATTATTTAACCAGGGAAGTGGTTGAGGCTGCCTCATTAAACATATTTAAAATTCGGTTAGATAAATTTTTACATGATAGAGGAATTAGGGATATGGGGAGAAGGCAGGTAGGTAGAGTTAGGTCATAAATTAGATCAGCCATGATTGTATTGAATGGCGGAGCAGGCTCGATGGGCCATTTTTGGCCTACTCCTGTTCCTACTTCCTATGTTCTTATGTTCCTATGTTCCTAGCACAATGGGAAGGCTGGTAGAAATGTTGCCTCTGGTGTTGTGTGTGCGCAGAGTTGCATATTACCCTTGGCATCTTGAGGACTTCCTCCAAGTGCTCCCATTTATTTTTACATCCCAAAGCTTAGATGGCCACAGTGAATTGAGCCTTATATGTAGATGAGGAGTAGAATAGGGATAGGATGAAATGTGATTTATCTGAATGTATACTTGATGTTCGATTAAGATTCCAAAGACCAAAAGGCCTGTTTCTATGCTGTATAATGCTGACTCATGGAAAAAGCTATTTCACATTTGATTGGGTCAACACTTTGTTTACAGTAAGAAGAACAAAGCTTTTGATTCACGATTTAGTGAATCTATTGGTGTATGGGGATTCATTTAATTACCAAGGTTGGAGTATTCTTAACTCACAAAAGCTAGCATGTCGATTAAAATTCAAACAAAACACCAGACAGATAGATACAGTTTGAGGATGGGAATGGGTTGGGTGGAAAAGAAACAGGTTATGTGGAAAGGACCTCAGCAGCAAGCTTTTTTAACTTGGATTTATGGGCACAGCTACTCTTGGTTATTCACTCCAATTTTCAAATTAAGGTCCAAAGGTTAATATTTCCACTGTCTCCACAAAACAATATGATCAAAGATGACTTAAGTCCATCGATTTCACACAACATTCAGTTGGACACATTTTCTATTTACCTACACTGTCTTAGAAAAGTACACAGAGGGCAAATACATTCATGTATGAGGCCAGAGGAAGATCAGGTTAACATCTTAAAAGGCATTCTCATGTTGCTTCAGAGAAATTTGTCGAGTGAGTGGTAAAGAGAGGAGAGTTCTGGACACAGACATGACCTTGCTATTAAGTTCTGGGTAATTTGGTGGACTTTTAAAAGAAATTCTTTCAATAAACCAATTCACCTCAAAGAAAGACTAACTTGGTTAGCACTGCCATGAAACATAAAAGTCTGCAGATGCTATGATTGCAGTAAAAACACAGAAATGTGAGAGAGATAAAGAGATAAAGATATATTATAGAAGTGGGGGGCGTGGCAAGATGGCGTAGAGTCTAGACATGCAATCTCAACCTCTCTGGCCAGACTTTTAAATACCTGTTTTTTAACCCATTGTTTCCAAGTTTAAACTTTTAAATTTTAGTTTAAAGTATTAAGGAGTTATTATGGCCACTAATGGTAAAAAGACTAAATCTCAAGTTCAAAAGAAAATACATTTTCAAAGTGTTAAAGATTTGGGGCCTAGACGACTTGAAGCACCCTCAGGCTCAATTTCTTCATTGCCTAAATCCCAAGGATTGCCTGTGGAAGCTGAAAAGGAAATGCATCAGGCAGCATAACAATCTGAAGAAGTCATTTTTCTTCACGAATGGATGAGAAGACAACAAGATGCGGGGGTAGACCAGCGGCGACTCCCTGAAGAAGTCGGGATGCCATCGCTGGGAGTCCAGACCCGCAGTAAATCTTTTAAAATGCCTTTTGTTGAATTGCAGCAGGAGCTGCAATTACCTTGTTCTGCCACCACGTCAGAGAGAGCAGAGCTGAGATTTACAGATTCACAATGTATGCAATTAAATGCAGTTATTCAACCTATGTTGACATCTCTAATGAATGAGATGGTTCAAATGAATGCTGGTGTAAGTTCAGAATTAAATATGGTTAAGACACGTGTGGATGCATCTTTTGAAGAATTTTAAAAATTTCAGACTGCTTTTTTGAACTGTAAACAACAAGTGACTTCTAATACACAAAAAGTGTTGAAGGTGGAAAAATCAGTCATAGCATTAGGAGATCGTGAGAAAGAGCTAGAAACAAAAATAGATTATTTGGAAAATCAAAGCAGAAGGAATAATGAAAATTGTTGATTTGCCAGAAGGTATAGAAGGACAAGACCCTCTTTGTTTCTTTAAAGCCTGGATTCCGCAAATATTAGGGCAAGAATTTTTCTCTGGGGGATTGGCACTGGAAAGAACCCATAGAGCTTTAAGAAGAATACCCTCAGCTGGTCATCCCCTGAGACCGGTAATAATTCGATGCCTAAGTTATTTGGAAAGAGAAGCAATACTTCGACTTGCAGTACAAAATGCGAGACAACGACAAACCCCATTATTGATTCAGAATAGTAGACTCTTTTTTTATCCTGATCTGAGTCAAGATGTCATTCAATGTCGACGTCGATTTAATCCAGTTAAAGAAGTTTTGTGGCGTAAAGGTTACCCTGCAGTTTTGAAGATCTTTTATGGAGACTATCAATTTCGGTTTTTTGAAACTGATTGTGAAGCAATGATTTTTGCTGACTCATTGCTGGATATAAGAGGACAAAGACATAGTCCACCATTACCTCCTAAAGAAAAATTTGGTAGTTCTGGAAACAGAAGAAATGGGAATGGAAAGAGTCCAACCCCTTCTGAAATGGGATCTTCGAGTCTGGAGTCTTTTGGATGAAAAGAAGAATTTTCTTATTTTATTTTTTCTTTTGTTATTATGATACTTGGATGTTACTGATTGTTTGGCTGGGGAGGGAGAGATGTGCACTAAGTTCTTTACTAGTCATCAACCACTGGTGGGTGATCCACACCCAATTTTTGTTCAGGGAAGTACTACCTTTTAGTAGGTTTTTTTTTGGGGGGGGGGGAATTTTTTTTAATTGATTTTTTTAAACTTTTTTCTTAGTTTTTAATTTGTGATTTTTTTTATTGGAGGGCCTATATATGTTGATTTGAGTTTTTATATACAGATATTATTGGTATTTAGTAATAATAGTAGATATGTCAAAGTTGAGGTTTGCTACTTTTAATGTTCAAGGATTAAATAGAACGATTAAACGTAAGTGAGTTTTGGCGTATATTAAGAAAATGAAAACTGATATTGCCTTTTTACAAGAAACACATTTGAATGTGAAGGAAAGTGTGAAATTAAAAAGGGATTGGTTGGGCATGTATATTTTTCTTCATTTAATTCTCAAGCTAAAGGTGTAGCAATTTTGATACATAAAAATTTATCTTTTGAATTACAATCAATGGAGGAAAAGGCAGGATGTATTCTTAAAGTTATGGATAAAGAAAAATAAAATGATAGGTTCGAGGGGTAAATTATTGGCTTTGACTCCGTTATATAATAATAAACTTATTTCTTTTTCAATACATAATCAAAGTTTATTGCATTGGAGATTTAAAGGTGTGGAAAATTTGGGAGATTGTTTTAAAGAGGGTAAGTTTTTATCTTTTAATCAGATGAGGAAAGATTTTGGTATTGATAAGAATTCTTTATTTCTTTATCATCAAATTCAATCTTTGGTAAAATGTATGTTTGGTAGAGATATGATTTTACCTAAAATGACTAAATTTGAGACTTCGCTTATGATGGTACCAGAGAAGGGTTATACTTCATTTATATATCAAATATTACAGGATGGTATGGATAAAAAGGGTTGGGATAGATCTAAAATTAAACGGGAAGCGGATATTGGTTTTACTTTGTCTGAAGAGGATTGATTAGATATCTGTTATGAGAGTGTAACTAGATCGATAAATGCACGTTATGCAATGATTAATTACAATTTTTTACATCAATTATATTTGACAGCTGAAAAATTTAAAAAAATACGGTTTTAATGAATCAGATTTGTGTTTTAGATGTGGTGATATGGTTGGAACTTTTTTTCATGCTGTTTGGCCATGTATACATATACAATCTTTTTCAAAGAAAATTCAATCATTTTTAGAATATCTGTATAAGATTAAAATAGTTTTAGATCCAACAGTATTTTTATTGGGTAGTTTTCAACCTCTGAAAGGCTTGGGATTATATAAGTTTCAGCTTGCTTTTGTATATTTAGCTTTATCCGTAGAGAAAAAATGTATTGCTAGTACGTGGAAAGATACAAATATGATTGATATGAATGGCATAATGAGATGAAATATTATTTAATAATGGAAAAAATTATGTATGTTTCGCATGATAATTATAAATTTTTATTAATAAGTGGTTGTTATACTTGGAATATTTACATTTCAATTTATATTGATTAGATTTTAATATGTATATTTAACTTTTTTTTAATATTCTTTCTTTATGGCTCTCCTTAGGAAAGTTAGCTGAAGGGGGGGATATTTTCTTTTCTATAAAAAAAACTGTTCGTTCATGTTTAATTGCTGTATATGTCATATATTATTTGTTTTTTGAACGAATAAATAAAGTTTAAAAAAAAAGAAATATTATAGATGTTTCCGGCCTGAGTCTTAATCCCAAGGTTAATGACAACACTTCTTGACAACACTATCTACCTGTGCAACAGCTTTGAGTGTTCAAGACATTGATTTTTTTTAAGAATTTAAGAATTTAGGGTTGCAGGGATTAATTCTCCCGATTATTAAAAAAAAATCTGTCTTAAACACTCAAAGTTGCTGCAAATATTCAAAGCTACTACACAGGTTGATTGAGTTGTTAAGAAGGCACAAGTTGTGTTGGCTTTCATTAACTGTGGGATCAAGGCTCAGGCCCGAAATGTTGCTGCGAGACCTGCTGAGTTTGCCCAACATTTTTGAGTTTTTACCTGATTTGCACTATACATCAGTTATTACATGAATCCTTTTATACTAAAAATAGAAAATACTAGAGGCACTCGGGGTCAGGAAGGGTGGCACGGTTAGCACAGCAGTTAGCGCAGTGCTAGTTACAACGTCAGCGATCAGGACTGGGGTGTGAATCCCGTGCTATCTGTAAAGAGTTTGTACATTCTCATGTGTCTGCGTGGGTTTTCACCGGGGGCTCCGGTTTCCTCCCACCCTTCAAAACCTACCGGGGTTGTAGGTTAATTGAGCGTAATTGGGAAGCATAGACTCATGGGCCAAAAAGCCCTGTTACCGTGCTCCATGTCTAAATTTAAAGAAAATAAATTTAAAATTCCAATAGCATCTACGCAAAGAGAAACAGAGTATACATTTGAGATCAAAGACCCTCAGTCTCATCTACAATCTGAAATGTTAACTCTTTCTCTTTATACACATGCTACCTGACCTTCTGAGTGTTTTCTATTTTCATTTCACATTTTCAGCATTTTCATTTTTTTTTTTAATTTTCATGGCTCCTTTTATATATTGAAGCAATCTTCATCATAAAGCCAGTGGAATTAAAAAGCTGTTTGTCTGGTTAACCTGGTTGTCAGTTGACCAGCTTATACCCAAAATGTTTTTTCATCTGTTTTCTTGGTTAGATTGTACTGTGGTTACCTTCACTAATGAATGAAGGCTTTTTTCACCAAACATATCCCGTAGGAAGGTCAGATCTTCCTGGCTGTTCACATGTGACTGCAGCTGGGCTGGCAAGGAAGCCAACAATTCATACAGACCTGTGAATAAATATGAAGTACATTAAGTACAATAATAGAAAATATATATTTAACTGATAGTTATTTTGTAACTGTCTACTTCATTTTCAAAATAAAATCAAGGAGATACACAGTAATTTTAGCAGAACATATTCAAAATTAACAGTTTTAAAATCTCTGGAGAAACTTGGCATTACAAAAGCCACTGTCCTAACTGGCACACTTCCCCGCCTGCCTTCAGGCAGACAGTAGCACGCTGTTCTACAGTAGCATAAAGCACAAACCATTCATCCTGCAACAGCCATCAACATGAGTCAAAGTAAAGCGGCAACAGAGAAAGCTCATGTCGTCTTTAGGGACGTAACCTGGCATTGCTTAAAGTCAAGTCACAACACACATGTTTAATTTAGCAGGATTACACAGGGTAAAAGGACAAACTGTTGCTTTCACCTGGCTGTAATGTACAAAAACCAGCATGTTATGAGATCGATAATTATTATTTAATATGACACTGCCCCTAAGTTTTAACCAATATCATTCATTATCAAAAAATTAACTGCAGCAAATGTTCGATTCATTAAATTTTCACCCATAACAGCAATGTGATTTGTGTTGAGAAGTGATCACATCAAGGAAAGAATGGCTGTACAATAAAGCCATGTTAACTAACGTATTAGCACTTAAACCCCAACCCCTTTCCCAAGTTTAACCAAGAGCCTAAGCTTAAATAAGTTAGCCTTCTTAAAAATTGCTAACTCGTTGATCTGTAATAATGGTTACCAGCATTATTTATTCAGAAATCATCTCCAGCAACATTCATAACAATTTTTCATCATCAGTAATTTTAAAAATTTCAAAGATGAACTACAGCCCCCACAAAATTTAAGCCCCAAATTGAGTGTCATTTTTAATGATCAGAGATAATGCACATTTTTAAAATCTGATTCTCTTTGTATTTTTGCATAATACTGTGCAAAAACGCAGGAACGACAATTAAAATCATCCAAGACATCCATTGCTGCAGTTTATTCATTCAAATGATCATGCAATAAAAATTGATCATCAATGTTTTCGTATCTTGAAGGCACCATGGGGTACTCATCTTGATGCCTTAATTTTTGCAGGGCTATTGCTCAGGTGGAAGGGCTGTATTTGAGGTACAAGTGCTGAAGTTCTGTCTTGGGAGGCTTTGGCAACGAGGCTGTGCAGTGATTTATGAAGGTCTTTTACTTGTTTCTCTGGTCTTTGTAGTTTTAAAATGGCACTTCGGCCAGTGATAAGCTCCTCTCACATCATGCGGGAGATCAGAGAAAATTCGTGTCCCTGGTGAATGTATCTTCAGGAAGAGTGTCCAGTGAAAAATCCTAACTGACTGCCTTGAACTGCAGTAAGACTCACTCTGGAGAAACTGTAATGGTAAGCATCATAGACAGGAGCTCCAGTGAGTGGTTACACTACTGTGCATGCAGCAGGTAGTTGGGTGACATCCAAAAAAGGTCACAGGGATAGACAAAATTCCTGTGGTCATTGCCTTCAAGATGGAAGAATATATTAAAGGGGCAAATCAGAAGAACAAAAAGAGGATATTAAATAGGTTTAGCAGCTGGGGTGCAGGAGAATTCTGAGAAATTTTATATAAAAAGGAGCAAAAGGGACAGAATAGGTCATTTTAAGAATCTATATTTGGAGGCACAGGAGATGGAAAAGGTATTTAAAAAGTGGCATCACTGTTAGAGCTGCTGTAACGGCAGCACTGCTGCTGTGGCAGATTCGGGAAAGTGGGGAGCAGAGACGCAGCGCTGCTCCGTTTGGTCCTTCCGCTTGGTCTTAATGCCTGTACAGGCTTTAAACAGCCTGTTAGAGGAGCCGACAGTGATTTTTTTTTAATCCTGTAATCGCGGGACCTGTGCCCAAGATGAGTTGCGAACCATCAGAAAGGCAGACTCTGAGATACCAGCAGAGCACCTTAAACAGGGAGAACCACGCCTCCCCCCTCCTATTTGAGGGCAGTGGGCATGTATAAGGAGCTGCCTGAGGAAGAGATCAAGGCAGATCCAATTACAACATTTAAACCACATTTTTAGGCAGATGGATTGGAAAGTTTTGAAAGATCTGGGCCAAACATGGCAAATAAAGCAGGCAACTTGCCAATATGGGCACATTGGGCCTGAGCGCCTATTTCCTTGCTGTACATGGCTCTAACTACTTCTGTTTGATGCTTAATTAAAAATTCACTGCTCTCCAATGGATTGACCAAGAGGCTAACTCTGAGTAGAATTTAACCAGATGTTTAGAGATGTTATGATTTTGAAGTAAACCACATAAAAGAAAATCAACAGTCAAATCTTACACAATATGTTGCTTATGCACACAACAGGTTTCACGAGTGCCAGCCTCAAGGAATGCTCTGGGTTCATTTGCACAGTACCATGAAACCTTGCCAGTGCACAATATGAAAATGTGCATTGTTAATACATAAAGAATGTCCTTGGCTCCTTTTAATCTGAGTTTCATCAGTAGTAACAAGAACCATTCCATAGTTAAATACCTAACACTAAACCACGTGAACACGGCAATGTTGGTGACTAAACAGTGTGCTTTATACCAGTTAAGTTTTACCATACTATCATAAACAACCATACATCAAAATAATTCCTGCTTCAAGATAATTCTCAGAAAGGAAGGACTGTAAATATAAATAGGAGGTATGATTGACATGTTCTCGGACGATAAGATATACTGCAGCAACCTGCCAAGGCTTTTTGACAGCATCTATTAAACTCTAAGGCTGCATTACTTAAAAGGACAAGGCCAGCAAACATCACAACTTCCAATTCACATTCTATCCAGACTTTGACTTTGACAGGGCTTTATTAAATTTCTGGAACTCACTACCCAACACCAATGTGAGGGAACCTGCACAATGCAGACTGTAGCAGTTCAAGGTGAAGTTCACAAGGGCTATTATTGACAATTGACACCAATTACCATACTCTGTAAATGAGTTAAATTCAATTTCATTCTCAAACCAAAGTGGAAATTTTTAATAAATAAATAAATAAATCAGCCACTTTTTTTTACATAATAGGAAAATAAACTGTAGGTGTTGATTGATAACTTTATGATGACATACTGAACATAATTGGATAAGAATGTCCAAATGAACACTGGAACAAAAATTGTGATCCATACTACTTAGTCAACTAAACTTCGTAAACTTTCTTCCATTGTAAATGATTGGCAGTTTTTCATTCAGCACTTTACAGTTTCTTCATTAAAAACTGTTCAATTTACTTATATTCAAAACAGGACTTTCTTTAAACATTTCTTAAACTTTTATATCTCACATCATATTCATAAAGCAAGCAGAACTGATTTAAAACATGTGACAAGCATTAATATTCAAATTTATTTCAAAAATGATTTATCAAGTTGAATATATTACTGGGCAACAATGAATTCAGCGCACAATTTAGGCAAAATATAGAGGAAGGAAAACAGATTTTGCTGATAAACGGCAGCAGGGAAGGAACATCACAATATAATGATAAATAACCTCATGAAGTTTCTAAAATTAAAGGATTTTCTTTACATCAATGGATGTATTACCTAAATCAATTAAAGCAGTTACACAGTTTGTCTTCAGTAGAATTCCTGGAATTGAATTATTAGTGGAAAAATTGGTGACAAATTAAATTAGAGTACTACTGAGCAGAGCTCAAGAAGTTCTCTTTCAGATAACAATTTCAGAAATTAATTTTATTAGAGTCTATACCCCAGTGTAGCACAGCAACAGTACACAGTAAATAACAGAAGTTTATAATAACTGTTGACAGGGGTTTGTTTTGACAATATACTCTGTGAACTCCATTACAGTCACAAACAAGAGAACAAGGCCCATTAGTTCTGTAGTACTTTAGGGTGTCAAGCGGCTGTTTCCAAACTGGACAGACCACTTTCCAAGCTGTTTTAAACTTTTACAATCATTATCAGAAATCACAAATGTTATAGCCTGTTCAGTCCCAGTCTCAATTTTCCAAACAAATTCCCAGTCTTTAGCAAGGCCATCTGTAAAATAAACATAGTAAGACAAGACATTCATCCACACTAATGAAGAAAAGCATATTCAAAAAAGTAAAATTGAAAATAATATATTTATATCATTCTATATAATAAAAAAAAACCAGAGCTCCAATTTGCAAGTAATCATCTCCTTGGAAGACTTGATGAACTGTGACCACATGATATCTGAATGCTACACCACAGAATACAAATTGGAGCAACACAAAAACTGCAAATGTTGTAATCTTGAGCAAACAATGAGAAGCTGGAGGAAGTCAGTGTGTCAAAATAACACTGAGTTCCTCCAGGTTCTCATTGTTCCCTCAAAAGAAATGATCAGCCCATGACTCTCAATCAAGACGGTCAGTCAACACTTCAGGTCTAATCAATGAAGGGTCCCAACCTAATATATTGGATGACTATTCCAAACCATGGATGCTACCTGACCTAATGAGTTCCTCTTGCTTCTCAAGAGTAAATATTAGAAGTTTTTTTTAGCATGGTGCAAATTGAGCACAGATCTAAAATGGCTCAGTAACTTAAAGTAGTCAGATTGTTAGTTGTTTTTTTACTTCAAGAGCTTTGATGGAGTATATTTGCTGGAAAACATGCAGCAAAGGATAAGTAACCCTTTACTTTCCAGTAACTCTTGATGAGAAATAATCATGGAATGGCCTCATGAAGAATAGTAATCTCAACTAATTAAATCTTATTTGGCCCTATCAAAGAAAAATAAGTGTTGTCCAATTGGCCTACTTATTGTCTTAGCGTTCCTCATTCAGTTTTCATCCAAATCCCTTTGAAAGCTCTTGTTGAATTTGCATCCAAATTTGCATCAAGCAATCCAAATCCAAATATAGAATATAGAAATGTACAGCACAGTACAGGCCCTTCAGTCCACAGTGTTCTGCCGACCTAATTGCTGTGTCTACACTCACACAATTAAGACTCGGAGACATGATGCTTTCTCATCCTTTACTTCTATTAGACTAACATGGCTAGTGACACACAGGGTTTTATATAAATGGAAGGGTGACATCATGACGTGGGCATGGGTATCCTGATGTCCAGCAGAGGGCGGGCTTATATCCAACACTCTTCTCCCCCCACCCCCGTGCAGTAAATGCTGACTAGGCCCCTTTGAACTATTAACATTACATCGGGCCCAGGATTAAAAGTGAGAATTAGAATACATCTCATGAGTAATTATAATTATGAAAGGGAAAGTATTTAATAATAATCAGGCACATAGTCCTTAAAGCGTTCAGGTGGTCTTCTTTCTCTTTTGGACTGCCTTAGCATGGTTTGTTGTACCAGTCTTTGCTTGGGATCTGTAGATAGTCGGGTTGGTGGTCCAGTCAGCGGCGACTGCCCGCCTTCCCTGACCTTCAATGGTGACTGCCATCTTCGCTGCCCACCTGGTTACTGGACTCCTCACTTGACTGCTCGGCTCTGTGACCGTCCCTGCACCCCTCCTCACTCGGCCTGAGAGGTGGGATGCTCAGGGCAGGCCACGACAGGTTTTATTCCATCTCCTCCAGTTCATGAGGCAGTTCATGGACCTTCATGTCAGTCAATGCTTGTAATTGGTCAATGTGTCGCTTCCACAATCTATCCCCCACTAGAATAATTTTTGTAAGATTACTCCTACCACCCATGAGTCTTTATATTGTCTATAATCTTGTACCAGAACTCTCGTGTCCACTTCCAATGTTCTGGGTGAGGTTTGTGGCAATGCTGTTTTTTTTTTTTTTTTTTTTTTTTTGCAATCGGAGACCCAGATCTGGATGTGGAAGAGCAGCCTGGTCCTCAGGTTGCGGCTAAATATTAGTTCTGCTGGGGTGCATTTTGTGGTAGAATGTGGCATGTTTCTGTATCCCAATAGAAAATCTACGAATGTGTGTGTCCAGGAAGTATTTATAAGTTTCATAGCTTTCATTGCTTTTTTGAATGTTTGTACAAAACGTTCTGCCTCCCCATTAGCACTTGGGTGAAAGGGTGCGGACAAAATATATCTGATATTGTTGTCACACATACATTTTTTAAAAATGTTCTGATGTAAATTGAGGCCCATTTTCCATAACTAATTCATAAGGCAATCCATAAGTGGCAAAGATAGCTCATAGACAGTCAATTGTGGGATCTGCTTTGGTATTTTTCAGCTGTAAAACTACTGGCCATTTGGAGTGTGCGTCCACAGCTATTAGGAAAGTCTCACCTATGAATGGTCCAGCGAAGTCTACATGAATCTGATGCCAGGGTTTGGATGGCCATTTCCATGAGTTAGCTTCAGCTTGCAGCATTTTTGGCTGCATTGCCTGACATAGTTTGCATTGTCTTACTGTTGTTTCAATGTCACTGTTTATGGAGGGCCACCAGACCTGCATCCGGGCCAGTGCCTTTATTCGTACCATTGCCAGATGGTTGTGGTGTAGTTCTGATAATATGGTAGTTTGCCATTTGGCTGGAATAATTGTACGGGTAGCCCATAGTAAACATCCTTCTTCGACTGCTAGTTCATGGCAGCATATGTGGTAAGGTTTTAGATCTTCTGGAATGGCTCAAGATTCGGGTCACCCATTAAGGTTTCCTTTGCGATCATCTGATCTGTAATGGGCAGTTGTTGAAGTTGTTCTTGGTTGAGGGCTGCTGCCCCTGCTGTCCATTTAATAATTTCTTCTCGTTGTTCTGTCTCGGGTAGCAGCATGCGTGATAAGGCATCTGCATGGCTGCTCAGTGTTCCTGGTTTATGTTTTAAATCATAGTTATACGCCGCTAAGTATGTTACTGAGAGGTGCATGAAGACACATTCGTCCTTTCACAATCGTATATTAGCCTGTTGTAGTCTGGTTAAAACCTTTTCAAGGTTTTGTGAGTGTTCACTGTTGTTTCGGCCTATGATGATGAGATTATCTAGGTAACACCCAACTGAGAGTCCATGTAGTAATTTGTCCATTGTTGCTTGAAAAATCACAGGAGCTGCTGACATTCCATAAGGCCCGTGTGTAGGTGAATAGTCCCAGATGGGGACTGATTGTCACATATTCTATCTGTTGATAAGCTTGTGATAAATCAAGTTTTGTGAATTTTTGCTCTCCATTTAGTGCTTGGAACAATTCTTCTGCCTTGAACATAGAGTGTTCGGTTAATTTGAGTGATGGATTGATGGTGATTTTGTAATCGCTGCAAATGAGAATTTTACCATTTGCTTTTCCTAAGGGTATGATGGGCGCTGCTCAATTGCTGTATTGTATTGATTCTAATATGCCTTCGTATAATAGGCTTAGTCTGTTTAATTCAGCCTCAAATTTTCCTTTCATAGCAAATGAGACTGTTCCAGCTTTGAAGAATTTTGGTTCTGCATTATCTTTTAATTGCAGTTTGGCTTGAACACCTTTGATTTTCCCCAATTCTTGTTGGAAAACCACTGCGTAGTTGTTGAGGATTTGGTCGAGTTGTTGCTGGGAAGTATCCGTGTGGTTTACATTTAGTATTGAACTGATTTCCAGCCAGTCTAGGCGAATGTGTTGCAGCCAGTTTCTTCCGAAGATGCTGGTCCCTGGGTATCTACGATGTAGAGAGAGAGAGAGTTGTTGGTTGCTATTGTTTGTATTGTACTTGGACCGTACTTTTTCCAAACACTTTGATTCTGTCTCCTGTAACAGATCTTAGAGATATTTCAGTTGTTTTTACCGGGAGGCATGGTAGGAAGTGTTCCTTTGCATGTAATGGCATTAGAGACACCCCTGCCCCTGTGTCTAACTCCATCTTCAGGGGGTGTCCGTTTATTTTTAGCTGTATAAAGATTGCTGTGTTTCCTCCATTTATTCCTAGGATATGTAATATCTCAGGAGTTGAAATTTCAGGACCTTGAAGGTCAGTCACTGGGCTGTTATCATCATTGTTGCCTGGTTGCCTCTCTCTCTCTGCAATTGTTTTGACTTTAGCTGCCTGCTTATTTGCAGGCCACCTGTGCTTTACAAGTGGACATTTAGCTTTGATATGCCCTTCTGTTTTGCAATGGTTGCATTTAGAATTTTTGAAGAAACAGTTTTCTGGTCGATGGTTATATATTGCCCACAACGGAAACATTGTTGGTGGGAAGACCTCCCGACCAGTAGGTCTGGTTGGCAAACATCCAAGTTTTTATCTGGCATTTCAGAGCTGCAGGCAGTTCTGTACGCAATCTGTAACCTAACATCTTGATCCATTCTTAATAATTTTTGCCTTGCTTGGCGATTTACCAGCCTCATCACTAATCTGTCTTGCAGTGCCTGATTTAGATGACAGTACTCCACCAGTTTGTGCAACAATGCCAGGTATTCACTTACCGTTTCTCATGGTCTTTGTCTCCTTTCATAGAATTGCTGCTTTTCTGCCACAACTGGTGGTTTGGGGCTTAAATGGTTCCTTAGAGCTATGCATAATTCATTGAATGTCATTGTCTCTGGATCTTCTGGGGACAGCAAGGATTTAAGGAGGTCGAATGTTTTGCTGCACATTATACTGAGGAAGAGGGCACATTTGCAGTTTACTAGACTTTCCACAATATTGTGGGCTATGCAGTAGTGGTTAAACCATTCTGAGTAGTTATCCCAACTTTCTTCTACTTCGTTGAATTCCCCGAACTTTCCCTCCACCATCTTGGTGCACATTCACCTTGATCTTTTGGTGGAAATTTGTTGGGGTTGTTAAATTTTCTACCTTTCTTCTGTTGTTTTCTTTCTCACGGTTGGTGCATGGAGTATGTGTAGGATTCATTTCATTGCTCATCACCACTGTTATGTATACACTCACACAATTAAGACTCGGAGATGTGATGCTTTCTCATCCTTTACTTCTCTTAGACTAACCTGGCTACTGACACACAGGGTTATATATATGGAAGGGTGACATCATGACGTGGGCATCATGATGTCCACCAGAGGGCAGGCTTATACTCATCACTAATAACCTACTCGAACAAATGCCTCGAATTCCCTACTCCATAGCAATATTTTTCTCATGTATTCATCCAATAGTCTGTTAAAAGACCCTATTGTACCTGCCTCTACCTCATGCACTCATCACTCTCTATGTGAAAAATTTACCTCTTACTCCCCGTTCTTACTCCCAATCACCTTAAAACTATGTTCCCTTATGTCAGTCATTTCAGCCCTGGGAAACTATGCCCTGTCTTGTTAGCCATTTCAGCACTGGGAAAAAAAAACCTCTGGCCAAGCACATGATCAATGCCTTCCATCAAATTAGACACCTCATCCTCTGTCACTCCAAGGAGAAAAGACAAAGTTCAATCAACCTATCCTCATAAGGCATGCTCTGCAATCCAGGAAGCATCCTTGTAAATCTCCTCTGCACCCTCTCTATGACATCCATATCGTTCCTGTATTAAGGTGACCAAATATTCCAAGTGTGGTCTAACTAAGGTTGCAACATTACCTCACAGCTCTTGAAATCTGGTTAATGAAAATGAACTAACCATATATCTTCTTAACAACACCATCAACCTGTGCAGCAGTATTGAGTGTCTATTGGACATGGATACTTTGAGTTCCAGCCTTAATCGAAATTCTTAGTTCACTTTTCACAACGTAAGTGTAATTTGGGCGGCACAGACTCGTAGGGCCAAATTAGCCTGTAACAGTGCTGTATGTCTAATTTAAATTTTAAAATTTATGTAAAGCTTCCCTCATTTCTCCTCAAAACATTCTTCTTCATGACCAGATTGTCAGGGATTTGGGTTTCTGCCTGAACTCACCACCCATTGAGTGGTTCTGGACACAGAGGGATGCCAAGATCATCCTCCATAGCCAAAAAATGCCAACAAAGAAGAGCAAACCCAAAGTATTGACCAATTCTCAAACCCGAGGTCTTTGAAATGTTATTAAATTCATCTGATCATCAAAGAACAATAACCTGCACCATGTCTATCCCTTTAGCAGCAAAAAATTTTTCTTCCTTACCAAGCTCATGTCAACTATTCTTTTGCCGCCATAAATGTTGCTTGACCTGCCAAATTTTTCTACCAGTTACTTTTATAGATTATGAGCTCAAAAATACCTTTGGGTTTCCTTTGAAATCAACATCCCTAATTTCTTCTCACACTTTACTGTACTCAAATAATTTCTCATTTTTTGTTTATACTTTGATCTTCAGTCTTATCCTTATTTGCAGGACTGCCATTTTCTTCCTGCACTTTGTTTCTCGAGATCCTGCTTCTGAGAAAGTTTACCAGAGGAGACACTCTGCCTTTGGTTCCTCTTTTAGAAAGGAGCTTCAAACTTAATTTGAATTTTCTCTTCATTAAATACTATTATATTGCTCCATTAAGACTAAATTGAGTCTTTTACTCAATTTAATGAGAAACAGTTCTTCTTGTTTAAAATGCATCTGCTTCTGTTCAGCATCATAATTGCAGTTTGCTCTAATTTATTTCTGAACAACTAAACTAAATTTTACAATTGCATCACCTGACCAACATTCCTGGGATTCTCAACCACTGACCATCCCAGGCCTGGATCTGAAATTGAGACAGGGCATTGATCTGAAACATCATGTCTTTCTTACATTACACAAACTTTCTGAGCTGGTTGGTATTTCCAGCGTTTCATGCAAAATTTCAGATTTCCAACATTTACTGTGTTTTACATTTGAACTAAATCTGGTAACAACATTTTTCTTGTTGAATGTGGAGCATAATGGTAAAAGAAATTCTCATCAACACATCAGAAATTCCTCTCCTAAGCTCTGAACACAAACATTGACCCATTCAACACTCCAGTGATTAATTTATCATCACCAAAATAGAGCTATAAATAATTTTGAACCTCCTCAGATATTTTAGGACAGTTGTGGCACTTTCCTCATCATAATAAATCCTTTGTTCTATCCTACAGCAGAAATTGCAAAAAAAAAAATTGTACATCTGTTGATTTATCTGGAATGCAATTTACCTTTGCTTTGCCTCAAAGCTTCCTTGGCCAAGCTCAGGAATGGTAATTTACTAGATAAATTCTAAAAGATGGCGAAAAGACTTTGTCGTGCAGGAATTAGATTTCAAACGGGGACTGAGAATCGTATTTTCAATTAGACCCTCTTAACCTTCCACTTTTCCTTGACAATGATATAACATTATCAGTGACAAACATTAGTTTTATCAAGAAAAAAACAGACCATACTTTGGGTTATTTAGAAAACCTTTTGACAAGTTTCTGGCAAGGGGTGTCTCTCTCTCTCTCACACACACACACACACACACACACACACACACACACACACACACACACACACACACACACACAAAGATGCTGGAGGTAGCTGATGGGTAGCAAGAAGAAACTGTGTAATCATGGTTTTAAAATAAATGTTAACAACATTTACCTTAACAATGAGGGGTATAAAACATCGCTTTTGTCTCAATTTTTTAAACTATCACTGTGATATTTTGATACTGGATATAATGTATTCCCCTTCCTTGCATGGGTCTATTTTCCAATCATTGCACATAATCCACAGGTTTCTATCCCTTCCTCCATCTATTCCCATCTGCTCATCATCGCTCCACTACTTGGCTCCATTTATCACATTCCTCTTTCTTCAGGTTCCATAATTTGCAACCCTAAGAAGTCTCCACACATCAGCTCCTAGCTCTTTTGCACTATATCCACAACTACCTCCTCCAACTGGGTCCATCTATCCATCCAACTCTCATCACCTCAAATGTCAACTTCGACCTCAAACCTCCCCTAACCTCTAAATACTGGATATCTCTCCTTTATACTACCACTCCTGAGTGGCAACTGTCCCTTTGCCTTCACAAATTCTGCCTCACCAGAGTTTCTCCAAAACCTGGTGCTGCACCATATGCTGCACTAAGTTTTCAATTATGCTCTTGTTCTTGGTTTTATTTTTTCCCAGCATCTGAAATTGGCAAGGCAGATTAATGCAACCTTCATAATAGTCGAAGCTGAGTATTGTGGCAAGCAGCTTTCCTCCCAGAGCCTTTCTAATTCCTGCAAGGAAGACATGGATTTTTTAAACAATATTAATGTAACAAAAACAAACCTGTAAAAAGATTTCAATGAAATGGTTTGTCATCAAGATTGAAACTCAGGAACCAAAGGCAATTGCAGCATGGATAGAAAAATGTTCTCTTGGGATTGATTCAAAGAATAGAGCATTTCCTAAAAAAAAATTGATGGAATGGACTAGAGTGCACAGAGCACAATTTGTGAATATGCAAATGACACAAAATCTGAAAGTACAGTATAATGAACACTGAGGTTAGTAATAAATCATTAAAACAGGTGTGTGGCACATGAAATTGAATGTATAAAAATCCTAAAGATTACTTTTTGCATGGGAGAATAAGAATTGCTATTGTTAACTTAAAGAGAGAATTTTAAAGTGGACACAGATTTGGAGGCATACATTTACATACAAAAATTATTGAAAATTTTAATTAAGAAAACCAATCATGTAACCATATGGGAGACAGAGCTTTATACTGTAAATAGGGGTACATTTCATTAAACACCAGCTCAGCTGCAATTCGAATACTATGTCCAGTTCTAAGCACATCACTTAAGGAAAATATCAAGGCCTTAAATGCCCAAAAAATACTAGAATAATCCCAGAGATAAGAAGCTTCATTTATGCTGAAAGACAGCATCAGTAGGTGCTATTCCCCTTCAAAATAGAGGTTGAGGAGGCACTTAAAAATAATTAGTCACTGCTCACAGGAGTGACAGAAAATCTGTTCAAACTGATAAAAATTTTGTGAAGCAGAGGATTTTTTGGAATATGAATTAATGCAAAGGTAAACACAAGCGACATGAGCTAACTTTTCAAAAACACAGCTCGTGGTTAGCATCAGGAGTGTACTGCCAAGGATGATAATGGAGGCTAATTCAATCACGGAGTTCAAATTGAAAGTTAGTAACTATGTATTTGAAATTTGAGGTCCAATCAGGAGGGGGTGAAAATAGCTGGATTGTCTCCCTCTGTGATGTAAGCTTTTGTGATTCTGTAATGTGATAATATCCACTTGCCTGAATGTATTAGAAATAGAGACAGAAAATACTGGAAACACTTCTAGCATTTGGAACACTGGAAAAATATGTATGGTCAGGCAATATCTATTCAAAGAAAAAAAAGTTAATGTTTCCAGTTTGGAAACAGAACTGGGAAGAAGAGAAAACAAGTTTTTAGTGGCTAAAGATGGGAAGGGAGGATGAGACCAAATATGTTAATACTGGAGTTAGAATCTGATTATGCTTCTTTGTGATGTGTTACTAACAAAAGGGTTGTGGGACATGTCCAGTAGGCCTGATTATATGACAAGAGAAAAACAGAGCCAAAATCGGATGAATGGCAGACAGAAAAGACCAGTTATTACAGGTAGAAAGAGTGAGTGACATTGGAAAAGTCTAGAACAAATCCAAAAGGTTGTAACATGCCCAGATGGAAAATGAGTCTGCATAGCAACAATGCAAGAGGCTGTGAACAGAAAGATAAGAGAGAAAGAGGGATGGAGAATTAACGTGAACCTCAGGAGTACTAATGTACTAATGTCTCCACCTCCAAACCATCCACATAGATTTTTTACCAAATACCACCTTAATAGACTGGACATACCAAGGATTATAGTTCTGACAAACCATTACAGACTTGAAGTGTTTGTTTTGTTTTCCTTTCCCTGGATGCCTGACCGGCTTCGCATTTACAACATTTTCTCATTTTACTACAAAAATCCACATATTTACTGTCTCTAGTATCAGCTTATCTATTAGTACACATAGCAGGAAGAAATAGTTTGTTGTGGTTACTTCAGTAGCATTGGGGAAATATGCCATCGTTGCTACATAAACAGGTAAAGATAGATTGTGAATGGAAACATCAACACCCAACTTTCCATCCTGTCTGATGATATTGGAAACATGCAAGGAACAGCTGTCATTTCTTAGTAAGTTTTGACGACCGACAATTTTCTAATTGATTGCAGAACTCTGCTTTAATGAGTTCATACACGCAATGTAATTGCGTCACAATAAAGTGAGCATGAACTGATGCCAAAATTCTGTCAGGTCCAGGGACTTGAATTGTTCAGAAAATCAGTTAAATAAAATGTTTAAGCAACATACATCCATCATTGTCATGTTGCAGACTTATACGTCAATATGCACTGAAATTCACTTGACCATCATAGATGCATTAGAAATAGGAGCAGGAATAGGTCATCTGTCCCATCAAGCCTATTCCAGCACTCATTAAGATCATGGTGATTTGGCCATGGACAGCCCCATAATGCTGTTTTTCCCTGCTATTCAAAAATTCTATCCATGTTGTATCTGCATCATTGGGCAGAGAATTCCATACATTCACTAATCACTGGGAGAAGCAGTTCCTCCTCATCTCCATCATAAATCTACGCCCCTGAATCTTGAGGTTCTTCCACCAGTTCTATTAAAAGATTGCAACAACCTGTAGAATTTCCTGAAAATTAAAACTACAGATGCTGCAAAAATCCAGCAGAAAACAGAAAATATTGGAAAGACTCAGCAGGTGAGGAAGTACCTGTGGGACGAGAAATCAAGTTAACATCTCAGTCTTAAAACTCTTCATTTACAACTGGAAAAGGGAAAACAAATCGGTTTCCAGATGCAGAGAGCATGGCACAAAAATGCATTGGTCAAAGGAATCTCATCAATGGGTTAAGGCCAGGTTTTCCTCTGGGATAATTTATAAACAAGGCCATGCAATTGATGAGTTAATGGGATATGACTGGTGATACTTAATCCCAGTTTAAAATGCATTGGAACCCGTCAATTTTTGATGTATTCACAGGAGCCTTGACAGCTTTACAGAGTTTTGAGAAAACAAGGCTTTGAGAAAAGATTCTCAAGGCAAGTAATAGTACAGGTGCTCCTCTACTTATAATGGGGTTATGTTCCAATAAACCCATCGTAAGTGGAAAAACTGTGCCAAAAATGGATACAGTACCACACCTACTGAACATCACAGCCGAGTCTACCTTAAATGTGCCCAGACCATTTAGCATAGCCTAACAGCTAGGCAAATATTTCTAACACAAAGCCTATTTTATAATTAAATGTTGAATGCCTTTTATTCCACAGTGAAAAGAACAATCTTAATCAAAAAATAGAGCGGCAGCTGAAGCATCCATCAGATGTTGCACAATAATGAATAATGACAGTTACACCAGTTACACCATCATAACTTCAAAAAATCATTAAGTCGAGCCATTGTAAGTAGAGGAGCATCTATAATTAGATTTTGGTCACAAGTGTGACCAAAGCCTCATTATTATTAGTGACGTTTGTAACTAATGATCTCACTATCAGCACCAAAAAGACTGAAGTTATGTACCAGCCTGTCCCAGGAAAGCCATACCAGGAGCCGCGCATCACGGTGAAGGGCCAGAAACTCCAGGCAGTCGACAACTTTATCTACCTGGGCAGTATACTCTCTCGCACAGTGAACATAGACGCTGAGGTCAACAGGATTGCCAAAGCCAGTGCCATCTTTGGGAGACTCCGTGAGAATGTCTGGAAGCAGAGAGCCTTACCACCAAGCTGAAGGTCTACTGTGCAGAGGTCTTTACCACCCTACTTTACGCCAGTGAGATCTGGACTGTCTACAGCAGACACGCCAAACAATTCAACCACTTTCACCTGAGCTGTCTCCTCAGACTCCTCCACATCAAGTGGCAGGACAAAGTCCCCAACACGGAAATCCTGGAACGAGCTGGGCTCTGCAGCGTCTACACCCTCCTGCTGAAAGCCCAAGTCAGATGGGCTGGACATGTGGTCAGAATGCCAGACAGCCGATTGCCTAAGCAGCTGCTGTACGGAGAACTGTGTCAGGGCCAGCGCTCAGTCGGGGGGGCAGAAGAAATGATACAAAGACTGCCTCAAAGCGTCCCTCAAAGGCCTGGGTGTCGACATCAACAAATGGAAGACCCTTGCCTTCGACCGTCCAGCTTGGTGCAGCAAGATCACACATGAGCCCATGCAGCTTAAGTCAGGTGCATCAGTTTTCACTTGGAACGGGACATCCTCATCAATGGACAAGAGTGCAGCTTTGGCAATATCAGCTTTAATTCTCTCGAAAGCCTTCAAGGCCATTGGAGAGAGAAGAAAAAAATTAGTGTCAAACAGAGGGCATGCCTTCGTGGCATAGTCCCGAACCCATTTGCAGTAGTAGGAAAAGAATCCCGTACACTTTTTAAGGGCTTTTGCTGAGTCTGGGGGCTGGTAACTTCTTAAGGGGGGGGCAATTCTTTCCGGGTTGGGGCGGATTTCGGCATTGCGGACAATGTAGCCCAGAATGGGTAGCTCTGTCGCGTTGAAAATACATTTGTCCTCGTTAAATGTAAGGTTAAGTTCTAGGCTGTTGCTAAAACTTTCTTTAAGTTGTTGTCGTGCTCAGTCTATGTTTTCCCACAGATAGTGACATTATCCAGATAGGGAAACGTACCCTGTAACTCATACGTCCTAACAATCTTATCCATTTCCCTCTGACACACCATTAGTGACCCCAAAAGGTACCCTTTTAAACTGGTATAACCCCCCATCAGCCTCAAAAGCCATATAGGGCCGTTCCCTTTTCTTAATGGGGATTTGGTGATAAACTGCTTTGAGATCGATAGTGGAGTACACTTTGCATTGCACTATCTGATTAATCTGATTAATCATTTCATTGATGTGTGGCAGGGGGTAGGCATCCAGGTTAGTGTAATGGTTGATTGTCTGGCTGTAGTCAATAGCCAGTCGTCTCTTAGTGTGATTTTTCATCATTACCACTTGGGCCTGCCACGGACTCTTACTGGGTTCAATTACTCCCTCTTTAAGCAATCTCTGGGTCTCCGCTTTAATAAACTCACGATCCTCTTTGCTATAAGAAGAGCTCTTAGTGGCAATCGGATGACATTCAGGGGATAAATCACTGAAAAGGGAAGGAGCTTTGATCTTTAATGCGGACAGACCGCAGTAATTAGCGTGGGGGATGGTAAGTGTGAGTAGTGGCTCACCAAAATTTAACACTACACTGTTCATCTGAGATTGAATATCTAGCCCTAGTAAAACACAGGGGTGCAGAGCTCCAGCATAATAAAGAGCCAAACATCAGCAAGGCAATGTCCCTGCAAATTTAAAGTAACTTTACACTTGTCCCATACAGCTTTTGTAAGTTCACTACAAGCCAATATCTTTCGGTTCGCTGGATATCTCCGCAAATTTAAGGCTCTGGCAACTTTCTCGTGGATGTAGCTGTCAGTACACCCCGAGTCTATTAGACAATCAAGAGTCTCACCATTCACCTCCCTCTTCACAGTTGACCGTTCCAGTCCGTAACATCCCCCAAGCTTTACAGTCAATTGAGCTATCACAGAGGATCTCACCTCGCTATCACTTGAACTCGATTCAGCCTGCTCGTCTGAAGATTCCCCTTTTTCACAGTTGTGCTCCAGGACGCATTTTCTTGGTGCTTCTCTTCTTCTTCTTATCAGTGGGAGTACTTTTCGCCTTACACGCTTTAGCGAAGTGGCCGAGTTTCCCACAATAGCTGCAGTAAGCAAATCAAGCCGGGCACTTCTGTCTGGGATGCAAGCTCTTATTACAGAAGTAGCATTTTTCAGGAGTTTGCCCTTTTCTTTCCTTCGGGGTTCCAGCACTCCTGGATGTTTCCTTTTCGGTTTCTAGCATTTCACTGGACCGCATGGCACTTCTCAGTGTTTTGGCTAGAGAGACTGCCCGGTCGTAGGTTAAGAGCTCCGCCAGCCTCTGTCTGATGTAACTGGAGTCAATCCCGTTGACTAAAGCATCCAGCTTCAAGGCATTGCAGTGTTGTTGCACATTGACTGCCCTGACATCACATTTGTTTGCCAGCGAGTTGAAAACCAGTGCATAGGCAGCATCACTTTCCCCAGGTTTCTAGCGTCTAGTCAGCAACTGGTGTCGAGCAAGCTCCACATTCCGTGGTGCTGGATAGTAAGCAGTCAGACGTTCCCGGGCTATAGCCAGAGTGGGAGCTCCTTGCATTATGGCGAAAGGGACCTCACCCAGCAGAGAGTTCAGGTGGCCCCACTGTATCGCCTCATCGACCACGTTGTTCCGAGCCATGTAGTAATCGAAACAAGCAATCCAGTGGTTGAAAATTTCTCTGGCCCTCAGGGCAGACTGGTCGATTATCAGCCGCTCTGGCTTGAGGGCTGCATCCAATTCTGCTAATATAATTGAAGTGCCAGTTGATGAAGTAGACAAAGACAATGTGGTCAAACAATAATCATGGCTTTTATTAGCAGAAATTCATGGTACAATAATGAAAGACAATAGATGCATATACAGTTATATTCCTGGGTAGTGTCATCAACAGCAGAGATAATGCACAGCCAATGTTAGTACAGCAAGGCTCGCCAGAGGGGAGACAGGCAGCTTGGCAGACATTCATCACAAACAGCAATCAGAGCAGAAAAAAAAGTTTGCAATAGTTCACACAGACTATGATTAGTGTACCAAGGGGAGGTTCAAGAGTCTGATAGCTGTTGGAAAGAAACTGTTCTTGAACCTTGAGGTGCTGGTTTTCAGATGTCTGCACCTTCTGACTGAAGGGAGCAGTGAGAAGAGGTTGCGATCAGGGTGACAGGGTCTTTTATGACATCGGCTGCCTTCCTGAAGCAGCACCTCACTGCAATGAATGGGAGGTCACAACATAGCGGACCTGGCTATGCTTAGTTCCTGAAATCCAACAACAAGCTTCTTGCTCTTGGTGATGTTGAAAGCAAGACTCTGTCCTCCTTTCCCCTGTAGATGTGATTTATCAGGATTGCTATTTTAAGAGAGCTTGCACACAGCCTCTTCTAGCTAGTCCCGTTGGGATAGAGATGCATAAGTATTAGTGCAGACCCAGCAGATTGAGGATCAGCTTCTTAACATGAAGTATGAAACTGATGAATGACTGCTAAACTGCTGAAGCAACTCCCTGTTATTATTTATAATATTTATTTTTAATATATGTTTACATAACATGTGTATAGGTTCTGTAAATGTGTATCAATTATCAGTATGTGTGCCATGTCTTTATGTGTGTTTGCACTGTTTTTGCACTGTGGATCAGAGAACTTTGTTTCATTGGGTTTTACTGTTACAATCAGATGATAAATAAAATTGAACTTGAGATTGTTGTTCTGGCATCACCCAACCAGATCCTCAATCCCCAGTGTATTCCTACTCTTCAGTTATTTTGGCAACAATGGTGGTGTCATTAACGAATATGTTGATTGACTTGAAGCTAAACATGGCTGTGCAGTCATGGGTATACAAGGAATAGAATAAGAGACCAAGAGACTAACTTGACGGTTAGCGTGGAGGAAGTTATGTTGCTGATCCACACTAATTGGGGTTTGCCAATGAGGAAAATAAGGATTCAGTTGCAGAGGGGCAGCTTAGACACGAGTCTTACATGTATCATGGTGTTGAACACCAAGCTGCTGTTAATGAACAACAACCTGATGTAGACATATCTGTGCTCTAAGTGATCTCATGCAGAGTGGAGGGTCAGCGAGATGGTATCTGCCATTGACCCTATAATGATAATAGGGTTGAAGTGGCTCCAGGTCTTTACTGAAATAAAATTGATTTGTTCCATAATCAACCTCTCAAAGCATAGATGTTAGTGCCACTGGCCGATAGTCATTGAAGCACCTTGCTCTACTTGGGCAGCAGAATGATGGAAATCAGGCACAAATTACAAGAAGAATGTGAGGTTTTGGAAAGGTTACTAATGAGATTTACCAGGATGCTATCAGAATAAGAGGATATGAGATGCAAGGAGAATTTGGACAAACGTGGGTTATTTTCTATGAATGTTAGAGGCTGAGGGGAGTCCTAATAGAAACATATAAAATTCTGGGAGGCACGGAGAGGGTAGACAGTCAAAATATTTTTTCCAAGATTAAATTATCACTTACCAGAGGACATGCATTTGGCGTGAAGGGGTGCTAAGTCTATGTACAGGGCAAGTTGTGATTTTTTTGATAGAATTGTTAGAGCCTGAAATAGACTACCATGGCAATGGTGGAAGCAGATGTCAGATTTCAGATTTATTGTTAGTGTACATACATAACATCACATAAAACCCTGTGATTCCTTTTTCCTGCAGGCTCGGAAGAATTACCACTAATTGGTAGTGCAAGAAATAAACTTCACAGCATAAACATGTAAACAAATAAACAAACTATAAATAGATAATGAATGTAAACAAACTGACTGTGCAATGCAGAGAGAATAAAAGAAAATCATTAAAGTGCACAAAAAAGTCCTTAAATGAGTCTCTGATTGAGTTTGTTGTTGAGGAATCTGATGATAGAGGGGTATCAGCTGTTCCTGAACTTGGCAGTGCAAGTCTGTGGCACCTATACCTCTTTCCCAATGGCAGCAGCAAGAATAAAGCATGTTCTGGGTGGTGTGGGTCTTTATTGATTGCTGCTGTCCTCCAACAGCAGTGTTCCCTGTGGATGTACTCAATAGTGGGGAGGGTTTTGCCGGTGATGTCCAGGGCCGTGTCCACTATCTTTTGGAGGGCTTTACACTCAGAGGTATCGGTGTTCCCATTCCAGACCATGATGCAGCTGGAGAGCACACTTTCCACCACACCTCTGTAGAAATTTACCAGGGTTTCTGGGGTCATACCAATCCTCCCCAAACTCCTTAGTGAGTAGAAGCACAAACATGCTTTTTTCACGATGCCATTAGTGTGTTGGGTCCAGGATAAGTCCTCTGAGATAGTGACTCCCAAAAACCTAAATGTGCTCACCCTCTCCACCTCTGATCCCTCAATGATCATTGGTTTGTATGTCTCTGGTTTTCCTTTCCTGAAGTCAACAATCAGCTCCTCAGTTTTGGTGACATTGAGTGCAAGGTTTTTGTTGGTGCACCATTCAGTCAAGTTTTCCATCTCCATCCTGTACGCTGACTCATACCTTTCCTTTATACAACCCACTATCACGGTATCTTCAGCATATTTGTAGATGGTGTTACTGTCGTACCAAGCCACACAGTCATTGATGTAAAGTGAGTAGAGCAGGGGGCTAAGAACACAGCCCTGTGGTGCTCAGGTACTGATGGAGATTGTAGAGGATAGGTTCTTACCAATCCCCACTGATGGTGGTCTGGAGATGAGGAAATCCATGATCCAATTTCACAGTGGGGTGTTAACTCCAGGTCTTGGAGTTAGCTGATCGATTTTGAGGGAACAATGGTGTTAAGTACTGAACTGTAATCAATAAAGAGCATCCTGATGTATGCATCCTTCTGTCCAGGTGTTCCAGGGCTTTGTGTAGAGTCAGTGATGTAGCATTCGCTGTAGACCTATTCCTATGACAGGCCAACTGGAACGGATCCATGTCAGCACTCAGACAGGACCTGATCTGCTTCATCACCAGCCTTTCTAAACACTTAATGTAAAATGTTCATAGTGTTCAAGATGCATCCACATAGACACATGAAAATGCAAGGAATGGAAGGGTATGTATCATGTGTCACAGGAATTTAGTTTAATCTAGCATTGTATTCAGTGCAGACATTATGGGCCAAAGAGCCTGTTTCTGTGCTGTTCCTACGTTCCATGGGAAGAGAAACTACACACTGCCAGGAGCACTCAGGGTATTTCTTTTCAATAAAGTGCTCTTCAAAACTTGAACCAAGCCCTTCCCTCATGATACAAATCAGCAGTTTTAGGTGTTACTCTGGTCAACAATATCTGAACTGTTTCAGTTGTAATAACGTCCTTTCACAAGAGATGAGTGCTCCAGATGTAGCCTCGCAATGGCACCACATAATTAAAGCACAACCCCCTAATGATAGCATTCAACTTCCCAAGCAATAAACATTGACTTTCCTCATAAGTTATTAAGCCTACAAACAAGCCTTTCATGAATCATAAACTAGAATACAGATGGAAAACTTTTCAACCTTCAATAACTAACACTCCACAACCAAGGTCACCAAAACTTCAGTAAACGAGCAGCATAACACAAATGATACTTACTTTTGCACATTGTCAGAGGCACAGCTCGAAGACATCTTGTGCCGACCTATATAACCCTTCTCAATAATATAAATCACACCCATAACCTTCTATTTTCCTTGTATCCATCTGCCTAAGAGTTTTTAAAATGCCCCTATTGTATTGTCTCCACCACCACCCTTGGCAAGGCATTCCAGGCACCCACTACTCTCTGTGCGAAAAAATTTACCCTTGATATCTCCCCTAAACTTCCCTCCCTTGCCTTATACAGAAGTCCTCTGGCATTTGCTACTTCCACTTGGGGAAAAAAAAAGTGTTAGCTGCCAATCCTATTTATGCCACTCATAATCATGTAGACCTTTATTAAGTCACCTCTCATCCTTCTTCGCTCCAAAGAGGAAACCTTGCCTCATAAGACATGTTCTCTAATCTTAGTAACATCATGGTAAATCTCCTCTGCACCCTCACTAATTGGATAACTTTTTAAATATTTTCTTCAGCCAAAATGGACAATTTCACTTCCATTGACTCTATCCCTTTGTTCCACATGATCACTTGGCATCTTCCTCTCTACCTGCAATTTCAGCAAACGCTGCCTCAAGTGCTTTTACCCAATGTGTTTTTAGATACATGTCTTCAAAAAAATCTTCACAATCAGACACAACATATTTCAATCCATAACGTACTAATGGTTGCGACGAGACATAAATATGGCATAAATGTACACAAAGAAAGAACAGAATAAATTAAGTAAATGCCAATTCACTTGGTGAATTTTTAAAATATGAATTATAATTTATTATATAACTTTACAAATAGTTCTGATATTCAAACCAAGCAAAAGTGAAGATACAAGTAGATATTAGCAGGTGAATTTATATGAGTTTACTGTCATATCCAAAGGTACAATGTAAAATGCACCAACATTTATACTTGATGCAGCCACAGGTATATGAGATACACTAAGAGTGTGAATTAAAACCCCCCCATAATATACCTTGAGCCAGGAAAAAGTAGATAATTAATATAAAAGGACAGATAAATATTCACAGTTGCAGTTAGTAAAATGACTTTTCAATGGGGCAGACAGATTTTTTTGGTGGTCCCACAGTAGTTTATGGTTGGGTAATAGGAATTTCATAAGGAGGATTAGTGGAAAGAGCAGCATTTATTGCCATTCTTCACTGGCTTTGAGAAGGTCGTACTACTTCTGGTGAAGTAACACCCAGAGTGCAATTGGGTGCATTGGGGGACCAATGCAATTTTCTTCACTTGCCCTTCTGGGAAGTGGAGGCCAGAGATTTAGGAGATGTTGTCAGAGTTGCCTGCGGAGATATTATGTGTGCATTTTGTAGGTAGTATTCACTGTAGCCACTGTGCAGAGGAAGGGAATGCAATGACTTGGGCCTTGGATGGTATATGAACTAAGGATGGTTTGAGTGTTGTGGAAGGTGCAGTCATCCAGGAAAATACTGAGTTTTCCATCACTCTTCTTATTTCTTCCCAGATTGGATCTATCATGTTTTTAACAAAATAAAACCTGGCAATATTCTGCATGGTCATATAATGGCTGCACTGCAACAGTTTAGCTAGAAAAGAGAAACAAATCCATTCAAGGTCACCAGATTTATTTAGTGTTAGGAAGTAACAAAAAGTTGTCAGAGGATGTTTAGTACAATGACAATTTAATTTATGCTAGCAAGAATCAGCCTTCAAATTACTTACAAATGTGATTCACAAGCATGAATGGGTTTAAAAAAAACAATTCAGTGTTCATGAAGGGAGTAGACTACAGGCCCACCACTTGAGATATGCTTTGGAAACTAACAAGAGACATGCAATAAGAGTTGTTAATCTTGGGTGGCATGTCTTTGAGACAGTTTCATACACAATTATCTAATATGCAAACTATATCAATTTATCTACATCAAAACCCCAGCTACAACTGCACAGAGAGAAGTCTATCATCCATTGATACTGACAAACCATAGATGAAGATATTTTTCATCACTGCAACAAAGATTAAGGTGTGTCCCCAAACCCAAAATGGGTTCAGAAGCCTGAAGACCAGCACCATTCGGTTTAAAAAGTTCAACTTCAAATTTCCTTCCAACAGTTTCTTGCCAACAGCTATCATACTCTTGAACCTCCCTTATTGCACTAATCACAGACTGCTGTGATACATGAAAGAATTATCTGCATTATTTCAAATTAACTTTTTGTACATGGTTATCTGTGAATATTTATCAATTAAGTGTAGTATTGCTTTTATTAGATTTTATAGTTCTTAAAAACAAAGTACCTGTTTGACTGTAACAAGTAAGAATTTCACTAGTGTATGTACATTGTGCAATGTGTATGATAATAAACTCATCATCATGAAGGAGGCCCCAGACTGGTTATCTTACAAGGTAAACTGAAAGTACGTCTGCCTGTTTTTTACTCATACCTTGACAAAGGGCTCAGGCCCGTAATGCTGGTTATTCTTTACTTCCCATAGATAATGCATGACTTTCTGAGTTTCTCCAGCACTTTTGTGTATTCCATGACAAACACAAAGTCCGTAGACCAGGGGTGTCAAACTCAAATACACAGAGGGCCAAAATTAAAAACTTGGACTAAGTCGTGGGCCAAACTAAATATTTATTGAAAATTTTCAACAACATCTGCATGTTTTCTCTTCTTTCAACATATGTAATGTTAAACTTTTTCTTATTAAAATAAATGTTTAATAATAGTTTTGGTTAAACTCTTTCCAGAAGAAGCATTAACAAATGAGAAATAAAATATTCAATAAATAATATTTCTCTATAGCCTTTAAGCTCCTTTTAAATGTATTTTTTTTCACAAGCCAACAAGTCAAAAAAATAACAACTTGCTTCAATGACAAACAGGTTTGTCTTTTAAAATGATGAACATATAGTCTGCCTCCCACCTGTCTTGAAAGGTCCTGTTTTCTGTCTTTGGTTTGGCCATTTTTCGTAAGGGGTTTATTACATGTGAGTTGGGCGACAGGTCACAGATGCTAATGAAAGGAAAGAGAGGAGGTGGGGGCGATTAGCGGACTGACGGGCCGGCGGCAATGCATTTGCAAAGCATTCTGGGATTTGTAGTATTAGCTGTGCATGCGCTATACTGGCGCGGCAGCCAGCGGGACAGCTCTAATACATATTTGATATGATCTTGCGGGCCAAATATAATTATATCATGGGCCAAATTTGGCCCGCGGGCCTGAGTTTGATATGTGTGCCATAGACTTTCCTGTTTAACTCAACAAAGGCATTTGGCATTTGAAAAAATGGAAGATGAAAAACCTTCAGATAACTAGTTCAGCAACAATTTGCAGTACCATAAGATAACTGGGATAAAAATACTAAACAAGCAATTTTGATCTTTGGGTTAAAACCTTTTGCAGCATGTGGAATTCCAAAAATGTGAAAGAAAATCACAAATGGTACTTTTAAAATTTGTAAATGTTAACTTTGGTATTACTGCTCTCAATAACATTAAAGTTGGTGTGCAACAAAAGACAAATATAATTTCAAAATTAAACTGTTAAGTAATGTTCTTTTTCTCAAATAGTTCAAAGAATTTTCATTATTCAAACCAAGATGTATTTTCAGAGAGCAAAACCATCAAATCTCCATGTGTAAGAAACATTAAAAAATGATGCTTTCCCAATATTTAACTTCCTTTTTTTTTCCGAAAGGTTTAACTGCTCGAGGCTTTATTTGATCTGAGGCACTGTATGGAAACTTTTTAGTAGCAAGAGAATAACTAAAAATTGATAAAATGTTCCTGCAGTGAGCCATGCACTCACACAGCAGGTTCCAGATGTTCAACATTTTTGACAGCAGTATGGAAAATTTTACTGTTAGTCTAGAGAAATTTAATATCACGATTTTTGTCATTTCCCTCATAGCTATTAGAGAAGGTCTGCCTAAGTTATAAAGCAGGGTTATAATTTTTAAAAAGGTATATTCTCCACAACTGATGTTTCAATGTGAACAAAGGAAGCAAAATAAAAATTGTTCACTCAAACTATATTTTAATTAATCTTGTAAAATGGAATCAGAACCACAGAGCACACATTTATTAGATTTTGAGAAAGCAGGAAACTAAGCATGCAGCTAGACTGTGATTTTAATAAAATTAAAATATGCCAAATTCTAAAATTCCATCTCACAAACTTAACAGAAAGCCTAATAGCATGCTTTACGTTTATTATCCTATTCTAATTATGTTTCTTCAAAGGTGATTTTTCTTTTAATTTTCACCTCAAAGACAGGAGCTGGCCACCATTTTTGGCAACAGGTGAGATTATGTAGCATCATGAAAGTAACTCTCAAATAGGATACAAATCTGCTTCCAAATTCATTTTAGAAAGTTGAAATAGAAATAAAAGGTGGAGGTGTAGGGGAGAGGGGTGGGAAGAAGAGGGGCAATATAAAGCAACTGATAAAAGATTCACTGGCTATTACAAATTCGATTTGTTCAAGAATATGTGAGAATATGTAACAATTTCTTCCTTAGAAATTACCGTGGAATGTGTTCAAGAGGTGAAAATATACATCCCTTGACAATGAGAGCAAGGGCAATCCCAATATTCCCATTCAAATTGATGACCACCTTCATATGATTATATCAGGCTGTGTTTGGAGACAACGTTAACGCTAAGTGCCACGATGTGATAAGGTTCTAACTGTTCCAGGTATTAAGAAGGATAGCTGCTCAATATCTTAGTTCTTCTTTGGCTTGGCTTCGCGGACGAAGATTTATGGAGGGGGTAAAAAGTCCACGTCAGCTGCAGGCTCATTTGTGGCTGACAAGTCCGATGTGGGACAGGCAGACACGGTTGCAGCGGTTGCAGGGGAAAATTGGTTGGTTGGGGTTGGGTGTTGGGTTTTTCCTCCTTTGCCTTTTGTCAGTGAGGTGGGCTTTGTTAGACTTTGGTGTACTACCAATACTTTATGGAAAAGTCCTTCTGGCTCACAAGTCCATTCAACAGTAGTCAGCACGGATCATTCTGCAAATACTACAGGACAAGGACACGATAGATACTTTGGGGTAGTTTCCTGAGCAAATGGCTCAAATCATCTGGCAGATTGCCTCATCACTAAAACTCAAAGCACAGCAAGACCTGGCTTGGCTGGCAGTTAGTGGAGCCTCCCAATCAGATCCTTATTGTCAGATCAAAATATTACTCCCAATGTACATGGAGAGGATATAATCACCTACCTTTATGCTAAGAGGGTTTATTGAAGGAGGAAAGATCCTTGTCAAAGTTAATCCTGAGCAACTACATTATAGACGACTCTGAGCTAAGGGCTGTTCTAAAGAATGTGTATCGATACAAGCATTAAGTGCTACTACAAAATTATCAACTTGGCGAAAGATGTTCTTTGCTCAGCCTGAAATATAATCTTCCAGCGCAGTGTAGGCAATGCTGCTGACTGGAATATTCAAGATGGCAGGAGTACATACTGAAGAATATATTTAAGTTTGATACAGTCAAATGGAAACACTTTGTGATGAAAGTCTAAGGTCCTTCCTCGACTGGCACTGAAGGGCCAAGAGTAAAAAGACAAACGGGTGTGACAAGTCAAAGGCCACACAAGTGGATTTGTACAAAAGAGAAGTGCAAATACTACGTGCAGAACCTGGATGTATCAACTGAATGTCACTAAGAATGCTTGCAGTGAATGACTTAAAAGATGTAAAGATCCTTTGTATGATTTTTATTATATGTTTCATTTTTTGATTAAAAACATTTAGAGTCTGTTTTCCTAAACTGGGTTATTAACTCTCAATTTATAGGAAGAAAAGTAAAATTGTTTATGAAAGTTTCTTTGTAATCTCTACTTGAGTCTCAGCTTAGTTAAACAAACAGAATATAATAATGGCTCAGAAACAACAGAAAAATATAAAAATAGAAACAGAACATTCTAGGAATACTCACATTCAAGCTACCACTGGCTATTTTATGCCAATCTGTTCAATGAAGTTCACATTGCAAACTGTGGTATATAATCTGAATCAGAAATGTGCAAATGTTATGACTTGATAAGTTAAGATGCCCATTTGTTCTATACTTTATATTTCTTAAAAATATAAATCAGGATCCAATGATCAGTTTAAAAAAAAACAAACTGTAAACTGAAGTACATTCCATCAGAGTTTGAATAGCTGAATTGTGCCAGTTCATTGGGAGAAAGAACGATCATCCCATCTCACCCCCAACACCTTTCCCTGCACTTTATAGCTGTGATGGTCATCCCAATCATCCTGAACAAGGAGCTAGAGGGAAGCTTAAATGAGGCCTGAAGACTGCTGAGACCTTAAAATCAACCTGACACGTGTGGGATGCATTCATGATTATGTATCCAACTTTGTGATCATGTATCCACCAAAACTAATAGTTAAACTCAGGGATATGGGACTCTGCTCCTCCCTTTGCAAATAGATTCACAACTACTCATTGGCAGACTCCAATCAATGCATATCAGAAATATCACCACCTTCTCAACTGATCATCAAAACAGGAGCACCTCAAGGCTGCAAACGCAGTCCCCTGCTCCATTCTTCTTTAAATTCCAATCATGGTATAATTTATCCATGCTTATGTTGCCAACTTAGGCTCCAACATAATCAATACATTTGCTGACCACAACATCGTTGTTGGCCAAACAATGGGAAATGAGGAGTAAGATGAAGATCAAAAATCTGATTGTGTGGTCCAGAATAACAATTTTTCTCTCAATGCCAAATAAGACCAAAGAGCTTGGGGTGAACTTTAGGAAGGGGAGGTAGAGTAAACAGCAGGGGATAGGATTAGTACCTTCAAAAACCTGGGAGTTCACATATCTGAAGACCTTTCTAGGAGCCACCACATCGAGACAAGCATTAAGAAAGTACACCTTTTTATATATATATAGATTTTTAATTGTTGTATATGTAGGGGGGGGGGGGTTAGATTGAATTGTTAGGTTATTAATGTTGTATTTTAATTATATTATTTTATTTTATATCTTTTCTTTAAATGTAATCTTTCTTTTTATTCCTGTGATAAAACCTTTAAATAAAGTTTTAAAAAAAAGAAAATACACCATCTCTACCTTCTAAGAAGCCTGAGGAGATTTGTCATGATATTGAATACTAAATTTTGCCAGGTGTGCTATGGAAGTATACTGACCAGTTGCATCATGGCCTGGCTTGGAAATTCGAGTGCCCAAGAACACAGAACACAACAGAAAGTGGCAGTGATCCATTGAAGACATTTATGCCAGATGTTGCCTCAAGAAGGCAACCAACATCATAAAGATTTCCCATAAGTCTGGTCACAATCTCTTCTTGCTGCAACCTTCAGGCAGAAGACACAGAACCTTGAAGTCCAGCACCTCTTGGTTCAAGAACAGCATTTTTCTCCAAAAGCTAGCAAAGTTCTTGAATATCCCATAATAGCCTCAGCCAAAACTACTCCAGGTCAACCAAAAGATTTGCCTGCACTATTGTACCAACTGCAACTTTGGATATTTATTTATCCTTTTGTATCATCTCTTTTTCTGTCTAATGCAGGGATGGCCAAACTTTTTTTGGTTGTGGGCCACATACTGGAAAATAGAAAGAGTCACAGGCCAAACAATATTAAACCTGGCAGTTTTCAACCAGCTACACTGCAAGAAAAATGGTGTTTTTAGACCAGAAAACCTCTGTGCCACTGAAAATTCATTGTCCATCAAAATAACTATACAACACTACTGAACAGTTTAACTGTTGACATTACAGTAGTTTATTGATGTGATCATATATTACAATAGGTATTTCTGTATTTGCTGCTCTAAAATTTAAATGAGTGCCATAAAACTCTTTAAAACTCTCATTCAAAAAGCAGTGCACAATAAAAAGCTGGGTGCAAAATAAGAACAGGAGAAAAGATCAAGAAAGGGACAAGGCAATCTCCAACATTCCTCCCACAACTCTCAGTTTTTGTTGGTGTTTCTTAGATACCTGTGTGGCTGCAGCAAGAAATCATTTTGGATCATCTTTATATTATACTTATGCATATGACTATGAACTTTGATACTTCTACTCAAATGTTTCATTGAATATTCAATTGTTTACTTCAGTTTTAAAAGACCGTTCAAAAATGCAGCTATTGTATGGGAGGGCCTTACTGTATTTTATCCATGTTTGTTGGTTCATCAGAACAAACAGTTATTTGTTTTAATTTATTTAAAATTATTTTTGAAACAGACATTTTCTGAAATTCAAATGAACAGAATAGCCAAATAGAAAATTTGTCATTAAATGCAAAGCACTCGTGCTGGTGATATCAGTGTGCTGGTGAATGCATTTCCGAGCAGGACAAATTAGTTCCATTCAGTATGAAAAAAAATGGTTACGTATTTCATTGCTAACAATTTTCTTTTTAGTTGGTTAAAGAATTTTAAATTAAAATGAACCACATTAATATCAAAATCTCAAGCAGAACACTAAATGAACTAAAGAGGGTCACTAAAATGTCACTAATTGCAGGAATTTTACAAAGCTGCAAATATTTGAGTAGAAGATGAATAAAATTACACAGGCATAAAAATATTGAAAGGCCTTCAACTCTATAATATGAAAAGAAAAAAAGTACTAAAAAATAAATATTGCTCCCATGCCAACAATGGTGGAGGAAATTAAAAAGGTGAATTATTTGAGCTTCTACACTCTGTTCATTGCAGTAAACAGTCAGTGCACTAGAAATGGAAGAGCAACAATCATCTGAAGCAACTTAATCAAAATTAACTTCATAATACTAAAATTAATCAGAATGAAATTGGATAATTTCCCTCAACCTCATATCCTGCATCCCAGGAATCTCTAAGAGGTGGCTAAAGACACTGTTTGCATCCATGCTGATCTTCCAAATTTCTTCAGATCCTTGGAAAAATCCCAGCAGGAAGCTGGCAAAGGCTGTAATATGATTTAAGGAGCGAATAATGGAACCATAGACCAGTGAGCTTGACATCTTTTGGCAGCAGCTTACTGGAATCAATCATCAAGAACAAAGCAACAAAGCTCTTGGAAAATTGTGATCAGATAGAGTCAATGTGATTTTCTGAAGGGAAAAATCATTTTTAACAAATCTAAGTATTTTTGGAGAAATGAGAAACTGAAAATACTCGAGGCTTAACCAAACAAAGAGAAGCTGGAAGAACTCATCAATGGATGCTGTCTGACCTGCTGAGTCCTTCCAGCTTCTCTCTGAATGTTGTTGAAGCATTCACCTCAAGCGATTACTCATGGCTAACAATTACTGCATATATATTTGATAAAGGTTTTACATAAAAGATTATTGCATAAAGGCACATGGAGCTGAGAGTACCTAATTGTTATTCTTTGCTAATGTATTAAAGGACAGGAAGCAATCAAAATCAATGGCATACTTTCAGCTGAATTCAGTCTGGGACCCCTGCATAATCACAATTTTAACTGATGACTTGAAATGAAAAGTTGGTACAGTGTATCCAATTTTGCTGATGCAACAAAACTGGACGGAAAGTGAGCTGTAGGGAGAATACAAGAGTCTGCAAAAGATTATAGACAGGTTATCAAAGTAGACAAGGCGGTGGCAGATTGAGTATAATGTGATGAAAATATAGAGGATATTTACTATGACAGGAAAAATAAGGGAAAAAAATTATTCAAACATGGAAAAACCAGCAAATGTTGATGAACTGAGTACTTAATGTGTACTGGTTCATAAGGAAGAAAGAGTAAAGAGATAGACAATTAGTGAGACATGGTGGGACATGAGAAGCAGCTGGAATACAAAAGTAACCAAGTCTTGTTGAAAATTAATAAGGCGTTCATTATAAACAGCTTTAGCAATGTGCACCCAAACAAGGTTATTCTTATCTTGGTGCCATAACAGAACAAATCGACAAGATTAATTTCATGGTTGAAATTGACTTTCCTGAGAAATGTAGTTAGATTCTACATTTTCATAGTGCTTAGAAAGATGAGAGGCCTCATTGAAGTATTGAAGATTATGTGTGGACTCTCATGTTTCTAAATAGAGTCAATAGAGACCAAATGCCTCTTTTCCTATCAAATGGCCTGATTTTAGAACGAGTGGCCAGGTAATATTGACTGAAAGGAGGAGGAATCTATTCTGAAGGTTGTCATTCTTTGAATATGTATGGAGCATATTCAACCCTGATTTTTTAATGTTTAGTTGTGAATTTTTAAAAAAATATTTACTTCAACTTCAAAACATCTCTCAGCATTGCCTTTCAGGGGCATTTCTGCAGCAAGATCTCTGCATTATGCTGCCAGAGGTCTCATTATAATCAGATTTATCTCACCTAATAAGACTATGTGTAGGGCCAGTTATAGAGAGAATTGTGGCAGCCTTTCCAGGCAGCAGAGTTAGACTATCATCTGGAGCATTGCTTCAACGTTCCAAAGAAGAAAGATTCTAATTTTCAAGAACTAAAATGTTCAATTTTGCTGTTCACAAATGTGTGAGGTTTAACTTGGATGATAGTACAATTTTTTTTTCATTGTTAATATATGACTGAGTATTCTCCAAAGTCATGCACAAAAACAATATGGGATCAGTAACTATATTTTTCATGCATACAGGTTAGGAGATGTTCCGTTAATAGATTTTCATCCATTTTAAACAGATGTTGAATTTCATTAACTCCCCCCCCCCGACCCAAATCCTCACCCCAAATTCTTTATATACTACAAAATAACCTAAAAGTGAGAGAAACAAGAAAGTCTGAAAATGCTGGGGTCAAGTGCAATACACAAGGTGCTGGAGGAACTCAGCAGGTCATGCAGCATCCATAGATTCAAGATTCCTTCATGGTCCTGTAATAAAACAGGTATAGTATTACATGAAATTGCCTTTGGTCTGCCGTAAGGCAGGGAAAGATTCACCATCAGCAGAAATTGCCTGGCACTCCTTACAGTCAGAGAAAGAAAAGCAAAAGAGAGTCTCCCTCAAGTCACTGAGTATCTGTGGATTTGTCTGCTGCACTCCCGCAGTCTCTGCAGCCACACAGACCAATCCAAACCATTAACAACCCGAGCTCTAGATCCATCATGATCAGGAACCCTTTAATGCCTGAGACCCCTCAGGACCTCTTCCTGCCCTTGGAACCCTCTCACATCCAAGTTCTGATATCTGGCACCCCTTCAGCCAGTCTCAAGCAATACACAGCCTGGTGTGAGCCCTTTGACTCCAAGTTGTCAGCAGTCCATAGCCTGCATGGGTTATTCACCTTGAGTCACTAACAGCCTGCCACTGCTGTTCTTCAGCTACAGAACCCCTCACTGGTCTGCTTACATGGTCACCATTCCGAAGGGTCATTTCTTCTGCTGCCCCTTCCATTACAGTGGGGGGGGGGAGGGGTGTTCTCTCCATTTTCTAGTGCCCTGTCCCAGTCCTCTGCTTCCCTGGAGTCTGCAATTCCTCAAGGCTGCTGCTGAGCTCAGGCACTGGCATTTTGGGCCTAGACCCTTCAATCCAGGATTTAAAAACCTGCAAGGAGCCATCCATAGTTGGAATGGGTGGTAGACCCCTGCAGAGCAGTGCAATGTCTCCACTCCCTACTCTCCTCAGGTATGCACCAGCAGCAGAGCAGCTGTAACAGCAGGGCCACCATATTTCTTGTCCTTCATCAGGTATTATCTTCATCAGGTAGATTTAAAATTGACTCCCGTTTTCTGACCTTTTTGTAAAATCCCAAATAATCTCATCCAAATAGAAGAATAATAATGGAAAATAATGAAAATGCAGTGATATCTTTGGATAAGATGAACCATGATTATAATGTTTCAATGAGATCATCTCTCATTCTTCTGATCTCAAGAGATTGCATTCTCTAATCTCTGTCTACAACAGATTAGTCAGCCCAGGCTACTTTACTGGACTTCCTTTTACACAAGAGTAGGTAGAGGGATCAGACACAGGCAAAGTGTTCCAGTTCCAGTCTCACTAGGGCCCCATTCAATTCAACCACACATCTCTGAAATTCAAGTCTTCTTGCCATAAAGCCAACACATTGTTGATCTTCTGTTTGTTGCACCTACATGCAACCTTTGTGATCAATGCACAAGTACAAGCAAGTCTCTCTACAGCAAGATTTCAACCTCACTTCACAAAAATCTTTCCTCCATTTATTTATTTAACAGTGAATAATTTCATTCTTCTAAATTAGATCCCATCTGCTCTGTGCTTGACTTTGCAATTAACCTGTCCATTTCACCCCTTCCTTCTCAGCCTACTCTGCCAACCAGCTTTCTACTGCAGTTTCATATCATGATCCCATTTGCCAATATTACATTCAATCCCCTCATCCAAATCACTGATGCAGATTTCAAATAGTTGGAGCTCAGGACCAATCCCTGTGGTACCCCACTTGTCACCCACCTCCCAAGAATAAAATATAGAAGAAATGTGACAAACAGACAAAGAGTATGCACTTTGATAGGAAAACTGAGAACAAAAATTCAAACATGGTTGCAAGTACATTATACAAAACACCATGCATTTTAAAAATGCAGGATGAGGTCTTGAAAATCCAAAAATAAGGGGGAACGGGGTGGAGAGCTGGAGCAAAGAAGACAGAGGGATGGGGAAGAGAGGGAGACACAGTAGAGGCCTAACTGAAACTGGAGAACTCGATGTTAATGCCATCTGGTTGGAAAGTGCCCACAATGAGTATTAAATGTTTCCAGTTGGAAAGTGCCCAGGCAGAATATTAGGTGTTAGAATCATCTACCCTAGGAAAAAAATCTGAGAGCATTTACCTTGATTTTATAAACCTCTCAACCTCCTACGTAAGAGTTGAGAGGTGAAATTGGATTTTTATGAAATAATGGAATAAAACTCTTCCTATTACGCAAGCGCTCCATTCCCAGCACCATCCCGGTGTATCTCCTCTGTACCCCTTCCAATTATTAATATCCTTTCTATAGTTAGGCAACCAGAACTAAACAGTACTCCATGAGGTCCCAATTTGTGTACTCAATACCCTGCCCAATGAAGGAATGCATGTCAAATGCCTTCTTTACTCCCTGTCCATCTGAGTTGGAATCTATCATTAGATTTCTCTCTGTTCTATCACCCTTTCCGAGTCCCTACACAGAGTACTGTGTAGAGTGCAATCCAACCCTAGTTTGACTTAATGAAGTGCAATACCTCACACAGAGTTAAATTCCATTTGCCACTCCTTGACCCACTTTCTTAATTGATCTCAATCCTGTTTTAAATTAAAATACAATTCCTTGCTGTCTACCCACGCCATGAATTTCACTAAGCATGTTAACTACTTTGCCATCCTAGTTATTAACATACATAACAAACAAACAATAAAACCTATGGCTTACCCCTGCGGCACAACACTGGTCAGAGGCTTCCAAACATAAAAATGCATCTTTCATTTCTACTCTCTAACTTCCTCCACAAAATCAGTTTTGAATTCAGTGAGGCAGCTTACATTAGATCCCATGTGATCTAATCTTCCATACTGAACTGTCATGCAATACCTGATTAAAGACTGGCTAAAAGTGAAACGTACAATATCCACCGACTGCCCTTATCAATGCTCTTG